>NC_136995.1:14624422-14649422 GCF_032717465.1 Coenobita brevimanus
TATGAGAAGAAGAGAGAGGGAAGGAAACAGGCAATGGCAAAGATATGAAAGAAAGGAAAATGAGGAAGAAAGGAAAAAGATAAGATGTGTGTGTGTGTGTGAGAGAGAGAGAGAGAGAGAGAGAGAGAGAGAGAGAGAGAGGAGGGAAACGTGGTATTGAGAGAAGAGTAGAAGGAAGAAGAAAGCAGTGGTGTAGGAAGGAGAGTGGAAGGGGGGGTGGAGATAAAATTTATAATACAGTATCTGGTTTTAGACATTTATCTTTTATGAATCTCTCTCTCTCTCTCTCTCTCTCTCTCTCCACAATGCCAGACACCTAATCCCATAGTTCACTCTGGCTCTTTTTTCATCAAGTGCTTAAGCCCATACAGTCATCATCATCATTGTCATCGTCATCATCATCATCATGTTTTTCTACTTCTTTCTAATGTCTCTCCTCTTCTATGACTCTTCTCTCCCTTCCTCTTCCTCGAACTCTCCCTCCTTTCCAGTTCCTCTCTTCCTCACACCATCCCTACCACTCTCTGTTCTCTTCCTTTCACTCCTTCCTTCCCTCCTTCCCTTCCTTTCCTTCTCCCCCATTCCCTTCCTTTCACCTGTTCCTTTCCTTCATCTCTTCTCTCTCTCCTTTTACCCTTCCCTCCCTTCCTTTCCTTCTTTCTTGTTCCCTTGTTTCACTCCTTCCTTTCCTGCCTTCCTTCTTTCACCCTTCCCTCCTTTTCTTTCACGTTCTTCCTTCCTCCTCCCTTCCTTTCACCCATTCCTTTCCTTACTCTCTCTCTTCCTTCAATCCCTCCCTTCTTTAAATCATGTAATTTATTCCTCTCCTTCTTTCACCCATTCCTTCCTTTCCTTTCCTTCTTTACTTCGATTAACCCTTCCCTCGATTCTTCTACCTTTCCCTCTCTCCCTCCATTCCTTTCCTTCTCTCCACTTCCCTTCCTCTCCTTTCCTTCCTTCTTTCCCTTCACTCCCTTCCTTCCCCGCTTTCCTTGCTAGCCCTTTACAAGCCAAGTGGAGTTCTGAATGATGCTGTGTGTGTGTGTGTGTGTGTGTGATGGTACGAGAGAGAGAGAGAGAGAGAGAGAGAGAGAGAGAGAGTTATGAAATTGGCGTCGTGACGACAAACTAATTATCCAGTGAGGTGGCCGTGATCATAGCAGAGGAGGGGGGAGAGGAAAGAGTGGGGGAGGGGAAGGGGAGAAGGAAAGGGGCATCAGTTGGGGAGGAAGTGAGGGAAGGGCAGGAGAGGGAGGAGGGGTGACGTGTGAATGAGAGATAGGGACCTAAACTAAACAACGACAGGTTCTAACACTATTTTCTCTTTCACCTGATGCATCCTCTAAATCATACCTCTTCCCTTCCCACTAACCATCCTTCTCTCTTCCATACCTGCCTTTCCCTCCCTTGCCTCCACGCTTTCCCTTTCCATCTCTTACCCTCCACTGTTTCCCCTCCTCTTCTTTTCCCTTCCTTCTTTCACTTACCTTCACCCCTTCCATCTGCCCTTCCCTTTTCTCCACCTACCCATCCTCCCCTTTTCTTTCCAAACCCTCCTCTTTCCCCTACATCCCTCTCCCCTAGTTCTACATTTCCCTCCCCTACCTTTACCTTCCCCACACCTAACCCTCAGTTCTTCCTCCTCTTACCTAAGTGCTGGAGGGAGACGCCCTCATGTGGTGGCACTGATATAATCAGGCGGCTCCACTGCCAGGTTATACAAAAGTCCCTCAACTACTTCCCTACCCCCCGGAAGGAGGATGGGGGACTGCAGAAGGGGAATTTAAGCCTGCAGTTCACCGGGTTCACGTTTCAGAAAGGCCTGGGGTAACAATAATTCTCTCTCTCTCTCTCTCTCTCTCTCTCTCTCTCTGCCTCCCCTATAGACCACATCCCTCTCACCTTTACATCCCCCTAATTACACCTCACTCATTTAATTATAATGTAATTCCCTTTAACTCAGGCTAATCACCATTATTACCTGGGATACAAACTACTTCAGGGATAAGAAATGGCGTTGATATTAAGGTAAGTATTCTTTAAGGGATGAATATGACGGAACAAGAGAGGAGCCAGGGTGTGTGTGATAGGCTGAAGGTTGAATGATGACTGTGTGTGGCTGGTGGTGGTGGTGGTGGTGGTGGTGGTGGTGGTGGTGGTGGTGGTGGTGGTGGTGGTGGTGGTGATGATGATGATGATGATGATGATGATGATGGTGGTGGTGGTGGTGGTGGTGGTGGTGGTGGTGGTGGTGGTGGTGGTGGTGATGATGATGATGATGATGATGATGATGATGATGATGATGATGATGATGATGGAATAACCTTAAGATACTGATACTACTAACAATGTATAACAAAATTCTTAACAATATTATCTACCTACTTATCTATCAATCTCCATATATTAATCTCCCTGCATAACTATATATAAATCTATCAGCACACCTGTAATATATACCGTACCTGTTTCCCGTGCCGCTAATTACACGTCTACGTTTCAATATAAACTTTAATATTCTTAGTTTATACATCTAATTACGCAAGGTTAATTACAAGACTCCCTTTATTTACTCTCAAGGTGTCTTTACTCAGTTTATTGGTTTCTAATTATTCTTCTTTTTCCTTCGTTATACTTATTTCCCCTTAATCATAGTCTTTCTTAACCACTCAAATACTGACCTCATTTCGTTATGATATCTTTGTTTATTATTATCTATATCTAGTTCCTTATCCCTCTTTCTTCCTCATTTCCTCTCCCTTCCCCTCCTTCTTTTCATCATTCCATCTCCCCTCTCCTCCTCCCCTTCCTTATTTCCTCTCCCCTCCCCGTCCTCATTTCCTCTCTCCTCCCCACCTCTCCTTCCTCATTCGCTCCCCTCTCCCCTCGTCCCCTTATTCATTCGCTCTCCCCTCTCCTCATCCCCTTCCTCATTCCTTCTCCCCTTCCCTCCTTCCTTTCCTCATTCCTTCTCCCCCCCCTCCCATTCTCTCCCCCTTCCCTCATTCTCTCTCCCCTCTCCCTCTTTCCCATCCCCTATACAGCTGTATCCTTGTCAAACACACCAAATATCAGGAAGTTTCGGCTCCCTGTGAACGCGGCACATTTCACCCTGAACACAATCAACCTGGTGCCGAACTTTCCAATCCCTACCTAGATCTTGCCCGACCAATCCAGAGCCAAGGCCGATAAACACAAACTCGGCTGAAGTTGACCCTACCAATTTGCAGGACTCAGAGCCGAAATATTATGCAATCGAAACCTTCAATAACAACAAGTCGAAAACCATCAAGAATCAATTGCTGGATTTCGTGGAAAGATTAACAGGCGAATTTCTGTTTCATTAAAGGGACACTGAACGAAAAGAACTGAAAAAGGTACATGAATGCTGGGAAAGAACAGGTAATGTGAATAAATGTGAAAAGTGATTAAAGGAGGAAGGAAAGAAACACAAGAGACGACGCTAAAGATTAATTACACACACACACACACACACACACACACACACACACACACACACACACACACACAATATTTAACAAGATAGGTCTTACAAAGAAGGTGTGAATCTCTCTCTCTCTCTCTCTCTCTCTCTCTCTCTGTTATTAATCTATAGCGACATCTCTTGAGTTGTAGGTAGGTTGTACAGGTGTGTAGACCATGTATACGTAGCTACATACACAGGTTGACACACTGAATAAAATATAATCAAATGTGAAATTAATATGAGTGCAAAGGAAAGCGAGCGCGCGAGCGAGCAAGCGAGAGAGAGAGAGAGAGAGAGAGAGAGAGAGAGAGAGAGAGAGAATGAACTGAAATCTTACATACACGAGGCTTTTGGGGGGTGGAAAGTGGGGGTCAATGACCGTGAAAGGAGAGAAGGACATTGTAATTATTGCAAAGAGAGAGGGGAAAAAAAAAATGATCAAATAGGCTAAGCATCATCATCATCATCATAATAATGATAATAATAGTATCATCACCACCATCACCATCATCATAATAAATAATAACAAATAATAACAGATTAATAATAATAATAATAATAATAATAAATCACTATCATCATCACCACCACCACCATCACTAACGGTATCATCATCATCACCACCACCACCATCATCATATAATTTCTCAGTTAGAGTGAACAAATAAACACACAAAAAATACAAAGAAAATTACAAAAAACAGTTAAATTAAAGCATAAAGAGAGAGTGCACGGTAACAACAGAGTGGGACATTATTTACAGTGACAGGGAGGCAGTAAAAATGAAAGTATAACATGAACAGGGGTAGTAAAGGAGAGTATACTACACCTAAATACACTGCAATACACTTATTATGCTGTCAACATGCCATTACACTTATTTTTTTGCTCTGGGTGTAGTTTGCACATTTTATACGTCACTACACTTTAATTTACAACAGCAAATTACACTGCACTACACCACAATACACACCACCACACTACACTACACTGCACTGCACTACACCACACCACATTACACCACACCACAACACACCACACCACACCACACCACACCACACCAATAATACCAGCCCCAGTCAATTCTCTATCACGTGGTATTGCCCTTCCTTGCCCTATTTAGAGGTCCCGGAGGGGGCGGTGGGTGGGGAGGGAGCACTGTGTTGTCCTGGCTTTTATTTTTGCCTCGGTAATGGCTGATTAAGACTTTATTTTATTTTTTATTCTTTATTTTTTTGCTAAGGTTAAAGATGGGTCGCCTTACACGAAATTCAAGAAAAGAGTTTCTCTCTCTCTCTCTCTCTCTCTCTCTCTCTCTCTCAAAGGTAATCAGACTTAGCAATGACTCTAATTAGACCACATTAGACCATGGCAGTGCTTATCACCGGGTAGTTTCCAGTGACAAGTTGCAAACGATGACAAATGCAATAACCCCTTCACTCCGAGGGGCCTCTCCTTAGCTGAAGAAAACAGCATGGAGGAAGGAAATGAGAAAAAGAAATAAAGAAGGAAGGAAGCAAGAAAAAAAAAAGAATAAGAAAGAAGAGAGGGACAACTGGTTTTTGGTTCCTTCTTCCTTGCATTTAAAAAAAAAAAAAAAAAGGCATGCAGTCCACTAGTTTCACGACTGAAATAGACAGACAGTGACAGGCAAAGAGACAGACAGACAGTGACAGACAAAGAGACAGACAGACAGTGACAGATGAAACAGACAGTGACAGACAGAGACAGGCAGACAGTGACAGCTAAGACAAAGAGACAGACAGGCAGTGACAGACGAGACAGACAGTGACAATTAGACAAACAGTGACAGCTAAGACAAAGAGACAGACAGGCAGTGCCAGACAATGACTCAGACATACTGACAGACAATGCGAAAAAGACAGACAGACACAGTGACAAACACAGACAGAAAAACAGAGGCAGCCAAACAGTGACATATAAACACAGACAGACAGCGAAACAGCGACAAAGACAAACAAAAACGACATACAGACAGTGACAGACAAAAACAGAAAGCCAAACAGTAAGAGAGACAAAAGAGAGACAGTGTCAGACAAGCAAAGAGACAGACAGACAATGGAGGGTACGAAGTTAACGAGTCAAGAACCATGGTTGGCTGGAAAAAGAGTATAGAGGAGGAAAGGAGGGGCTGGAACTGGAAGACAACGTTCCAGTTAAAAAGGAAGCGCGTTTTTATAACTTCCAGGCACGCGAGACTCCAGCAAGACATGGAAGCTACAGGAGGCGGAATTAGGGCATCTGTGTGTCAGGGAAATTAGGACACTGCCGCCTCTCTGAAGGGAAGGTATAATATGGAAGCAAAGACAAGAAAGAAAAGATACGGCAAAACACGTGGGTAATGAAAACATGAGAGAGGAAGACAGTGAGAGGCTAAAATGACAGGAAAACAAGGAATAGAAGAAAAGAGAACAAAACAAGGCTAGGGAGACAAGGAGAGAAAGACGAGAGGAATACAAGGAGAGGAAGACAACGAGAGGAATACAAGGAGGGGAAGACAACGAGAGGAATACAAGGAGGGGAAGACAACGAGAGGAATACAAGGAGAGGAAGACAAAGTGAGGAATACAAGGAGAGGAAGACAACGAGAGGAATACAAGGAGACAAAGACAACGACACGAATACAAGGAGACGAAGACAACGAGATGAATACAAGGAGAGGAAGAGAAGAGGCAGGGATGACTTGAGGAGGATCGGGTGGCTGAGTGAGAGGATTAAGTGGCACCGAAATGAAATCCCGTTCCGACAGCGACAGCCGGAGATAAATGGTGGCAGCCTCTCTCTCTCTCTCTCTCTCTCTCTCTCTCTCTCTCTCTCATGGGTACTGAGGATGTATAACTTAGTGCTGAGGTATAGAAAATAACTATGTACGTAAGGATGTGGCAAGGAATAGTGAACATTTATGTATGCATGTATGACTGTATACCAATGAATAATGTATGACTCCAGTGTATATTAGAGGCTTAAGATGGTGGTGATGGAGTGGTGATGCAGGAGAGGGGAGGAGGCAAGAAAGGAATGAAAAAGGGAGGAGGGGAAAAGGAGGAGGGTTGGAAGGAAGACAGAGAAAAATAAAGAGGAGCATGGAAGGGAGGGGGGGGGGGAGAGAAGACGGAGGAGGAAAGGAAGGGGGGAGAACTGAGCCGAAAGAGGGTAAGGGGAGTGAGTGGGAGGTGAGGGGAGTGACAGGAGGGAGTGGGGAGTGGTGGTGAACTTTTTGAACTATGTCTACCTGAGAGTTTTGCCCCAGGTGGTGATAAGGAGATAAGGAGGGGGAGAAGGGAGAAGGAGGAGAAGGGGGAAAAAGGGAGAGGTAGGAGGAGAAAGTTTTGCTAGAAGAGAGGGAGAGATTACTGAAGACTGTACAGATGACGGAAAATGAAGGGGGGAAAGGAGGTGAAGAAGGGTAAGAGAGAGAGAGAGAGAGAGAGAGAGAGAGAGAGAGAGAGAGAGAGAGAGAGAGAGAGCGACAGTGGAAAAAAAAAAAAGTGACAAGGACGAAGGGAAGAGGAAGGAGGGAAAGAGGGCGAAAGAGGTGAGAGAAAGGAACAAAAGAAAAGAGACGCGTGAGGAGGGAGGAGGAGGAGAAGGAGAATGCAGAATGAAGGTGTAGGAAAATGAAAAAAATTAAACTTATCACCAAAGGCTAATTCTTCATGCTATCATCATCATCATCATCATCATCACCACCACCACCACCACCACCACCACCACCACCACCACCACCGCCACCGTCTTCATCATTATCATCATCATCATCACCATCACCACCACCACCACCACCACCACCATCATCATCATCATCACCTTAGTCTTACTATTTTAAATGTGGTAGGTAGAATCTAGAAATGGGAAAAATATTATAAACACACGAAAACGAGAACCACTACCAGTACCCAGCAAATCTGTGCCACACCTCCACTGAAGAGTCATTCAGGAGTGTAGTGTAGTGTAGTGTAGTGTAGTGTAGTATAGGGCAGGTCAGTGTAGTGTGAGGTGTGGTGTGGTGTGATGTGCCACGGTACAGTGTGTGGTGTGGTGATACAGGGCAGTGTTGTAGTGCCATTATAACACAGCTTTGGGTATATAGGGGAGAGTGACATGTTGCTAAAGAGGCGGTCGTTACTGAGTAGGGATGTAAATGCCTGGAGATAATATTACCAAGACAATCCTAACTTCAGCGTGGAAACAGAAAGGGAAGAATCAGAGAGAGAAAAGGGAAGAAGCAGAAGAAAGAGAAAGAAAAAAAGACAACACCAATTGTGGGAAAAGAGAGAGGAAGAAATAGGAGAAAGAAAATGATGAGAAGGGCAAGAAAGCAAGAAAATAAAGGAAGACTCCACAAAGCAGCTTCTGGTGGTTCTGTGAGTCTGTTTAGCCAGGCCTGAACTAAGATAGCTTTGTGGGGCTGTCAGTGTGTGTGTGTGTGTGTGTGTGTGTGTGTGTGTGTGTGTGTGTGTGTGTGTGTGTGTGTGTGTGTGTGTGTGTGTGTGTGTGTGCCTACATTAGCTACCTAACACCAAAACACCTGTGATTTACCTTAACTACTCTGACCTAGCCTAAAATTGCCATCTGTCCACCTTGAATGTGTAGTTGTAATAACAGATAAACACTAGAATATAAGGCTAATCACGAAGAAGTGCTAGGGTATAGATGTAGACCTGTAGCCTGGTCATATTCTGGTAATGGGGTACCGTATGTGAAATAAGCTGCAAGAGGACGAAAATCTGGGCCTAGTCAAGGTGAAAGAACTACAGTACAGTACGTCCATCTTCGCCCACTGTGATGTCAAGTTGGATTCAGAGCTCGTGAGATGATAATGATGATGGTGATGATGATGATGATGATGATGATGATGATGGTGGTGGTGGTGGTGGTGAAAATGATGATGATAACTGTAGTGATGATGATGATGATTAATTTAATGAAGCTTATCCTCATTCATTTACATTCCCTCCTACCGGCACTGCACCTCCCCCCTCCCTCCATCCCTCCTTTACTCTCCTCCATTATACAACACTTAGCATTACCCATACTCTCCCCCCACCTACCCACCCTCTCTCTCTGTTTAGGCGTGTTGCCCTCGCACATCATCATCATCACCATCGTCATCACATTACCAGTACGTACCAACACACTCCATCATCATCATCATCATCACCATCATTAACGTCATAATCATATTACCAGTACGTATAAACACTCTCCATCATCATCATTATCATCATCTTCATATACGTACTGGGCACTTAATCCATTAGCCTATCCATTAGGCACAGATCTGGATAATGAAAGGTAGGTGAGAGAGAGAGAGAGAGAGAGAGAGGGGGGGGGACTCTAATCGTAATCATGCTACGAAGAAAGAAGTGGACGTGATTTAGCGTTATTTACTGGAGAGAAAGGAATCACGTGCATTAAATTACAGTATTTTTGTAATGACATGGCAGTGGTAATAAACGTCTCTCTCTCTCTCTCTCTCTCTCTCTCTCTCAGTGTGTTCTCATGCAACAGCACACTGATAGAACCATCAAGGTGTCCACAAGGAAACACACACACACACACACACACACACACACACACACACACACACACACACATAGCCTACACACTGCAGCACGGCATGTATAAGCAATCATGTGTCAAAATGCATAAAAAACACCCATACACAGGAAATTAAATTATAACCGTAAACACACACACACACACACACACACACATACACAAAGTGGGTCTGGGTGGGTGTCGTAGCAATATTAATCTGAGGGGCGGCTTTGATGGACCTCTCTAAGGACATGAGATAAGAACGGGGAGGGAAGAGGAGGGAAGGGAAAGAGGGGAGGGGAGGGTAAAGGGGAGGTAGAAGGGAAGAGGAGGGAGGGGAAAGATGAGTGGTGGTAGGAAGGAGGAGGAAGGGGAAAGAAGGGAGGTGAGAAGATGGGGGACGAAAGGGGAATGGGGAAAGTGAAGGTGAGGGGAAGGGAAACGGAATAGGGAGGGGAGGTGGGGGAGATTTGGGGAGGCGAGGGAAAGAAGGGAGGGGAGGGAGAAGGGAAGGGAAGAAAGAGAGGGGAGGGGAGGGGAGGGAGACTTGGAAAGGTGAGGGAAAGAGGGGAAGAGGGAGGAGGATAAGAGAGATAATGAAGAGTGCATGAGATGGGGTAGGGAGGGAGGGAGGAAGTAGCCTAAACAAAGAAAGAGGGAGGAAGAAAAGATAAAAACATAAGGATAATTAAAGACAAGGTTCCCCACATCCTTCTACCTATCCCAACATGCCTATAAACCCAACATACCTATACATACACCCAACATGCCTCTACATACACCCAACATGCCTCTACATACATCCAACACGCATGTACCCATATACTCAACATGCCTTACATGGTACAACAGGATGGCCATTTTCTTCTCACTGATTAATATCAATTTTGTCAGAGCCTTACACAATCCCGTAATTATAAACTCTACTGACGAAATGAAGAAATCCCAGTCAAGTGTGTTACATGCTGCTTGTTTAGTCAAGAAAAACACAAACAAAACAAAAATCATGACCCCCGGTCGGCTGGCCAACAACAAACACAAATAAGGAACAAATACTCAGACCCTTTGTAGCCGTCGCGAAAGAACCGGAGAGAGAGATTCGTCCACACGATATGATTCTCTGTGTTCCTGATTCTTGCTGATTCTTTTTTTTTTTTAATTCGCAATACAATATACACGTTAAACAGGACATATACAGAATCTTTCAAAATCGTTCGTCCTCTTTCGTTCTGCATAAAGACTGGATATACAGTATAGCCTAAGTCTGTCCACATCGCTCACTAATTAAGGTAGTGTCATCATATCGTACAGGCTACCTACAGTTTATCCATTTTCATTTGGCGGAATTTTTCGTTCAATTTCAACCACAAAACTGCACCACCATCTCAACCACACGATCAAGCAAAATCACAATTCCAGGGCACATCACTGCCATACCAACCAAACTACTACACCACAACACATCACTACCATACCAAACAAACCACTACACAACAGCACATCACAACCATACCAACCACACTATTACACCACACCATGTAACCATAACATTCCTCTACCATGCCAATCACACCACACTACCATACCACTACCATTCTAACCACTCTACAGTATATCCCCGGTGTCAAGCACATTATCACACCAAACCATACCACATACCACACCACACCAAACCATACCACACCACACCACACTGCACTATACTTCACTCCACCTCACCAGACTACACCACACACCACCACACCACACCACACCACCACATACCGGTACCACACCACAACACACTAACCTACACCACAACCATCATCGTAAAACACGTACGGTAGTAGTTACAGGGGGTAGTCATGTCACCAGGGTAGTCTTGTTTGACGTATGACCTCTAATTGGGTCATTAACACGGGAAATATTACTAGGACTGGTATAAAACACGAATATATTGTAGTACTAAGGGTAATTTATGCGATTATGGTAAATTTTGATGAGGAAGACTATCTGAAAGGAAAACCGAGAGAGAGAGAGAGAGAGAGAGAGAGTTCGTAATAGACCACTCTTCTACTGTTAATACATGACTTTCAGGTAATTTTTCCTAGTATTTTTTTTTTAGTAATTTTGGGGTAATTTCTAAGTATATAATTTTTCTGAGTAAATATTCCGCGTAATACAAACTGAAAGGGACACAAAGCAAGGCATGAAATATTATCAAGCATGTAAAATATATATATATATATATATATATATATATATATATATATATATATATATATATATATATATATATATATATATATATATATATATATATATATATATATAATAAACCACACACTGATGAGGGTCATTTACGTGTTTCTGGCAAACTTGGGGGCATAAAATTTGACCTCGTGTGTAAAAAATTTGACCCCGTATGTAAAAAAAACTGACCTCGTGTGTAAAAAAAAACTGACCTCGTGTGTAAAAAATTTGGCCTCGTGTGTAAAAAAAAAATTGACGTGTGTACAAAATTTGGCCTCGTGTGTAAAAAACCTGACCTCGTGTGTAAAAAATTTGACCTCGCGTATAAAAAAAATTTGACCTCATGTAAAAAAATTTGACCTCGTGTGTAAAAACTTTGACCTCGTGTGTAAAAAATTTGACCTCGTGTAAAAAATTTCACCTCGTGTGTAAAAAATTTCACCTCCCGTGTAAAAAATTTCACCTCGTGTGTAAAAAATTTGACCTCGTGTGTAAAAAATTTGACCTCGTGTGTAAAAAATTTGACCTCGTGTAAAAAATTTGACCTCGTGTGTAAAGCTGGGTTATTATGCAAAGTTTGCTGAGGTATTTTGATGTTTTCTGATGCTGGGAAGTACAAAGGTTCATAGCTAGTATGTCCTTCAACACTCTCACTCACCTCTTCCACCCTTACATGCGTCCAGACAGTCACAACACTCTCAGGCGGGGAACTCAACCACATTTATTCAAAGTCTGATGTTGTTTTGAAGCTGTGATGTGCAAATGTTCACAGCTAACAAATCCTTCAAAACCCTCACTCACCTCCTCCACCCATACATGCGTCCAGACATTCACAACACTCTCAGGCGGGGAACTCTACCACATTTTTTCAGTCCGGAATGACACTACTACTCATACACAGGCCCATCTATACACGGCTCATCCTCTTAGGGACCACGCTTCCTCCATCTTGCCTGCACCTCGCCATGTGGAAGGACCCTGTTTCGATCCTGGCGAGGCGCTGTCAGGAAGTTGGGTTTGCTCGGCCAGACAGATAGGGGTAGAACAGTAACTTCTTACACACACACACACACACACACACACACACACACACACACACACACTTTCCTCCTGGTGACATGACTCAAATACTGTGAGAGGAAGATAAAGAGGAATCTGAGAATCAAAGCACGAGGTGTGTATGTGTATTATCATTAGGCCAGGTGAGTGTCATTAGTGTAGGTAGATGGCCAGGTGTGGTGTGCCGTGGTGTGCTGCGCTGTGTATGAGGAAGGGTTGTTGTGTGTGTTGCGTTGTGCTGTGATGTGTATGAGGAAGGATTGTTGTGTGTGTTCTGTTGTGTTGTGGTGTGTATGAAGAAGGATTGTTGTGTGTATTGTGTTGTGGTGTGTGGTGGTGTGGTGTGGTGTGGTGTGGTGTGCTGTGCTGTGTTACTACTCAAATCAACCCTCCAATTAGACTACAATTGGCTAACAACAGAGCATAAAGGGTTTAGGGATCTCTGTCAGCTTAAATACAATAAAGTCGGCGTGCACTAAAATGACAACCAGGAAAATCTTTCTATCTATCTATCTATCTGTCTATCTATCTCTATTGCCAAACGCCTTAATCTCGTAAGGGGTGGCCACAAACAAACCGCCTCCATGTCCCCTGTCCCCCGCCATTTCACTGCACTCCCCCCAGCTCAGTCACTCCTCTCTCATATACCTCTCCACTCCATTCCTCCATCTCATGCTCGGCCTAACCCTCCTATCTCCCCTCCACCTTACTCACATACACTCTCCTCATTAGTCTCTTGCTCTCCATCCTCTCCACATTAGAGCAAAAGATAATTATTCTGAACAAAACTGCGAGAAAACCAAAAAGAAAAAATATATAATGGAATAGAATTTTCAAGAATGCAATCGTTCTCTAATTCATGCTTTCTCTGGTAGCTAATTATATTTATTAAAACACCTGTGATTTCTTTCGGACATTTTTTTAAAGCGAGGAGTTGAGGAGAGGAAAGAAAAGAGAGGGGAGGAAAGAGAAGAGAGGGAAGGAAAGAAAAGAGAGGGAAGGAAAGAAAAGAGAGGGGAGGAAAGAGAAGAGAGGGAAGAAAAGAGAAGAGAGGGAAGAAAAGAGAAGAGAGGGAAGGAAAGAAAAGAGAGGGGAGGAAAGAGAAGAGAGGGAAGGAAAGAGAAGAGAGGGAAGGAAAGAAAAGAGAGGGGAGGAAAGAGAAGAGAGGGAAGAAAAGAGAAGAGAGGGAAGAAAAGAGAAGAGAGGGAAGGAAAGAAAAGAGAGGGGAGGAAAGTGAGGACAGGGGAAGAGAGACTGTGAAACAGATACTGAAGGTCCAAAAGAGGGAATGAGATACAGAAAAGAGGAGGGGGAGATGAGATGAAAGGAGAGGGGAAGGGTGAGCATGAGAAATGAGAGGGGAGAGAGAGGGTGAAATGTTGCAATATGACAAAGAGAAAAGGGGATCGGGTGAGGGGAGGGAAACTGGAGAGGACACAGAAGGAAAGAAGCAGCGAAGCATAAGAGGGGTGACGAATAGGAGAGGAGTTGTGGCTGGAGGGAATCTGGTAATAATGTGGACGGGAAAGGAAAGGGCATGGGTGATGGAGGGGAAAGGAGAGGTGAGAGAGACGAGAGGAAAGGAATGAGAAGGGAGAGAAGAGTGAGAGGCAATCGGAAAGAGGAAGATGGGGAAGAGGGAAAGGGACATGGGGAAAGGAAAGGAGAGATGAGAGGAAGAAATGAGCAGGGTGAGGAGAGCGTTAAGAACATATGTAGGTCCATAGTAATGTCTTATTCTGCCATTTACATGATGAAGTAAGCTCAAAAGGACGGAAATTTGGGCCAAGTTAAAATACAAGGACTATATATTGTACTCAACCAAAATCAGCCTCCTACCATAACCGGAGAAGAATATACCGGTATATCTGAAATGACCAGCAATGATACCAAACTTTTAAAGAATTTCCTTGTCAAACACTAAAGGTAATATCCAGCCAAACCAATCTTCAAAGGGCCAAACAATATATACTGTGATGTAGGCTTTCTGAAACTAAATGAAAGATAATCCACAAAAACTACTGCAAAAATTACTTTTGAATCAATGAGGAGGGGGGGAAGAGGGAGGAGGAGGCCGAGGATGAGATGGAGGGATGGAGATGTATATGAGAGTGGGGGTGTGCTGGGAGGAGAGCAGTGAAAAGGCGAGGGACTGGGAGACATGGAGGCGATTTGTTTGTGGCCACCTCTGACGGGATTAAAGCGTCTGACAACAGATAGATAGACTGATACAATTATACACGCATGGGACACAGAAGAAAGATGCAGAAGAAGCAAATCCACATAAACAGTGATGAAAGATGCAAGAGAGGCAAATCCACATAAACAGCGGAGACAGATGAAGAGGCAAATCCACATAAACAAACAGTGAAGAGAGGCAGAAAGAGGCAAATCCACAAGCAAACAGTGAAGAAGAAAAAAGCAGGAGGCAAAGTCACATAAAGTGAAAAAAGAAGCAGAACGAGGCAAATCCACATAAACAGTGAAAAAAGATGCAAAGAGAGCCAAATCCACATAAACAAAAGGTGAAGGCGGATGCAGAGACAAATGCACATAAACAGTGAAGAAAGATGCAAAAAGGCAAATCCACATCAAGAAACTGAAGAAAGATGTAGTAAAGGGCAAATCCACATAAACAGTGAAGAAAGATGCAGAGAGGCAAATCCACGAACAAACAATGAAGAAATAGGCAGACAGGTAAATCCACATAAACAAAGTGAAGAAAGAGGCAGAAAGAGGCAAATCCACGTAAACAAAGTGAAGAAAAGCATAGACAAAACCACATCAACAAATATCGTACGCCCGGCAACAGATCTGTACACACGGCAGCACGGGGACATTGGAAACAACAGAACGTATCGTACCGTACTCCATTTAAAATGTCAAAAAAATCACGCCCAATATTAACAGCAATTAATTTGCAGCTCCAATCAAAACACGTGATTTATTTATAACTTTTCAAACATGCAATACTCTATCTTACATATTATAAAGATGCCGTATTACCGATGGTTTGAGACTAAGAAATTATTCCTAGTTATTTGGCTCCTTCCTCTGCCTTCTTCCCTGCATAAACAAAACAAAAAATACTAGTTCTTCTTCATCTTACGTTTTTTCCTTGCATAAAAACAATGCTAGTTCCTTCTTCCTCATACTTTTTCTTCCTTTCATAAAAACAATGTTAGTTCCTTCTTCGTTGCATTAAAAAAAAAAAAATGCTCTCAGAATTGGCACTCTATACAGATTATCAGACAACAAACCAATTTTATTGCCACATTTAATATAACACCAACACCAAAATTTGTAATATAAAATGATGGGAAAAAATACAGAATTAAAAAAAATAAAAATAATAATGATGTGGCAAACTAAATGCAAGAAGGAAATATAAAACCCTTCTACTGTTGCAACAAACACCAGCTTCTTTTCTTTCAAATTAACTGAACATACAAGGCTATATTCACATAAGGTCTTTTCCTCTATTTTTCTTTTTTTCGTCAAAGCACACGATCATTAGGCTAATGTCTCTAATCTTGTCCAAATCACTAGCCTAACCCATACTACATCAAAAAAATAATCTAGTCTTGTTCAATATAATAATTCTGCAACACGCTCAACCTCAATTTTAATATTCAGACAATAAAAAAAAAAATCGTACCTAGCCTAACCTAATTGTTAACCCTGCCTAGGTTGGTTTAGATTAACCAAAGATATTTTCTAGTCACATCTCACCTAGGAACTCCCTGTCTAATCAAAATTAAGATATCAGTGGTCTAAAATATGCTTTATTCCAATTTATTTTAAATAAGTTGTCTAATCAAATGCAAACCTTTCTAATTTATCCCAATCCCAACCCTAATCTATCCCTATTCATTTGTCTATAATTTTATCAACAAACCGCTGACCAATTGTGATAGGTAATTGCATGTGGCCTATAATCTTGCCTACATAACAAGCATCATCGCCACTATAACCTTTAAAATGAAGAAAGATAAAGGCAATTTGTTTCCTATGTAGGCTAACTACTGTATACTTTTTACTTTAACTTGGCCTAAAACTGCCATTTTTCTATCTTGAATGCTGTCATTAGAATACGATGCTAGTCACGAAGAAGTGTTGTGGACAGAGCTAGTGTTGTATCAGTATATTTTTCTGCCCCTAAGTAACATGAAAGTTGAAGGATTATTTCGACAAAGTTAGTGTGAAAGAAGTTTAGTGCCGTAACAGCAAACGTTAATTATAAATTACTTACCTTTATCTCAAAAGTTTAAGTGTAGGAACGTCGTGGTAGTGATGTGGTGGGTGTGTAGGTGTGTCGGAGATGGGGGGGGGGGCATCAAAAATTAAACACCTGGATCAGCTGTATCATCAGGCGGCAGGTGATGTCACGTGACCACTGCTTGTCCTCCACCAACACTCTTTTCATCACTTTATCACTGTCATGACACTCTTCATCACCTTCTAGTGTTTATCTAGCATTGTTACATAAGGTGTCCATAGTAATATTTACAGGTCCTCAGATCAGTACGTTTACAATTATTTGTGCTGTGTTTACGAACGCTTCATTGTTGTTGACTTGTCACACACGAATAATTACGCATAACACTGATGTCCTTCTTTCACAGTCACCTCCACTTGGCCCTGCACCATTAACGTCACTTCTGTAACCCTCATCTCGCCAATAATAGTCGATAAACCTTCTTTCAAGTATAGTTAATCGGTCGTCAATAAGCGCAAAACAACCACGACGTAAACATGAGGTACCTGATGCGTCATCCCCCCCCTGTCCACCACGATACTCCCCTATAGGAGACAAGAAGAGCTGCCAAACGTACGATAATTACAACTCGGTCGCTATTAAATGACCTGTTACGCCTCACTTTCATATAATAGTCTTCAATTTAGTTCGTTCACACTAATATGCAATATCTAACACCAGTTTAAAAGTTCATGTAGCTATATTAAAAGCTAAATATGAACTACTCCACCGTACGATAACGTTTCCCCCTCAGATTTCTTGGCGGTCTTTTCAACTCGGCAATCTGAGATGACAGGCGACATTTTTCATCATTTTGGTATTTTCCACAAGAATTTCCTAATACCTTTCTATCCCTGGGGCTTTGTACTCAGAATATGTAATTAATGAAGGGGATTATTTAAAGTGTTTTTCTCCACTTCATACCGCGTTTTAAAGTATCATTTTTGAGGTGATGGAAGCAGGAGGTATAACGAAGACAATAAAATAATCATAAGAGTATTTTATCATTAACTACGGGATTAAATGTCCACTTTTATGACGACAGTTCATTGCAAATGGGGAGAATTGTGCGTGCGTGTGTGTGTGTGTGTGTGTGTGTGTGTGTGTGTGTGTATGATCTGTAGACTGTACAGGTAGAAGACATGAAATACGTGTTTTGATAGTGTGTGTGTGTGTGTGTGTGTGTGTGTGTGTGTGTGTGTGTGTGTATGATCTGTAGACTGTTGAACACATAAAATAAGTGTTTTGATAGTGTAATTCACCGGGTCGGTCAGGATCACTTGATGGTCGTGATCGCCAGCTTTTACCCTCCCGGAAGGGAGCTGAGAGCTCATATAGTCCGATCTAAGGGCAAGGCTGTGACCTTCACACATGCACACACCCGTCCCCTTGCTTAAGGGGGACAGTAACCACCCACTTCGTCAGTGAAACTTTTCGCAACCTGAGCGGGGCGCGAACTCCCATCTGCCAAATGGCAAGCGAGAACGCTACCACTGAACCAGAGAGCGGTAGATGTACGTGTGTGTGTGTGTGTGTGTGTGTGTGTGTGTGTGTGTGTGTATGATATGTAGACTTGAACACATGAAATAAGTGTTTTGATAGTGTGTGTGTGTGTGTGTGTGTGTGTGTGTGTGTGTGTGTGTGTGTGTGTGTGTGTGTGTATTCTCTGTACGGTCTGTAGCCTGTTATTCTCCCATCGCAAAATCTTTATATAACACTACCGGACTAAATCGACAAGAATCATGTGTTACGAACTCTCCACTGCTAAAAAGATGTTGTTGTGTAGATTTACCTGCCTTGGGAGGACCGGGCCAAATAAGAATCCGCCAGAGCAAATCTTGACAACTAAGGGAGCTCGAGAACTGTTGGTTGGTGGAATGGATTCGTCCACCTATGAAGTTAGTGTGGACACAGGCAAATAAAGCCCGTCAGAGTGGAGCAGTGTATGTTGGGGAGGGAATGGCTAACAAGGTGGAGGGTAGGTGAAGACAGTGTCGAGCAGGATTGAGGTGGGGGTGAGGGCAACGATCGCAGCAGCAGTGGCAAAGGGAGAGGCCCTCCTTACGAGTCTGCCCACTAAGGGTCAGCGAAGGGAGGTAGTGTAGCGGCAGTCAAGCAGGACGTGGGGGAGTAGCCAGTCTGTAGTTTCGTGACAGTGAGGGCACGGTTCAGGGGCAATCTCCACTATTTGAGAGTAGCAGGGGTAGCCAAGCCGTAGGCGGCGTAATCGTACCATGAGCGAATTAGGCGTGTGAGGGGGAGAGTCAAGAGGCTCGTAGTTTGTGGCCCTAGCATACCAGGTGGCAGAGCGAGAGCCCTCTGCCACCTGTGTCTCAAGATCAGATTGCATGAGCCAGATGATGGTGCGGTTGACTCTGCATTTGAGCAGAGAACGGCTCATCCTGAGAGGGAAGGTGATGGTACTGTGGAGCATTGCAGAGCAAGCGGTGGCATCAGTGCACTCATGACTGGCAATGCCTGAGTGGCTGGGCAGCCAGTGCACGTGGATTTCCCCTCCACTCTGAGCAATGGAGTCAGCAACTGCTAGTACTGAGGTCAGCAGATTTACATTGTCAGTGAAATGTCATGCACGGAGATCGTGCAGAGATGAGAGTGAGTCAGTGTGGATGACCATACACTGGTGGCGGTGGGAGCGGGCATGTCTGAGGCATCTAAAATTGCGACAAGCTCCATCTGGTACATGGCAGCCCCAGAAGGTAGCAGCTAGGTCTCGACACGACCATCACTGATGAATGTGGTACCTGCAGATCCCTCAGCAGTAATGGATCCGTCAGTGAAATACTCGACCGTTCCTGGGGTCCCGAGAGATGTCATCCTCCGTAGGCCATCCTGGTGTAGGAGGGTGGGCAGAGATGCTCTAGGGCAGGTGTCAGAGGGGACAACACTCTGGATCACGGGAGGCAGTCATGGAGAGGAGAGCGTGTAGACAGGGTCGGGGAGGTTGGGGCCCCCTAGAAAGGCATCAGTTACTCCCAGGTCATATATTATGTTGGCAGTGATGTGTGCCCAGTCCTTATTTGGATGTGGGTCAGGGGACCTCCCGAGGGTGTGCTGGAGAAGCACAGAAACAGGCAGGTGTGCCCTGAGTCGGCAGAGCTGAGCAGAAACTGCTGTTGATCAACTACAGATCCTGTGCTGGAGAGATGGGAAGCCACTCTCAACCCTGAGGTTCTCAATTCGCATTCAAGGAAGAGCTCCCAGCATCATACACAGTGCCGAGTATTGCAGGACTTCTAGGGAGCGAGATTGCTCCCCAGAGAGCCCTACAAGACAAATTGCACTGTAGTCAACCAGGGAATGTATGGCGTGTGTGTAGAAGGTCCTGAGGATGCTATATGAGGCACCTAGGTTCTGGCGTGAGAGGGCTTTGAACACTGTGATTCTGGGGGTGGCCTGCACCCATACGTACCGTACCTGAATGGAAAACGACAGGCAACTGTCAAACCACTCTCCCAAGTACTAATGACTGCAAACAAGATCAAGTTGGCGCCCCCCCCAAGGAAGAGTGGATGCTCAGGGAGTTGTAGACTGAAGATTAATCTTGAAGCCCAGTTGGAGCATCTGTCATGGAGGTGGGTTAGAGTAGTTGAGGTCCTATCGTAGCAGTCCCTACAGGAGAAGACAAGCACTAGGTCATCGTAGTAGCAGAGCAGTGATGCCCCTGCCAAAGTCGATCAACAGCAGGATCTCAACGAGGACATTAAACAAGAGAGGACTGAGCACACTGCCTTGAGGTTGTCCATTCACCTGTGGGTAGGAAGGGAAGAACTGCCCCCGAAGGCAGACACTGGGAGCATGTCCGACAAAGAAACTGCAGATCCAGGAGAGAAGTCTACCACAGATGCTTCTCTCTACGAGTGCTGCCGTACTGTGTCAGGATCGGCTAGCTCAAAGGCCTTCTCTAGATCAAGGAATAAGGCCATACCTCGACCATTTCTCAACTCACCCAGTAAAGAGGCAAGGCATTGCGGGGCACTTCTGCCAGGGAGGTAGGCAAAGAGCCGCATGTGCAACGGGCCCAATTTTTAGGCAAGGCAAGAAAGGATCAGGCAGTCAGCCATCTTCAAGATACAACTGAGATGCGATATAGGCCGCATCGCAGCTGGATCGCATGGCTTGGGGTTGGGATGAATAATGGCTGTCTCCCATTATCCAGGGGGGCGTCCTTCCACCCACGAGTGATTGACGAGATTGAGCATGTAAGCTCTCCCCCTCTTTCGTGATCATGCAAGGAGGGAGTATGTTAGGCACTCAGAGCCTGGGGCTGTGTCTCTCCAGCCATGGAGGGCCTGGTCCAGTTCCCTGTCAGTGAAGAGCTCATCAGTGCCATTGGGGCGTGAGCGGGCAGTGTCCACAGAGGCCCTCCTCAGGCCCCTGAGCCGTGTCTGCATGTTCCTGACTGACTGGGGAAGGAGGTTAGTGGGTGAGGTCCTCTCGGTGAAGTGAGAGGCAAGATGATTGGCCTCTCTTACAGGATCGCGATGAGAGGGGGATTTGGGGGCCGGTTGTCAGAAATGCATTCGATCCTCGTCCACATCTCCTTCAGGGTGGAGTGCGAATTGAGAGTCCTACACCATTGTATCCAAGCCTCGTCCCCTAGATGCTGTTTTTCGTGTGAGGCGTGGTGTGCTACTGCAGCCAGGTATTTCCTGGTGGTGGAGGAAGGCCGCCTCCAATGAGCCTTGTGAGCCGCATTCAGCCGGTGGTTCAGCTCAGGGACTCTCTCATCATAGAACCAATGGTCTTTGATGAGAGAGTTGGGGGTCTGGAGAGGGGAATGCTGTCTGCAGCAGTGTGTTGAAGAATAAGGGCGACATGCTCAGCGTGATCCTTGAGGGAGGGCAGAGGGATGGCATTTCTTAGTAGGACCTCTGCGGTCCATTCGTACTCTCGCCAGTGAGCTCTGCCCAGGTCCCAGCAAGGGGGCGCAGTGGCGGGGGAGGTGGTATGATTGCCGTCTGCAGTTCCATCACTGTAGCAAAGTTATCGCTGGTGAGGAACAGATGTAAGGACCATGTCGACAACCTGGCAAGAGACGAGGAAACAAGGGAAAGGTCCAACCTACCACCTCTGACATGGGTGGGTTCAGAGAGGTCATTCAGCTAGGTAACACCTGCAATTTCCTCGAGGGTCATGGCGAGGTGCCGCCCTGCCTCGTTGGCAGGGAGGAGAGGAGAGACAGGGTGGTGGGCATTTAGGTCCCCACCGATGTAGGTAGATTCTGCCGCGGCAAGGGTCAGGATATTACCCAGATCGAGTGTGCTGTCTTGGCTCCTGTATACATTAAAGATGTTACGTGAAGTGGTGGTGAGCTGCAGGACGACGTCCTGTACCTCTATGCCCTCTCCACAGTACACAGGAGGGTTGTATTCAGAGCAGGGGATGTGATCCTTAACAAGGATGGCTCATCCCCACATACCACCCTGGATCTGGGGGAGAAAATGACCCTTGAAGCCACTGAGTCTGAAAGTGGAGTCCCAAGGAAGGAGCGTCTCCTGCAGGAGGATGACATGCACATCTTCCCTGGCAGCCACCTCTTGGAGGTGGGCAAGCTTGCTGCAAGCCCCTACACAGTTCCACTGCAAGACTCAGAGGGGTACAGTTGGGAGTGCAGCTGGGGAGAGGGAGGAGGGGCAGCCTCTGGGGGTAGGCAGAGGGTGGGCCATTCTGCCTCTATCTCGGCCGAGGCGGGGGTTAGCCCTGGCCTGGCGAAGAACTGGACAGGAGGTTGAGGCAGAGTGGGAGGTGTGGGTGGCAGGAAGGTGGAGGCGGCTGGCGCTGGAGGTTGGGCTGAGGGAGTTGGTTGGATGGCTGGGGGGGGTGTATCGCCTTCACCGTGTTCTGGACAATGATGTCCACCACTTGCACCATGTCAGATTTGTGGCCCAGGGCATTCCATGAGAACTGAGTGACACTCATTGCAATTTCCCTGCTGATGAGCCTCAGGTCCTTCATGGTGAAGGACGTTAGGGGTGAGCCTGTAGGGTGTGGAGAGGCAGGAGGCAGAGGATGAGTAGGTGTGGGGGCTGGAGTTGGAGGGGGGAGTGGGGTGGTGGCTGCGGCAGAGACTGGAGTCCGTGGAGTGGGAAGAGGTGGGAAGGCCTCCAGTGCAAGTGGTGAGGGGGGGAGGTGGAGCCTTGGTCTTTTTCTGTGCGCCCCAGATGAAGGTGCCGGGGTGGCGGGGTGGAGCTTAGACTCTGCTGTCTCTAGACCCAGGTGACCTGGTGGCGGCGGCTCTGATCCACCAGGGCTGTCCTCGAAGGGCACTTTGGGTGTCATGCATGATGTCTGCCTTTGCAGTTGGGGCAGCCAGCCACAACTGCCGCCTTGAACTTGGCGAGGCAGACGTCCGTGTCGTGAGGCCCGCTGCACAAACTGCACATGACTGGCCTGTGGCACGTGGCCCTGTGGTGGCCGAAGCGGTGGCACCAGTAGCACCGCAGAGGTTCTGGTGTGACGGGGCGAAGATGGTGAAAGCCCCAATAGGCCCAGCTCTGATATCAGGGGGCCATGGAGGGTCACAACCACCCGTCAAGTCTCCTCCCGGTTCCTGGCCACCCAGCAGCGGATGGCAGACACCACCTGTGGATGGTTCAGGAGGAGAGCTGGAGGGCAGCTGCCAGGGTAGGCCATCATGACTGCCTTGGTGGTTTGCAGTCCCAGGGTGAGCTGGGTAATTTTTATGGGGGAGGACTCGTCCTGAGCATAGGTGTGGAGGAGGTTGTAAGAGGTCTCCTGTGGCACAGTGATGGAGCTCCATCCTTCGCAATCCAGTTGGAACACTGGAGGCCGGACAGTGCAGCTTCAAGGGCGGCAACCGCCTCGTAACTGGTGTCGTATCCCTGCTGGACAGGGACTCAAAAGTCTGGGTGGGGTGAGGGAAGTTGGGGGGGCACTGCCACTGTGATAGACAGTCGAGGTGCAGGAGGAGATCGGCGGGTGGCCTTGTTGCTTGGTACCGGGGTGGGAGTTCCCTGCATGGGGCGTCTGGCTTTCCTGACAAAGAGAGTGAAGCCCTCATCATCAGTCGGGAGCAGTGGGGACGGGGTCAGGGGCAGAGGAGGTGCTGGGGATAGGTTCCTGGGTGGTGTCAGGCGCACTCTCCATCCACTCGTGAACGCGAGCAGACTTCGATGGGTGGGAGGCAGGGAAGGTGGAGGAGGAGGTGGCAGGAGGCAGGGTGGTGGGGGGGTCAAAGTCATAGCAGGATGCGGGGATAGGAGATTCCCCAGTAGTGGAGTCAGTGCTGGAGGCTGAGGGGCGTCTCTCCCGTTTGACGCCCGAGGGGCGAATGGCAGTGGGGGAGGGGTGCACGGGGCCGGGAGGTGGTGCAGCCGCTGAGGCGGTAGTAGGGTGCTTGGGCTTGGTGGAGGAGCCGCGATGCTTGGTGGGGGTGGTGGAGGCGGTGAGGTGGGGCTTGGATGCCTTAAGGCGAGGGCTGGGCATCGGCCCAGGGGGCCGAGAGAGGTGAGACGTCTGCATGGCCTAGGACCACAAAAAACAAAAAACAATTCTTGCGGCTCCCTACAGTGACGAGGGGAGGGACTCCTCACCCCTCTAAAGGGCGTGGCAGGAGAACCCTGTCACTTCCCCGTGAGGGACTTTCCTAACCTAACCCTAACAGCGCCTACCCTTGCCGCCTCCTTTAATCATACCTCTAAGGCCCCCCTTCATGGAAGTACCCTAAACGGCACCCCTTCAGGATTCAGCTTCGTACCACTGCAGGGACTCTAAGTGACAGCCGGAAAGCAAGCTGAAAAGAAAGAAAAAGAACAGAAAGTTTGGTGAGGCACAAAAGGTGGAGAGTGGGGCGTGTGGCAAGTGGAGAGAGAGCGCAAAGCCAGAAGGTTTACGGAGAGGGCACCAAGGGGCGGAGATGTTGCCTTTGCAGTTGCTGAGTGTGAAGCGAGAGAGAGGATGACCCCCTGAAAAGAAAAAAAAATCTTTTCTCCTCTATCTGTTCATGTTCTCCACTACATCTCGAAACAGAATATTATAAGTACCACAGGTAATGATTAGAGAGAGAGAGAGAGAGAGAGAGAGAGAGAGAGAGAGAAACCTAAAAGTAGTGCAGAGTAAAACTGGATGGGAGTTTGGCGAGCGGTGATAAATGGGAAAATATTTTTATATCTTATCTGAACTGGAAAACGCACCACTGTTGTTCGTTTGTGTTCATATGACAGAACTGGGTCACTACTGGAGGGTCAGTGCTAAGTTGTGGATGAGTGAAATGCAGTGAGACTCGGTTATGAGGCATGAATGAGCCTCCTTGGTTACTAGTCAAATTAACCATGCAGTCTGACTACACCTGGCCACCACCTGAGCTCAGAAGGGTTAGGGATCTTTGTGAGGTTATAATAGGTTTACCATATCTTATCCAC
>NC_136995.1:14654422-14701922 GCF_032717465.1 Coenobita brevimanus
AAATAAATCCTAGGACCCTATTTGTTTTATTTCTCAGATTAATAAACTGTTGCCTTGGTTACTAACCATAACTCCTAGAACTCTTTCGCATTCCAATTTGCTAATTTCTTTGTTATCTAAGCTGCATTTGTTATCTCCAATGGTCTTGCCTACGTTAAGTACTTTACATTTTTCAACGTTAAAATCCATATGCCAGGTTTTAGACCATTTGGACAATGTATCGATGTTCTTTTGTAAGTTACGGCAATCGTCAGTCGAGTTAATGATACGCCCTATTTTCGTATCGTCGGCAAATTTACTAATGTTGCTATTGACTCCTAAGGCGAGGGGGAGAAGAGGGAAGGGAGGAGGGAGGAGAGAAAGGAAGGAGGGGAGAGGAGTGAAGACAGAGGGGAGGCGAAGAAGGGAGAGGAATTGAGAGGAAGTAGGAAAAAAAGAGAAACAAAGAGTCTAAGAATAAGGACTAAAGAGGGAGGGAAGGGAAGAGGGAAGAATGGGGGAGGAGAGGGAAGTGGGGGGAAAGGGAGGGAGAAAATAATGACGAATAAAGGAACTAAGAATAAGGAATAAAAAGGGGAAGAAAAGGAAAGAAACAAACAAGCACTGAGTAGTAAGGATTGGCCTGTTAGCAGAGTAATAAGCCTTAGCTGTGTGGTAAGAATGAGTCTCCTTGGTTACTAGTCAAAATCAGCCTTCCAATCTGGCTACACCTGACTATCAACTGAGCTGGGAGGAGTTTTGGAGCTTGTCAGGTTGGAGTAAACGCACTATAGCTGAGAGACTAACCAACTTAACTCTTTCACACCGACGACGCTCTCTCTCTCTCTCTCTGTGGATGGGTCAGGAGGGATAACATTGACATAAACACCACCCGGGGGTAGTGTTCCTGCCAGGGCCACTTTAGGTAGACACGAGGCCTTCACACACACACACACACACACACACACACACACACACATTTATTTTTACAAGCCTATATTCATGTGCCTACAAATTCACGTCACTCCAACACACACACACACACACACACACACACACACACACACACATACACACACACACACACACACACACACACACACATACACACACACACACACACACACACACACACACACACATAGCAGTATGAAAGTGCAGTTGAAAGATACGGCCCACAGAGCTGCACCATCTTACTGATTAGTCATTACTCTCTCTCTCTCTTTCTCTCTAAGGTAATTGCTACTGAAAGAGAAAGAGAGGGGAGGGGGTAAGCCACTTGATCAATGCAAAGAGGGTGAGCTGGCGGGAGGGTAATGTGTAATAGCCATTAGCTGGAGAGGAGGAGGAGGAGGAGGAGGAGGAGGAAGAGGAAGAAGAAGAGGAGGAGGAAGTGGAAGAGGAGGAGGAGGAGGAGGAGGAGGAACATGAGGAGGAGAAGTGGAAGAGGGGGAGGGGGAGGAGGAGGAGGAGGAAGAAGAGAATGAAGAAAAAGAGGAAGATGAAGATGAAGAGGAGGAGGAGGAGGTCTGAGAGCTGGAGGAGGGAAAGAAGGAAGAGGAAATAATGACGAGGACCTACGAGGAGGAAAAGGAACAAGGGGAAAATGAAAAGGGAGACTGATTTATTTTGGAAGGATGCTGGGATGTTGAAAAATGCGTCTCCTTGGTTACTAATCAAATCGAGCCTCCACACTGACTACACCTGGCCATCTACAGACCTGGCTGGGGTTAAGGTGTTTGCCAGGCTACTATAAACAGACTATACAGTAGTTAACTTGTACATATAATTTTTAGGACAGCAGCATCGTAGTGAAGGGGTGAGCCATATATCAACCCCAACCGGTTCAAAATAAATATGAATTAACTAAAACCGTTGAGATTGTAGGATTGAAAGTGTTATGGTACTGAAGAGCTTAAGAAATGCGTAAGTTTGTTTCTGAGTGGTGTTATGAAAGTACAGTGGTAGTAGTAGTAGTAGTAGTAGTAGTAGTAGTAGCAGTAGTAGTAGCGGTAGTAGAAAAAAGCAGAGAAGTAGCAGTCGTAGTAGGATAGTAGTAGTAGCAGCAACAGTAATAGAATTTTAGTAGTAGTATAGTAGTAGTAGTAGTAGCAGTAGTAGTAGCAGTAGTAGTAGTAGCAATAATAACAGAATTGTAGTAGTAGTTGTAGTATTAGTATTAGCATTAGTAGTAGTAGTAACAAAAATAACAGAATTGTAGTAGTAGTAGTAGTAACAGTAGCAGCAGGGGCAGGGAGGCAGTCATTATGGCGCCGTTGTAAACATTTATGGTCGCATTTTTACCCCTTTCTATCCCGTGACGTATTTCCTTATTTGATTCATTCTGTCTGCTAAGTGTGATAAACGTAAGTGAATCTGTAGGTAGAGGTGTAAATTAGGGCTACCGGTATATCTAAATTTTGTTTTATTCATACACGAGGGAGAGAGAGACGAAAATCAATTAATCGGTTGGAAGTATGTTGGAAAATCCCCATCACTTTACATCTTCATACTCTACTGTATTATCTCCAGTTTCTCTCTCTCTCTCTCTCTCTCTCTTCCATCACTTCATTTCTCTCCATTGTGTTCGTCCGCTTAGCCAACCCGTTAAGCAAATCGAATTAACCGTCTATAAAAACCTTAAATGAAGTGACTCGTGATTTCTGTTTCCCGGTTATTGCGTTCCGGTTATATTAAATTGAAGCCTCTCTCGACATTATTACCCTTGAAATCATTGCATTTTTTTTTTTTTTTTACGTCTGGCACGGTTGTAGACTTGTAGTGGGCGAATTCCTGCGAAGCGTCATTTCAAATATCAAGTAACGGTTGTTTCGATTCAGTGGCCGTATATACATGTCACAATTATATTACAAACTAGTGCATTACCGAAAATACAACCTCTAAGTAGTACAATAATACTGCTACCTTTATTTTTGCTCACAGTATCTAATATGTCGAATGCCTTGACGAACAGACGATAACCGAGATTGGCAATGCTCACGGAAAATTATTCGTGCACTTCTCACGCAACGTATAAACATTTCATTAATCTATTTCATAATGTTTTCAAGTAGTAATAACTTAATACTCGCCTTTAGCTATTTTGTTTACATAATTTCACTCTTAAACACCTGTACATCAACGTTGCCACTATCTATACATAATTCTAGAGTGTACGTATCAACAGAGTGTCCTACGAGGCTAAGGGGGAAGGAAGGTTGCCGCTCGAGTGTTAATTATCCCCGAGTGTGCGAGTGTTATCGACTTAATATGAATAATATTTCCGCCATCAGAGATCCGAACGTTACTTAGACGCTAACCGAAGACGCACAAAGCCCCCGTGGACGTATGAGGGTGACGTGGAGTGGTCGTGATATGTGGTAAAGTGAAAAATGGTGACGTTTAATTGCGCTCTGCGCCACTCGCCTCCCTCCTCCCTTCCCCCTAGCCAGCCATCAATCCCCTCTACCCTCGTCGACATTGTGGTTATTTCCGCCTATCATCGAAAAAGGTAAGTTAATTTAAATCTTGTAGTGATGATTTTGATTAGATTGTGTTATTAAATGAACAGATTATTAATAAGCGAGTGAAATGGAGTCTGCGTGTGATGCTCACTAATGTGGAAATTTTAATCACACGGAACGAGTTAGTTTGAAAGTATGACGAAAAGAATTACAGCTAATAATGTTGATATGGTTACAAGGAAGAGCAAACATGGAGATGTAATCCTCGAATTATGGCTCTATAATCTACACGCGCCAATATATTGTCTAAAAGTAACCCCAAAATTATCATTTTATTGCAAATGGAAATATGAAGAAAACTGAAATGTAAAGAACTGTATTTATTTTAAGTACATGGCCAATACTGCACCTACACTCTTATTTTGTTGTCGAGTTGGCAAGATAATTTAATCTATCAAATTTTATCTACTTTCAAACTTCTATCTATGGCGGTATGGGCTTGACTTACTGGTAGTTGTTTTATGGAGAAGGGCACTAACCCTCCTCCAACTCACTTGACACTTTTTGGCACAGGGAACACTTGTGGGTTGGTTCTATGGTTACCACCCAGCGTTGTAAATGGTTTCCTGGCTTACAGGAAACCATTAGGCTTGCCACCTGTCAAGAAATGAAGAGCAATAAAAAGTGACAGGAAAGATGGGAGAAATAGGGTGAAAGGAGAACTGACAAAAAGAATGATAAAGGTGAAGGAAGAAGCAGGTAGCACAACATCAAGTGAGTGGTTGATGGTCGCCACCACCTCCTTCCAGACTTGATCGTAGCATATACAAATCTTTCTCCTGCTTGCATTGTGTGTTGATATAATGGGCCTTAATTACAAGCTTTACAAGGGCGATTTATGTGGCTGTAAATGCTGCTTGATCCGCCCTTATGAGCGAGATTTAGTAGACCGGCTGTTACAAGCTTTGAAAATTTGAAATGTTTAATTGCGTTACCTGTTCTTTTAAGCGAATTACTCTGCTTATTACACCTGAATATCCTTTTGCATGTTACTTACGTTACCTCGAGATATTCCTGTCAGCGAATTATGCTGCTTATCGTACTGTATTATCCCTTTTGCTTGTTATTTATGCTACCTTGAGATGTTCGTGTGAGCGAATTATTTTGCTTATTGTGGCGTATTATTCTCATGCTTGTTATTTGTTACCTTAAGATATTCCTGTGAGCGAATTATTTTACATATTGTAGCGTATTATCATCTTGCTTGTTGTTTATCATTTTATGTTACCTTGAGATGTTCCTGTAAGCGAATTATTTTGCTTATTTCGCCTGATTATCCTCTTCTTATTTATGCAACCATGAGATGTTCCTGGAAGCGAATTATTTTGCTTATTTCGCCCGATTATCCTTTTATGTTACCTATAGATATTCCTTAAAGCGGATTATATTTGCTTATTGTGCCGTATTCTTGCTTGCTCTAGGCAGACTGTGGATATTAAAGATAAAAATAATAGGCAAGATAGAATTGATGCGTATATAAAACCATGTGAATACTAAGAGGAGAGAATTTTGATGTGGATACCAAAAATAAATATGCGAGAGGGGGGTGTGAGCTGGGAACATGGCAGCGAAATGAAGGGGTACAGGGTGACATGGAGGCGATTTTTGTTTGTGGCCACCCCTTACGGGATTGAGGAGTCTGACAATAGATAGATAGACCCAAAATAAATCGCTAAGGAAGAGTGCTAACGTTGTCCCCTAAGCCAGCCAGAACGTCTTACTGGTTTTCTTTTCCAGACTTAAAGCGTTGAAATAGTGTTCAGTTTTATCTGCGTTGAAATAGTGTTCAGTTTTATCTCCGTTGAAATACAGTGTTTAGCTTATCTCTGCGTTGAAATAGTGTTCAGGTTTATCTTTGCGACAGTGTTCAGTGTTTTCTTTGCATTGATTTAGAGTTCAGTTTTATCTGCGTTGCAATAGGTAGTGTTCAGTTTTATCTTTTCGATGAAATAATGTTCAGGTTTATCTGCGTTGAAGTAGTGTTGAGTTGTATTTGCGTTGAAAGTGTTCATTTTTGCGTTAAAATGGTGTTCAGTTGCATATGTTGAAAGTGTTCAGTGTTATCTGCGTTAAAATAGGTAGTGTTCAGTTTTATCTTTGAAAGTGGTCAGTGTTATCTTTGCGCTGAAAGTGTTCAGTTTTATCTTTGTGTAGAAATAGTGTTCAGTGTTATCTCTGCGTTGAAATAGTGTTTTATCTTTGCGTTGTAAGTGTTCAGTTTTATCTTTGCGTTGAAACATAGTGTACAGTTTTATCTGCGTTGAAAAAGTTTTCGGTTTGAGCTATGCGTTGAAAGTGTTCATTGTTATCTTTGCGTTGAAATAGTGTTCAGTTTTATCTGTTTCCTGCACATCGATAGTTACCTTGTTGAAAAGTTGTCACTCAATGGGTTTTTCACCAACTTGAGTGCTAAGTGCTGAGTTCTGTGTTAAGTGCTGAGTGCTGTGTTAAGGGCTGTGTTGAGTGCTATGTTAAGTGCTGAGTGCTGTGTTAAAGTGCTATTCATCGTTACAGAATTATGGCTCGTTTTTATATATATAATTCCGTCCAAACAAACCTATGCGCATTTTATTTCATTTAATACCTGCATAAAAACCTAGCGGACAACCAGCCTGATGGATGGTGTTGAGAGTAGCCTACCGTACCTTGTTTTCTGTTTATTTTTGAAAACAAACATTCGACGAGATAATGCCCTGTTTTGTTTTGTTTTTAATTTTGCCAGCTAACAAATATTTGGCTAACAAGCATACTCCAGTAGAAAGGTCCTGTTGTTCTGACTGTAACCTGTAAATAAGTCATTGTAGCTTACTAGTTAAAAATGTGTACATGTATGTGTGTGTAAAAAAAGGTTGTGTATGTGTGTGTGTAAATTCCTGTCCTTCGCTATTTTTGTTTAGTATTCCACATTGTTTCGTTATTCCGTAAAATTTAAGGCCCTCAAAATATCTTTGTATTTCTTTCCGCAGGTTCCCCCCCCCCCCAGGCTTACATGCGGTTTGCAAACATCACACATCTCACAATGCTTGGTAAATTTGTTTCTTCTATTACGCACACTATCGTCCATTTCTCCATCATAACTGCCTCGGCCCTAATTAACAAACCGGGAATTGCGCACGTAAATTGCCCTTAATGGCTTCCGTGATGTAATTATGGCGACTGGGAAACAATAGAGATGGTTAATGACATTCTTCTAATTAGTCTGCATTGAGGTAGACCGTGGATGGCCAGCGTGCATTGTGCAGGCTTGATTTTTGTATTGGTTTTCTTATTTTTATATACATAATTAATTGCCTACCTTGATTATGCTAGTTTTCTTTATTTTGTGTTTTGCTTTGTTTTGCAGTTACATAATGCCACACCCCTTCACTACGAGGTATTTGTATTTATTTTTGTAACTCAAGATTTTATTTAGCTTAGAAGAGATGTTTCTAATTTGAGGAGTTAAAGCCTTCATTAACTTGTTCACAACTTGAGCGCTTCATCTTTTTCGTGATTTCGTAGCCTACTTCCCATAGCTTAGTGACAGCATAAGAAATACTGTCATATCTTTTAGGAATTAAGAAGTAATTTTAAACAGAGAAATGAGGGAGACAGAAGAGAGGGAGGAGGAAAATGTGTTGGATTTTTAAAGGATTGAATGTAGGCAAGACAGAAGCAGAGAGAAATGGAAGAAGAGTTAGCTATAAAAACAAGGAGGAACCAAAGAAACTGGTGGAGAGAGAGAGAGAGAGGGAGGTGGGGAGGACAGTACGGTATATGCAAAATGTGCAGTTTCGCTTCGTTTCGTTTCGTTTGTAAAGGCTCCAACATGCTTGCATGCGTCGACCGTGGTTACTTAATGGCGGCTTTCCATGTTGCGCGATCTCTGGCAGCCTCCCCATATAGTCCCTTATCCCTGAGGTCTACTCCATGACCTCGTCCCACGTCATCTTCGGTTTGCCTCTCGCAGCTCAACCGCCGACGTTGACACATCTTACTTTCTGCATCCAGTTGTAATCTCCCATCCTCTCCGCATGCCCAGACCATCTCAATCTACCCTTCCACGTTACAACACGAATACACTCCAGTCCCATCCATCCTCTCAACTCTTCCATCGTAAACCTAGCCCCCCCCCCCAACACCCCAGGGCTCGTATTCAAGGCCGTACTGCAGTGTGGAGAAGAAATGAGAGCCGAAAAAATGAATAACTTGTATCATTTTTCTTGGTTATAAGTCTCTCTCTCTCTTTCTCTCTCTGGTAATAAAAACGTTGACGCATGCGTAAGGACTTCGGTTTACCCTCCATCCAGGCAGCAACCAGCGTGATATTTACTACCGCAATCTGTTTCCCGATAGTCTGTTCAGGGAGGAGGGGTGGGGGGCTGTGTTGCCGGGGAAATATGCGTGGGGGGGGGGGCAAAGCTGAGTAAGTTACAGGGTATATGCGGAGAGGCTGTGGTGGATTTATTGGTCACCCGTCTTCCTTCTCGCCATCCTCTGTTTTCTCTCAAGCCCGAGGACACTGGTTTATTAAAATTAGCCACGATTTTGGTAAGTAAGGATATATTGCCAACCCCTTCAGTACAGAAATTCCTTAATCTTAATCTCTTCTCGCCGAGAACGTGTTTACTTCATTTATGCCATCTCCAGACGGTTTTATTCTGCTTAGGAGACAGTGGAGAAAAAAAGTTGGTTAAATATACTTCTACAATAGTCTCCCCCGTGCTGAATAAAATCGGGTGGAGGGGGAAAGAATAAGACAAAAATGTTATCTAGTAATTTAAGGGATAAAGAAAATGGTGTCAGTGATAAGAAGAAATGGCGTCCTCGTACAGAAGAGGAAGTCAGCAAAACTTGGGCTGTATTGCTGAAGAAATATGCGAGGGGGGAGAGAGAAGGCTGACCAATTTATAAGGTTGATATACGTGAGAAGGTTTGGGGAGAATTTATTGCAGTCACCCGTCTTCATTCCTGCCACTCTCCGTTTTCTGTAAGGAATTGGACAGGTTGCCTAAGATTGAGAGTTTAAGATGAGACGTTGTTAATCTCTTCAGGTGAGATTAAACTGCTTAATCCCTTGCATCTGGTGACGTATTATTACACTGAAAGAAATCGTTTGGTGTTAGGAATAAAACAGAGAGAGAGAGAGAGAGAGAGAGAGAGAGAGAGAGAGAGAGAGAGAGAGAGAGAGAGAGAGAGAGTGTGCTCCCTTCGCGAGCTCATCTCCCATGCAGACACATCCCCTCCCTGCCTTCAGGCCTCCCTGTTTGCATGTCAGTCTTCTGCCAGTCTGTCTGCCTGCCTGTCTCTCTTCCTGTCTGCCTACTTGTCTGTTTTCCTACCTGCTACCTACCTTACCTACCTTGCTACCTACCTACCTGTCTATCTATCTTTCTTTTTCTTTCTCTCTTTTTACCTACGTACGTACCTACTTACATATTAAGCTGTATTCTTTCCTTCCTTTTTGCTTGCCTGTCATCTTTCTTCTCTTACTCCCTGCCTGCCTACCTTCCTGCTTATCTTCCTGCCTACCTCCAATCCTGCCTGCCTATCCTCCTTGACTTTCCCCTCCCTCCCTGTCTTCCTGCCTACCTTTACATCTGCTTGTTCATCATCCTTCTTTTCTTATTCCCTGCCTTCCTGCCTGTCTTCCTGCCTACCTCCTCGCCTCTCTGCCTCACCTCTTCCGCCCTGCCTACCTGCCTATCTTGCTTACCCACTTTGCATTTCATTTGTTTCTTTTGTTAGCCTTCTCACTCACTGCCTATGCGTGGCTTCTGTGTGTGTGTGTGTGTGTGTTTGATATTGTTTGCCCTTCTGTTTTGTCACTTCTCTTCCCCCCCTCCTCCTCCTCCTCCTCCTCCCTGTCTCCTTTGTCTTCTCTGCTTTATGAGCCCTTAAGCCGGTACCTAAGACTCTGTATTTGTCACACATTGGCTTCTGTGTGTTTGGAGTGTGTGTGTGTGTGTGTGTGTGTGTGTGTGTGTGTGTGTGTGTGTGTGTGTGTGTGTGTGTGTGTGTTTTATCTGTGTTTTTGTCTTGTGTGTTTGTTTCTATGTTTAGCAGGTGTTCTTGTGTGTGTGTGTTCCCCGCTTACTGTGAGTTCCTGTTTTTGAGCCATACTGTGTTCAACCAGCTAGGAATAATTGGGTATTGATTTTTTACTTTTTTTTTTATTCGCCTGGTCTCTTTGGAAAGGATATAGTTATACAACTTTTGGCGACTTTCTGCCTAAGAGTTTCTTCTGTCTACGAAAATGTCTGTCTGTCTCTGTGTCTGTCTCTTGATCTATCCGTGTATATCTGTCTGTTTGTCAATCTGTCTCTTCATCTGTCTGTGTTTATGTCTGTATGTCTATATATATCTGTCTGTCTCTCTGTTTTTTTGTCTGTTTATCTATATATCTGTCTGTCTGTCTGTGTTTGTCTCTATATATCTCTCCATCTGTCTCTTCATCTGTGTGTTAATATGTCTGTCTATATAGCTGTCTCATTGTCTGTCTCTTCATATGTCTGTATATATGTTTTTGTCTCTATAGACTATCTGTGTCTGACGCGTCATCTTTGTGTGTATATCTGTCTGTCTATATACCATATCTGTCTGCTGTCCATCTGTTAATCTGTCTGTTTGCCTGTCTGTCAATTAATCAGTCTCTGGCTCTCTGTGCCTCTACCTGTGTGTCTGTCTATCTGTCTGTCTATCTGTCTCTTTAACTACCTGTATATCTGTTTATCTATTATCTCAAGCTGTTCCCCTCTCTGATACAATTATTACTCTTCAATTACTTTTTATATTTTGTTATATTGTGTATGACTTAAGACGTTTGTAACGAAGAAATTAGTGCATGTACATCTTTTCCTAGCACCTCTTCGTGATTAGCATAATATTCTAATGTTAATCTGTCTTTACAACTGAGTATTCAAGATGGAGAGATTAAAATTTTTGGCCAAGTTGAAGTGAAAAGAGTATAGCATTAATCGCCATCCACAACCCCCCTACAGTGGAAGTATCGTTTCCTAGCACTTCTTCGTGACTAGCATAATATTTCCCCCTCCCACCATGTATTTTAAAGCCTGTTTGTGTAAGGGAATAGGGAGGAAAGCTGAGCCGGAATTAGTGTCGCCTTGATCCGGGTTACGTTATGGATGGCTTCACCTATCTTGTTTCTTCGGGGTGTGGTAGTGGGTGTGGTAGTGTGGGGGTGTGGTGAATGGTGGTGTGGTAGTGATGTGAGTGGTGGTGGTAGTGGTGTGGTAACAAAAATGTGAAAGATTAAGAGTGTGGTAGGGATTGTGGTAGGTCGTGTGGTAGTAGATAGTATGACTGGTAATGGACGTGTTTAGTAGTAGTAGAAAGGGTTGTAGTAGTAGTGGTAGTAGTAGTAGTAGTGGTGGTGGTGGTGTTACTTTGCACACTTCTCATTTTCACGTCTTTGCCACTCAGTCTCCTTCGTTTCTTCTCCTCCCTTTATTCTTTCCCTTCCCTCCTCCTCCTTCTCCTCCTCCTGATCCTCCTCCTCCTCCTGATCCTCCTCCTCCTCCTCCTCCTGTGCAGTCCCCTCGTGTCTACAGGACACCCCGTAAACTTAACATAGCGTCACGTCACGTCATTATACGTTTTTCGATTTACCCAAAGCAAAAGACTGACGAAGAGAGTGTATATGAGTGAGGTGGAGGGGGAAAGAGGGAGGGGGAGGCCGAGGATGAGATGGAGGGATGGGGTGGAGAGGTATATGAGAGAGGGGTGTGTGAGTTGGGAGCAGGGCAGTGAAATGGCGGGGGACAGGGCGACTTGGAGGCGATTTGTTTGTGGCCACCCCAAACGGGATTGAGGCGTCTGGCAATAGATGGATAGATAGATAGAAAAGAGGTAATATACAGTAAGCACAGATTAGGATCTGCACAGATAACCCTGTGTGTAATCCTCCTCCTCCTGCTTCTCCCCCTCCTCCTCCTCCGCTCATATTCTCTTTTAACTTTTCCTTCTTCCACTACAACTCATCCCTTTTTCATCTCTCTCTCCTCCATCTCCCTTACCTCCTATTGTTTCTTATATCCCCCCTCTCTCTCTCTCTCTCTCTCTCTCTCTCTCTCTCTCTCTCTCTCTCAAGCTCTTCTTCTTCCCCCATCCTTCATCCTTTTCTCCCCTCTTTTCTCACCATCCCCCTTCCTCTCCTCCCTCCCCTATCTCCTCCATTCTCCCCCATCTCCTCACTTTCCCCCCCCTCATTCTCTCCCCCTGCTCCCCTTTCGTACCGGTACTCCTTTCCACCTCCTTTCACTCCCTCCTTCGTACTCCCACTTCCCTTCTTTCTCCTTTCCTTTCTTCTCTTTCCTTGACAAATGATAAAACTTTTGAGAATGTTTGTCTTGTGTGTGTGTGTGTGTGTGTGTGTGTGTGTGTGAAAGAGCAAAAAATATATTAAAGTGTGGTATTTATCTGTGTATCTATCTCTTTCTCTGTTGTGTGTGTGTGTGTGTGTGTGTGTGTGTGTGTGTGTGTGTGTGTGTGTTAAAGAGCAAAAAATATATTAAAGTGTGGTATTTATCTGTGTATCTATCTCTTTCTCTTGTGTGTGTGTGTGTGTGTGTGTGTGTGTGTGTGTGTGTGTGTGTGTAAACAGAGGCGGAAATACACAGGTAATTTCGTGCCTCGAAGCTGCCTCAACTACTGCAACATTTCTCTCTCTCTCTCTCTCTCTCTCTCTCTTGCTATTTACGTTTTTTTTCCATAATTATCATTTCATTTGTCTAATTTCTGTTTTTACTTGTACCCCTTTTTTTTGTCCCCCCCCTTTTTTTCTTTACACTTTCTCTACTCTTAACTCTGTTTTCTTTCACATTTCCATATCATTAATTTTGTCACATATAATTTATATTCGTGTAAATTATTTTTCTTCTTCCTCCAGGCAGGTAATTTAGTTTTCTGCTTCCTTATTCCGCGTGCCATTTTAAATATTTTTTCTTTCTGTACTGAGTTTTTTTTAATCGTAATTTTTATCATTATTCCGTACAGTGCCATTTCCATCATTTTTTTTTTCCCGTTATTTATGTTTTCCTTCCCATATTTTACATTCGATTTTGTTTTTATTTTTTATAATTCCGTATTTTGCATTCTACTAATTTATTTATTTATTTATTTATTTATTTATTAGTATTTTCCCTTTTCCTGATTTTAGATGTCCTATTCGCATTTTTCATTTTCCTACTTCCCTATTTTTCAATTTATTTTTTATTTTTTTTGCCATATTTCACATTTTTTCGATTTTTTCCTGCTTCCCTATTTCTCATTCTCATTTTTTTTTTTTTCCTGTTGTTCATTCTCCACTGCGTCCTCCATCCGGGTTATACATCAGTGTCGTTGCTTATACAGGCGGTTCGTCACTCGATTATTCATCCAATCATCCAGTCTTTTGTTTCCCTATTCATGTTATTCATTTATTCACCTCCCTCCCATCCTTCCATCTTCCTCTGCCTGTATTCATCTTTCTCCTCCTCCCTGCTCCTTCTTTTCCTCCACCTTCCCCTCCTCCACTTCCTTCTTCTCTTCCTCTTCCTCCTCCCCCCTCGTTTATTATCATTTCTCTTTCATTTATTTTTTTGTCATAAATTTGTAAATTTTGTCTCCGTATTCCAGTTTCTTTTCGCTTTTTTTTTTTTTCCCTGCCTTTTACACTTCATTCCTCATTCATTTATTCATTCTCTCTCTCTCTCTCTCTCTCTCTCTCTCTCTCTCTCTGTCATTTATTCATTATTGTTCTCTCCATTTCACCTGCCATTCAGTAATTTATTTTCTCGATATTTCTCATCCATTTATTCATTTCATTTTGTCCTCTTTTTCCATTCTCTCTCTCTCTCTCTCTCTCTCTCTTTGTTTCCAACGTTGATATTTTTTTCATTTTTTCTCAAGCATTTCATTTTCTCTCCAGTACTTTTTCCCTTTCTCTTCATTTTCCTTCTTTCCTACCAAACCTTTTTTCCTACCAAATTCCTCCTCCTTCGCCTGTCCCTCCAATCTCGCCTTTACTCTCCCAGAAATTGAAAATACTTTTGGCTGTACCATACTTTCTCGACACTGTCACATCCACACTCTCCCTCCCGAAGTAAATGTATATATTTTACTGCAACCACATCCATGTTGGAGAGGGTCGCCTTCACGTGGTGGCACTGATATAACTAAACAGATCCCTCGGCCGGCTGTACACACGTCTATCATGTCCCTATCATTCACCTGAGCGAATTATTGGGAGGGTAACTTCATCTCCCTATCAGTTACCTGAGACAAGGATGAGGAGGGTAACTTCAGCCTGCAGTCCACTGGGTTCACATTACAGACGAACCTGGAACAACATTATTACTATTGCAGCCATATGCAGTTCTGACAGGCTTCGTTTCGTTTCGTTTATAAAGGCTCCAACATGCTTGATGCGTCGGCCTTCGTCACTTAATGGCGGCTCTCCATGCTGCTCGATCTCTGGCAGCCTCCCTGTTCAGTCCCTTCAGTTTCGTTTCTTGTTATTACACCCGCGTCTCCCGGAGCAAGGGCGGGTTTTAGGTTATGAGCGGTGTGTGTGTGTATGTGTTGTGTGTGTAATTCACCGGGTCGGTCAGGATCACTTGATGGTCGTGTGTGGGTGTGCTTGTTAAATAACCATAACAACTATGAACTGACGAATAAACTTGGTGGATGAGTTAAGGGTCACCCAAGAGGTTGACCTTTTCTAGAACAGTAGGTCAAAGGTCACATGCCGAGGTCAGTTTAAGTACTTTTCATCCGATGTTGCCTAAACCTTGTGGAAGGGTTGAGGGCCAAACAAGGATAGAGATTCGGTTTTGTGGATAAAGAATCAGGTCAGGGTCACAGGGAATGTCAAAAGTCAAGGTCACTGGAAAGTCAAGTCAAACACTTGTGGAAGGATTAAGGGTCATGCAAGAAAACTAATTTGAAAGGATTAAGGGTCATGCAAGAATGAAGTACCATAATATGATGTGAAAGTAATCTGTCTTAGGCCAGTGCCACTGAACTTGGTCAAGCATTTGACATTTATCACCGTCATCATCATTATTAGTATTAGTATTAGTATTGTTAGTTTAGTACTGTGTGTGTGTGTGTGTGTGTGTGTGTGTGTGTGTGTGTGTGTGTCTGTCTGTCTGTCTGTCTGTCTGTCTCTAACGCATATTTCTCTTTCCTGGCTCGGTTTCAGGTTTCTTTAACAGAACTATTTTGAGATATAGGAAAGGCAATAGTTTTGCTTTTGAATATTCTCTCTCTCTCTCTCTCTCTCTCTCTCTCTCCCCTACTTGCCCGTCTTCGTCTTCTTCCTCTCTCCTTTCTTCCTTTCCTTCCCTCCTTGTATCCCTCATCCTTCCCTCCTTCCTTCTCGTCTTCCTCCTTCCCTCCCCTCCTGTCCTTCTCGGTCTCCTCTCTCATTCCTTTACTCACTGTTCTTTCTTACCCCTTCCTTCCTTCCTACCTGCCTTCCTTCCTTCCTTCCTTCCGTCCTTCCTTCCGTCCTTCCTTCCGTCCTTCCTTCCTTCCTTCCTTCCTTCCTTCTCGATCCTTTCCTTCTTCCTCTCCATTCAGATGAGGTTTTCCTTCACTCATTCCTTCGTCTTGTTATCTTCCTTCCGTCTTCTTCCTTCTTCCCTCTTCCTTGTCTGTTCTTCTTTATTCTCAGTCCTCCCCTTCTCCTACCCACCTTTCCTCTTTCTCCCTCCTTTTCTATTCTCTTTTCACTTTCCCTTTTCTCTTTCTTCTCTTTTTCTTCTTTCCTGGTTATTTCCTCATTTATCTTTATCTCTTCCTTTCTTTATTTTCCTCTTCATTCTCTCTCTCTCTCTCTCTCTCTCTGTATATATATATATATATATATATATATATATATATATATATATATATATATATATATATATATATATATATATATATCCTTCCTCCTTTTCGTCTACCCATTTACTCTTCCCTTGTCCTTCACTCCTTCGTCATCCTTTTCTTTCTCCTTCTTCCTCTTCCCCTCCTTCCTCCTTCTCCGCCCTCTTCCCCTCCTTCCTTCTCCTCCTCCCTCTTCCCCTCCTTCCTCCTCTCCTTCTCTCCATTCACCAGTGGCTTTCCTCTGCTTGCATGAGAAGGAAATTCAATTCTCGCTCCCTTGCTCTCAATCTCCTCCTCCCAGTTCCTCTTCCTCCTCCTCTTCCTCCTCTTCATCATCAGCAGCAGCAGCAAGAGGAGCTTCTTCTTTTTTCTTTTTTTCGTTTTTTTCTCATTTTTTCTTTTTCTTTTTTCCTCACCTTTTTCGTTCAATCTTTTTCTTTGTCTTACTTTTCTTCTTATCTCCTCTTCCTCCTCCTCCAATCCACACCTTGCACCTAAGTTAAGCCCGTTAATTACAGGTAGTTACCACCACTAACTAGTTAATGACGTCCTCATAGTCATTAGCTGTCTTATTCTCAATCATATTATCTACCCCTTCAGTACGAGGCTGTCTTTCCTTATTCTTGTTGTTTTAATGCAAGGAAGAAGGAACCAAAGGCCAGAAGCCCGTACGGCTCCTCCTTTTGAGAGAAGACAAAAGATAACAGAGCCAAATTCATGATCCGTTCGTTTGCCGTTGGAGAGGGACGCCTTCACCTGGTGGCACTGATATAACCAGGCGGCTCCACTGCCCGGTTATACAAACGTCCCTCAATCACCTCCCTATCCCCCGAAAAAAGGATGGTGGATTGAAGAAAGGCAGCCTTACTACACCTTTTACTACTACTACTACTACTGCTACGGTACTACTACTGCCACTACTACTACTACCTTTACTATTAGCCTACTTCCAGATGATCGCATTCAACTTAAAGATTAGAAAGACTCACTATTAACTTTATTATTATTATTATTATTATTTTTATTATTATTATTATTATGATTAATATTATTATTATCATATTCTTGCTGCCACAAGACGATTTTTGGACTTACGGGAGTTTTCTTTTTTTTTCGTAAGATTAGTCCCTTTTAACATTCCTTACTTCTTATTCCACGCGATGTTTCTCAGTGTCGGTGACTTAATGTTGCTGTGTCTTGAAACAATCTTAGGTAGTTACTTCAGCGTCTCTCTCTCTCTCTCTCTCTCTCTCTCTCATTTTCTCTTCCCTTCTCGCACCCTCATCTCTCCTTTCTCCTATCTCCCCTCATTCGTATTCTCTCTCTTCCCCTCATCCCATCTTCCGCCCTCATTTACATACTAATTCTCTTTCTCTCCCTCTTCCTTCGTTCGTCTCTCTCTCTCTCTCTCTCTCTCTCTCTCTCTCTCTCTCTCTCTCTCTCCATTATTTCCTTTAGTAAGTCCTCCTCCTCCTCCTTCTACTACTACTACTACTGTTACTACTACCACCACCTACACCACCACCACCAGACTATCTGCTACTACTACTACCACCACCACCACCAGACTATCTGCTACTACTACTACCACCACCACCACCAGACTATCTGCTACTACTACTACCACCACCACCACCACCACCACCACCAAACAATCCTTTACCCAGTTCAAGCTCAAAAAACCTTCACAAATAAGGCGCTTGAGGAAAGATGTTTGAGCAATCTTAGGAAGTTTTTTTTTGGGGGGGGAGGGGGACGTCTGGAAAGTTGTTGGTGCGGAGTTTAAAGTTTGAAGTGTGAAGGTAATTTTTGCTGCAGAGTTTTGGGGTAAATAGGGGTGTCTGGTTCCACTCCTTGTTGTCTCACACACACACACACACACACACACACACACACACACACACACACACACACACACACACACACACACCTTCCCTCTAGCTAAATAATATAATTTGTTGGTACTAAGAATATAAAACAAATGGGTTAACTATTTATTGATGTGTATTATTTGTTTATTTACTTGTGTATGTACCGGTATTGTTGTATATTTGTATTTGTGTATGTATGTGTATGTATTTGTGTATAATCTTGTGTATGTGTATATTTATGTACCATATGTATACTGCTATGTATTTATGTGTATGTATTTGTGTGTACATCTCTTTATTTCTGTTTATGTATATGTATGTACGTATGTGTATGTACGGTATTTGTGTGGTAATGGAGAGGGACGCCTTCACGTGGTGGCACATAACCGGGCGGCATTACTGCCCTGTCATACAAGCGTCCCCCTCTCACTCCTCTATCCCAACGAAAAGAGGATGGTGGACGGCAGGAGGAGGGCAACTTCAGCCTGCAGTCCACAGGGTTCACATTTCATATGAAGCTGGGGCCACAACAACAACCGTAACAATAACAACAGTAGCAACAACAACTACCACAATTACTACAACAGCTACCACAACTACCACTACTACAACTACCACAAGTATCACTACAACGACAGTACAACAACAGCTACCACAACTACCACAACTACAACTACCACAACTACCACAACTACAACTACCACAAGTATCACTACAACGACAGTACAACAACAGCTACCACAACTTCAACAGCAGTGTATATGTGTATGATTATGCAGTGTAAACAACAACTCTGTACAATGCGATATTATAACCTTTTATTCTTCCTTTTTTTTTTTTTTTTTTTTGATGAGTCAACGCGAAGGGAACAGAGACGAAGGAAAGAGTAAGTAGAAATTCGTGTCTGTTTTGGCCATTATATATCAATTTTAAGATTATTAATATCCATTCTGAGTTAGTATTAGTCTAGGCCTATATCAGTTTTTATCAAGGGAAGGTAAGGGGTGGGGAGTGGCGCCAAAAATGTGGGGGGTGGGGGATGGTGGTAGTGACGGGGGTTGCGATGGGTTGGGATGGTGGTAGTGGAAAGGGTGGGGATGGTAGTGGAGGAGGTGGGATGGTGGTAGTGGAGGGGGTGGGATGGGTTGGGATGGTGGTAGTGGAGTGGGTGGGATGGTGGTAGTTAGGGTGGGATGGGTTGGGATGGTGGTAGTGGAGTGAAGGTGAACAAAAAATGGAACGAGTGGGATAGGTTGGGATGGTGATGACTGGGGGGGATGGGTGAGGGGCAAAACATGGAGTGGGTGGGATAGGTTGGGATAGTGGGTGGAAGGGGGGGAAGAAGTAATTTTATGTGAACCGGTGTTAATATTCAAGTCAAAAGTTTCTCCTGGAATATTAATGTCTGTATGGAGGGGGTGGGGAGGGGGGGGCGGAGGCAGAAGAAAAAAAAGAGGGGGTAGAGGGATTTTGGACGAATTGGGATTGGGTGGTGGTGAATGGGGTGACTAGGTGATGTGCAGTTGAGATCTCACACACACACACACACACACACACACACACACACACACACACACACACACACACACACACACACACACACACACACACACACACACCAGTCTGTCCTTCCTCCAACCCATCTCTCTCTCTCTCTCTCTCTCTCTCTCTCTGGCAAGATTATCTTTAGTTTCGATATCGCATTTTAACGCGTCAGTAGAGGAGTGTATATGGATGAGGTGAAGGGGGGAGGGGAAGAGGGAGACCGAGGATGAGATGGAGAGATGGGGTGGAGGGGTATATAAGTGGTTTCCGGTTATATCAGTGCCACCACATGAAGGCGTCCCTCCACCATCATAATAAAGAGGTTAAGTTACTTGTTGTACAGGATTACGCCATTTTTGGCTTATTATTGCAAACTTCCTCACCTTGAGATTACACAGAGTTCAAACAGCCAGTGAACGAATTCAGTGAGGGGCAGACTTGCTGAGTTTTAATATTGCTTTCTAGTCCTTTCATCTTAACTTGGCCTATTTTCGTCCATTTGTAACTTATTTCTCGTAGCTCAGTGGCAGAAGAAGAAACTGTTACGGCTCTACATTCACTTCATAACTCTTATGTTTGCATGGGGGCAGCGTCAGAGGGGGGGCGAGTGACCCCTCCTGTTTTGTAGAAGCATAAAATGAGCGGGAAGGTAGAAATATTGTGTATTTATTCATTTAGTCGTTCTTTATTAACCACGCTTCCCTGTGCTCTTTACTGTTTAACACTAGATACGTTTTTCATTAATCTAGATAATTCTGTAATACTTCCCAAGCTGCCATATCTCTAGAATAAAGACAGTCAAAATTCAGCCGTTCTCCCATAACAAAAATCCCATCTCAGTCCCCTCCGTCATAACTGGTATTATATAATTTTCTAGAGTTTGTCACTTGTTATTATCATGTATTCTAGATGGAGAGGTGATAATTCTTGGCCAAGTTAGAGTAAAATGAGCATAGATATAACCTTTTCACTACGAGATGTCAGAGAGATGAGCTGGAGAGGACGCCTGCGTGTGGTGGCACTGATGTGACTAGGTGGTGGAGCCGCCCGGTTACAACTACTACTATTACCATCCCTCTGATCCCCCCAGCAGGTGTGGTTGAGAGTGTGGTAGCGTGGTGGTGGGTGAGGTGTGAAGTGTGGCTGAGAGGTGCTTGTGTTCAGCAAGGGGGGCACTCAGTATGGTAGTGCCCCCTGATGAACCACACTTGGGACCTGGCCAGACTGGGAATGCTGTACTACACTTTACTATCCCCTTCACCCCAGACGCAGTGTTAGACAGGGGCGCCTTCACGTGGTGGCACATCATTAAGCGGCCCCACTGACCAGTTATGCAAATGTCCTCTCACCTTCCCCCTATTACCTGAATGGATGGTGGGCTTCAGATATGCAATTTCAGCCTTCAGTCTACCGGGTTTACGTCCAGATGAGTTTAGAATTGTGAATATTATACTTCCCTGTCACATCACTAAGCTTGTGTCCTGCCATCATTACCGACTGAATATACTTGCTATTTTCACTTCCTCTTTACATTTACACAAGCCTTACTTACTCTGGATCCGTCTTTACTCTCATACATCATCATCATCATCATCATCATCATCATCACAACTACCATAATTGTAAACATCATCATCATCTTAATCGCAACTACCATCCTCGTAAAAACATCATCATCATCATCATCATCATCATCTCAGTCACAACTACCATCATCGTAAACATCTTCATGATCATCATCATCATCATTCCAACCCTCTCTCCCTCCACCGTATACATATTGTACACTCCAACTCAATCTCATTTGACATCCCCCTCACTCATATACCTCTTCGCCTCATCGCATCATCTCATCCTCGGTCTCCTCCTTCCCCTCCCCCTTCCACCTCACCCACACACTCTCCTAGTCAGTTTCAGCTCACACCACCCTCACTCATAAACTCTTCTCTCCATCTCATTCTCGGTCATCGCTTCCCCTCTTGTTCTCCACCTCACTCACATATACCTATACTCTCCTAGTGACTATCTCTTATGCATTCCCAACACACACACACACACACACACACACACACACACACACACACACACACACACACACACACCAAATAGACGAAAATAAAACCCTTGGACCTGTCATGTATCCTGACACGAGCGATGATGGAGGAGGATGTGATGGGTAGGGAGGGGGGAGGGGAGGGGAGGGGAAATGAGGGGGGGAGGGAAGAGAGAGAGAGAAGGGGCTGGATAGAGAGGGAAGGATAGAGTATTGTATGATAAAGAGAGGTAAGGGGAGGAAAGACGATTAAGATGAAGGGAGAAAGAAAGGAAGAAGAAATTAATGCAAAACATAAAGAACATCAGGGAAGAAGCAGATGAGAGAGAGAGAGAGAGAGAGAGAGAGAGAGAGAGGGTAAGATAAAATCAGGAGAGGGTTGCATGCAGGTCCGGTATTTGCTTTGCGATGAGAGAAAAAATCCTACATTATCTAGGCCTGTAGGGCCACATCTCAACATGCAGTCATCACCAGGTATCATTATTGCAATGCCCCATCATGCCATTTCGCTATATCACCTGACGCCATCTGTAGCCCGTAAAAAATAACTGTTTGTATTGCACAGCTAATGAAAAAAAATATCGTTTTTGTTATTGCAAGTCTAGCATCATCCATTTTCGTTATATCATCTGCTCTATTTGTGGGTAATAATGTGTAAGTTTAGTACAGCGCTGTTGTTATGTATGTTGTTGTTTTCCCATAGATTTTGCATGTACAGTCTTAAGCAAAAGTTAGGTGACAACCCCCTCAGTATTGTTCCTTGCCTTCCATACTTCGCAGTCTTTTGAATGTCAGAATGTTCTCATAGTCTTTCGTTGTGTGCCTCATATTGCGTCCACATAAAAAATACTATTATTAATAATAATAATAATAATAATAATAATAATAATAATATAATAATAATAATAATAATAATAAATAAATAAATAAATAAAGCAAAGTAAAAACAACTGTAGCATTAGCAAGATGGATTTTATGCTAAATGGATTTACTTGAGGATTAAAGACACACCGCGCCAAACGCACGCCTTACTCTGATGCAATGTCAAGATCTTTACTGATGGGTTTGGTTAATCTCAGTTAAGTTAGGACAGGTTAGATTAGGTTAGGTTGGGTTAGATTAAGATAGGGTATGTTTGGTGAGATTAGGTCAGGTTAGGAGAGATACAGGCTAAGTTAAGTAGGGTGGGTTAGATTGATTGGCTATGTTTGGTTAGACTAGGTTAGGTTAGGATTAGGTTTAGTAAGTTAGAACCCAGGTTGGGATTTGGTCAGGTAGGTATTCTTGGGCTCTTTAGGTTAGGTTCAGTGCCCTCAGTTAGGAGAAGCTAGGTTAGGGTAGGTTAGCTCTCTGTGGCTCAGCGACCCGAGAGAGAGAGAGAGAGAGAGAGAGAGAGAGAGAGAGAGAGAGGTAATGCTAATGATGAGACAGCCACATATGACTCTGCCCAACTTCAGCTCCAGGAAGTTTTGTAAATATTAAGCTGTCTGTCACCTGTTAGCGATTTTTTTTTCATATAACATTATTATTGCAGTACATTTAAAGCTTTATAATAACGAGAGTATACAAAAATATCACAAACGGGAATATTAAATAAAAATAAATCTAGTAAAAAAAAAATCTAGTAAAGAAGAGGTCCCACAGCCTACTTTGCAGCCAAGAACGTGATGTTGTGCGGGTAACATTATTATTTTATTTTCATGCAGGTCAATCAAGCCATAAAACTGCCGTTTGACCCTGTGGTTCTTATCGTGGGGGCTAATTACCTTCAAAGGGGTAATTTTGCCTTTTAAGAGTTTTTTTCCCCCCAAACTTCAACCTACAGCCGTTCAAGTCTAACTGTTACAAAAATTTTATGAATGGAGGACACCATTCCAACTGGTGTATGGATTAGACTTTTCATTTGTTTCTCCTTCCTCTGTTCTAAAAAAAATATCGGTAAAACTTTGCCCGACGACTTTTCTCTCTTTTTTCCTAAGACAATAGAAAAGATTATAATGAGCAGAAGCTACTGTTTGGATAAAGTATGGTAAAGAATGCAGCATTGTATCGTTGTGAACACAGGAGCCTGATGCCTGTTGCAGCTACATACCACCCTGAAGTATTTTCTGGTATAAAAAAAAAATGGGGGGGGGGGCAAAGGCAGGATGATTCTTGACTCATATGCGATGCGTATTGCCTCTGAGCCACGAATAGACAAACTGATTAAAGAAAAATGCCCATCACACCATTCAAACCAAGTGTATGTTCTGAAAACACCTAATTTAATATAGTTGAAAACCATCTACTGACTTTTCTTTAGCTTGTAGCCTATCATTACGTGGAAAATACATTACCAGTACCAGTTTTTGTTTTTGTTTTTTTCCGGTTTAAGTAGCATGGGGGCAGCAACAGCCAAGGCCAACAGAAGAGAATAGCCTTTCTTGGTGTGCAAAGGGGGTAACATCGGCAGAAAGCGTAAGAACCGCTGGTCTATCCCACGCTGCGTTATTATTAATTGCATTCCCCATCACCAAGGAACAGTAGCACAATAAACACATTCCGTAGAGTAGGCTGCAGAGAGCGACAGCTATCGGGCTAATTACCAGCTGTTCCCGGGGTAGGGGGAGACGGGGAGCTTTATGCACATTTTTTGACCAGCTGCAGTATAGATTTCATCGGAAAATAAATCCAGATGTATAAACTCGCGAATCAGCAGTGGAGAGCGATGCGGGACTTCCATGTAAGTTGCAAAGCTGATATTTTGTACCGATCGCTGGAGTGAGTGGCGGCCGGGGCAACAGATGGCAGCACCTACGCGGACGAGGTGGGTGGCGGGGCCTGGCGTATGAGCAAAAACAGCAGGCGAGAAAGGGACTTGGGAGTGAGGTATCAATTATTCCCCGACAAAATCACGCAGTACGAGTTAAATTCAGTGCCATCGTCTGTGTAAATAGCGTAAAATCAAGTCCCATCGTCTGTGTAAATAACGTAAAATTCAGTGCCATCGTCTGTGTAAATAACATAAAATTCAGTGCCATCGTCTGTGTAAATATCGTAAAATTCAGTGCCATCGTCTGTGTAAATATCGTAAAATTCGTGCCATCGTCTGTGTAAATATCGTAAAATTCAGTGCCATCGTCTGTGTAAATAACTTAAAATTAAGAGTTGGTTATCATACATTTTGGGCGGGAAGGTGTCGGTTGGAGAGTTCGTATCATTTCCAATCACAGGTTACACAGAACTTCCTTTAAATTCACAGAACTCTCTCTACCCCTAAAATAACTGTCGATAATGTAAGTCTGGTTAATTTAGGCTTTAGGGGAATATTGTGCGTGCTTTGTTTGGATGGGATGATTCTTTCGGTGTATTCACAAACACGCGTTACACCGAACTGGTTAAGGTACAGAGCTAGGGTTAAATTCGGTGTCATCGCGTGAGAGAGAGAGAGTGAGAGAGAGAGCGTTACTGCTTCCATGATACTCGAATGCTATGGAGAACTTCGAGGAAATACAATATCTCTGTAGATGTAGAAAGTAGAATTAAAGTGGAATGAAGAGAGTAGATGTGATATTAAAACTGCTGGAAACCTCTACTTAACACCTCTTCTTTAGCGATTTATTTTGCATATTACACTAACATCAGGATCTTCTCTAACCAGCACCACACATGAAGAGGAAATGAGAGACTGACAAGGAGAATAATTCATAGAGGTGGTTGGAAGGAGAGGGAGAGGAACACCAAGACCGAAGGACAGAGGATATGAAGGAGGGTGGTGTGGAGTGGGACTAGGGGTCGTTACTTAGTAGGGATATGCCTGGAGATCCATTTAGTTGAGGTCAGATAATGCATGTGACAGACGGTGCATATTTACCTCTCTCTCTCTCTCTCTCTCTCTCTCTCTCTCTCTCGGGCCGCCAATCTTACTTTAACATCAGTTGTCGGAACAATTTAACAACTTGGGAATTGTATGTTCCAAGTCCGTACAGTAGATTTCATTCACTTAACTCTCTCTCTCTCTCTCTCTCTCTCTCTCTCTCTGCACTTTTTTAACCTTCCGTTCTTCCTCTCATTTAGCAAGTTGTTTTCATTTTTATTATCTTTCTCGTTGCTTTTCATCCTACGTTTTTCTACATCATAGCTTTGCCCTCGTTTTCATCATAATCATTATCACCATCGTCACCGTCATAATCATCACCGTCGTGCCTATCGTCATCTTTGTCATCGTCGTCGTCGCCCTCCTCCTCCTCCTCCTCCATGGTTTGAGGGGAACTTGAGACGAAAAAGAAGTATAAGATGAATTATTAAATTAAGTGGTTAGTAAATTGAGACATTCAATACCTGGATCTCTCTCTCTCTCTCTCTCTCTCTCTCTCTCTCTCTCTCTCTCCATTAAACAGAAAAAACAAAGTTCTGTATAACGTGTATTTATGTAACTCTCTCTCTCTCTCTCTCTCTCTCTCTCTCTCTCTCCGTAATATATTGTTCTTCCCTAACACGGTCACATGATCAAACGCAAACATTATTTTTTGTTTTTGTTTTATTTTTACCCAAAATTTTTAACTCCTTTCATGTATATTATTTTTTTTTCGGATGAAGCTGTTTTAATTAATGGCTTTTTGTGCTATATATAATTTTTTGAGTGACTTGGCTTGGAGTGATGTGATTTTTTCTTTTTCGTGTGTGTGTGTGTGTGTGTGTGTGTGTGTGTGTGTGTGTGTGTGTGTTCTGGATTCAGGAAGAGTACCTGGTACTGTTTTGGGGGAAGTGAATGTCCTCTCTCTCTCTCTCTCTCTCTCTCTCTCTCTCTCTCTCAAGAGATCTGCCTGGTAGTAGCGAGGCAAAGCGATGAAATATAGCGTGTAATCGTCCTAGGCTTAAATCTTCTTGAAACTCCTTACTCAGTATGTGTATTGCCTGACGCTGCATGCTGTGAGGGGCGGCCTGAGCGAAAATACTTCCAGATCTTTCAGTCCCTACTCAGCGCCGACCATTACACATCACCCTTCCTCATGTAGCCTACTTCCCACACCATGTCTAAAAATCATCATTACCATCATCATACCACTTTCATACTCCCCTCACTATAACCATCATCATCAACATCACCACCATCATCATATCACTTTCCTACTCCCCTCACTATAACCATCATCATCATCATCATCATCATCATAATATCACTCTCCTACTCCCCTCACTATAACCATCATCATCATCATCATCATCATCACCATCATCATCATATCACTCTCCTACTTCCCTCACTATAACCATAATCATCACCATCATCATCATATCACTTTCCTACTCCCCTCACTATAACCATCATCATCATCATCATCACCATCATCACCATGTCACTCATACTCCCCTCACTATAACCATCATCATCATCATCATCAACATCATCACATCACTTTCCTACTCCCTTCACTTTAGCCATCATCATCATCGCCATCGTCATCATCATCATAGCCATCATCATCATCATCATAGCCATCATCATCATCATCATCATCACCATCATCATCGCCATCGTCATCATCATTACCATTATCATATTCATATACTTCCTTCACTATAACCATCATCATCATCGCCATCGTCATCATCATCACCATCTTCATCATCATCATAACCATCATCATCATCACCATCATCATCATCACCATCATCATCATCGCCATCGTCATCATCATCACCATCATCATCATTCATATACTCCCCTCACTATATCATCACCATACCATCATCATCATCATCATCACTCATACACTCCCCTCACTATATCATCACCATCATCATCATCATCATCCAGAGATTAAACATGGTGTCTTCTGTATAATTAACCCCTTCTGAACGAGGGACCAAGTGATCTGAATATATTTAGACTCCATCGAACTAAAGGGGTTGCGTGGAGACTAAGTAGATAGATATACCGATAGATACACAGTTGATAATATACCGATAGAGGTATGCCGATAGAAAGATCGTATACTGATAGATAGAGAGATAAAGAAGGAGTAGAGACAGTAAGTATACTAATAGACAGATAGATAGATATACCAGTAGATAAATATATGGATAGATAGATTGATTGATATAAAAGAGACGAGGAGGAGTCACTGATTGAGACAAAATAGAAATACAATACACCTTGAGAGAGAGAGAGAGAGAGAGAGAGAGAGAGAGAGAGAGAGAGAGAGAGAGAGAGAGAGAGAGAGAGAGCGTAATAGATCGGAGTTGAAACAGATCATTTTTTCAGCGGTAGATAATCCCCCCAAATAATAATAATAATAAAAATAATCATAATAAAAATGGCTGTAACCTAACCTTCCCTTCTTTGTAACTGTATCCCAAGGCCACATGTATCACTGCTGTATCATACGTATTGGCCACCCTAACCCTAACACCTTTTCCTAAGCGATTTATTTTATTTGCTACCCATTACTGTCCTCTTCTGTGTTACATAAGTCCGTCCAATAACGCCATACTCTGCATAAATAACGTATAAAATGATATTACCCAGCCATATCCAAAAATAAATCGCTAAGGAAGAGGTGTTAGGGAGCTTCTTTAATCGATGAGTATTAGACCTCAGACCTGCTTAAGTGTTTCTTAGGCCTAACTGACTCCTTGTGAGAAAAGGGGACGAGGAGGAGGAGGAAGGGGGAAGGAGGAGGAGGAGGGGGGGAAGTGAGTGAAAGAAAAATGTGACTGTCATCTTAACCCTATCAGACTTTTTTCTTTCTTTCTTTGTCTTTTTTATTTCTTTTGATTCTTTCTTTTCAATCTCTTTGTTTTCTTTCTTTCGTTTATTTCTTTTCTTCCATTGTTTTCTTTTTCTTTCTTTTCTTCCTTTGTTTTCTTTCTCTTCTTTCGTTATTTCCCTTTCTGTCTTCCTTTTCTTTTTCTTTTCTTTCTTCTCATTCTTTCTTTCTTCTGTATGTGTAACACACACACACACACACACACACACACACACACACACACACACACACACACACACACACACACACATGCATACCCCAACTCTCGCACACACTTGCAAACATACCGAACTCTCTCTCTCTCTCTCTCTCTCTCTCTCTCTCTCTCTCACTTCCCAGGCTTCTTACTATAATCAAGAGCGTTCCTGGACACTTAGTTTAGTTCCAAGGACAAAATATTACTCGATATTCCCCTTACCCACATCCTTAGCGGTATTACCCTCGTCTTAGTTAGAGCTGTAATTCGTGGGGTAATTATATGTGCAGTCTGACTCAGTCTTAAAGTATTGCATCATCTTTATCATCAGCATTATCATCAGCATTGTCCTTATTATCATATTCGTCATCGTTTTCGTTCGTCTTTGTCTGTCTTCGTCGTCGTCTTCGTCATCATCTTTATCATCAGCATTGTCGTCGTCATCGTTTTCGTTCGTCTTTGTCTGTCTTCATCGTCGTCGTCGTCATCATCTTTATCATCAGCATTGTCGTCGTCATTATCATCGTCTTCGTCGTTGTCTGTCATCATCTTCGACTTCGTTATCATCTTTATCATCAGCATTGTCGTCATTATCATTATCGTCTTCATCGTTGTCTGTATTCATCTTCGTCATCGTCATCATCATCATCATCATCATCGTCAAGAAGTAAGATATTACAGTATAGGTGTATTGCAATGTATTCTGGCTTACTAGTAGCAATTGCAACCTCAAACTCAGGTGAACTTCCGGCTGTCTGTTTACCTGTGTATGTATATCTGTCTACCTGAATCTGTCTGTGTCTGTTTGTGTATTTATCAGTATCTGTCTGACTCTTACTGTTTTTATGTCTGTCTGTCCATCTATCCATCTTTCTTATCTATCCATCCATCCATCCATCTCTGTCTGTCCATCCATCAATCTTTCTCTGTCCATCCATCCATCCATCTTGCTCTATTAGTCTCTTTATCCATCGATCTATCTGTCTATCTAATATTCATTCCAAACACCCCTACTACATAATCAATAAATTCCGTCACCCTACCTACCTCATCCCTCTGCCCTCCCACTCCCCACCTCTTCCCCTCCCCATTCCCCTCCCATTCCCCACCCCTCCCCCTCCCCACTCTCCTTCCACTCCCCACCTCTCCCCCTCCCCACTCTCCTTCCACTCCCCACCTCTTCCCCTCCCCATTCCCCACCTCTCCCCCTCCCCACTCTCCTTCCACTCCCCACCTCTCCCCCTCCCCACTCTCCTTCCACTCCCCACCTCTTCCCCTCCCCATTCCCCTCCCATTCCCCACCTCTCCCCCTCCCCACTCCCCTCCCACTCCCACTCTATCCCCCTACCTCACTTCTCTCCCACTCCCACTCTATCCCCTACTTTACTCCTCTCCCCCTCCCCTCATCTTCCCACGGGTAGTTAAATAAGCCATTCAAGTGCAAGGTAAGACTAATCTCAAGACCTGATACCTTAAGGCGTCGGGATGGGGGGGGAGGAGGGGAGGAGAGGGAGGTAAGAAGGAGAGGGAGGAGGAAGGTATGAAGATGAGGGAAGAGGGAGAAAGAAGGGGTAAGAGAAGGAAAGAGAGGGGGGAAGCGGGAGTAAGAGAAGGAGGAAAGAATGGGGTATGGGGGAGGGAGAGGAGGAGGAAAGAGGGAGGTATGGGGGGGAAGAGGAGGGTATGGAGGAGGGAAGACGAGAAGGAAAGAGGAGGGAGAGGGAAGAGGAGAGAGTTGGTGGATTCTCTCACAGTCTCTCAACATTGTTTCCTTTGCTGTTTATTCGATCACAGTTTTTAATTCTAAACATTTTCTCTTCAATAAACATTCATCGGAAGTGCCGTTATTTGTTTATGTATTTATTTATTCATATAGTGAGGTAGTTAGCAATTTATTATTATTATATTATTATTATTATTATGATTATGATGATGATGATGATGATGATTAGTATTGTTGTTGTTGTTGATGTTGAGGGGTAATAAATGGAGAGATGGAAGGTGGAGGGAGAAATGGAGAGAAAAATTACACCTTGTCTGAAAGAACTGAGAGAGAGAGAGAGAGAGAGAGAGAGAGAGAGAGAGAGAGAGAGAGAGAGAGAGAGAGAAGCTGAAACGGGGGAACAAGTGGAGAAAGAAGTAGCATACACTGAAAAAATAAATTCAGGAGAGAGAGAGAGAGAGAAGAGGAGGAGAAAAGAGTGGAGAGGTGAAAAGTGGAGGAAGTGATCTGGAAGTGGAAGAGAAGTGGAAATAAAGAGCTTCTGTGTAATTTCGGGAACTTTCACTTTGTCTTCCTTTATTTTATTATTTTTATTATCATCTTCATTGTTTTTCCTTGTTCCTCGTCCTATTCTTTTGTTTTTTTGTAGAGCGAGAGACTAACGAGGAGAGTGTATGTGAGTGAGGTTGAGGGGGGGGGGAGGCCGAGGATGAGATGGAAGGATGGAGTGGAGAGGTCTATGAGAGAGGGGGGTGTGAGCTGGGGGGAGGGTAGTGAAATGGCGGGGGACGGCGACATGGAGGCGATTTGTTTGTGGCCACCCCATACGGGATTGAGGCGTCTGGCAATAGACAGATAGATAGATAGTTGTTCCTTGTCATCTCAGTCTTTCGTTTTTCATTCCGTCTTTTCATTATCTTATCGTTTTTTCATGTTCTTCATTTTTACAGCACAATTGAAAACTGGCTGACTTGGGACGAGGTCATAGCGTGTGACCTCAGGGATAAGAGACTGAATAAAGAGGCTGCTAGAGATCGAGCAGCGCTCAGAACCGCCATTCGGTGACCAATGCCGACGCGTGCAAAAATGGAACCTTTATAATTCATTGATCGAAAGATAAAATGTCGACCTTTCCATTGAGAGAGAGAGAGAGAGAGAGAGAGAGAGAGAGAGAGAGAGAGAGAGAGAGAGAGAGAGAGAGAGAGATTTTGGATCTGGCTGGTTAAGATCCTTTTGTACGTTATTTATGCAGAGTATGATGGTGAAGGATTTATATAACACAAGAGGACAGTAAGGTGGAATAAGTAACAAAAATCGCTTGGGAAAATGTGTTAACCGACGAGAATACGAATCGTCAGCCTAGAAAAAACAAGCACTTTCATCCCTACTCATGAACAACCCTTTCCCATAATTTGACCATTTTTATACACTTTCCTTCAGGGCATCACCATTTTTTTTTCAGACCAAAAAATATTCGTCCCTACTCAGTGAAAAAAAAACCCTCCTCCTGTTTTCTCTCTCTCTCTCTCATTCTTGGAAGCTAATTAACTCTTACGCTTATTGGATATTACTTTTTTTTTTTCCGCAAAATTTTTCCACGTTTCATTGCTTCACTTTTATCCTCCTAAGTTTCACTCTTGCATTGTGTTTCGTGTTCTGATCCTGAGACTTCCTGTGTTTCCAGTAATGTTTCCCCCCCCTCCTCCCCTCCCCTCGATTGCATTTTTCTCTTCCCTCCCTCATTCTGTCTTTCCTCTTTCCTCTTTCATTCCCTCTCCATCACCTCTCTCTCCTATTCTTTCCCCCCCTCTTTCTTTCTTTTCCCTCTTTTTTTTTCTGTGTCTTCTCTCCCTCTCCCTCCATCTTCTCTCCCTCCCTCCCTCCTCTCTCATTCCTATCCCTTTCTTTTTCTTTTCTTACCTCACTTTCCTTCCCCTCTCCCTCCTTCTGTCCTCCTTCCCCCTGTTCCTGATCCCTTCTCTCCCCCTTCTTCCTCCCTCTCTCCTTCCTCCTCTGCTTCATTTCCACCTCACCAGATCTCCCATTCATCCTCCTTCCACTTTCATCCACTCCTTCCCCTCTCATCTTCCTTTCCTCTCTCTCTCACTCTCTCTCCCTACCGCACATTCCTGCCTTCCCCCATTTCTCCCCCCCCCAGGAAGTGTCCCCCCTCCTCTATTATGTGGTCAGGGGACTCAGTGCCAGACCCACGATACTCCACTTCACCCCCGCTTCCTCCCCGCTTCACCCCCGTTTCACCCCACTTCATCCCAACTTTATCCCATCCTCTTTCTGCTTCACCTCACCCTCTTCTTCCCGTTTCTCCCCATCCTCTTCTTCCAGCTTCTCCCCACCCTCTTCCTCCCACTTCCCCCACTCTCTTCTCTCCGCTTCACCCCACCCTCTTCCTGCTTCATACCATCCTCTCCCGCTTCACCCCACTTTCTCCTCACTTCACCCTCCTTTCACCCCATCCCACCTCACACTTCTTCTTTTCTCCCCCTTCTCCCTCCTGAACCATTTCTCCTGGGCATTGTTCCTACTCCAAACTCCCTCTTCCTTCTCCCAGAATAAATCGCAAGAGAAGAGGAATTACGGAATCAGGTTATAGAGAATATGATAGGCACAGTCGGCACCAAAAATCATGTCATCTCTATGGGTTTCGGAAAAAGAAAGTAATGAGAAGCAAGTGATACTGATTTTTCTTTTTTTGGCCACATTCTTTTTTTTTCCTTTGGATTCCTAAAAAAAAAAAAAGAACTTGCAGTACAACTGTTGATACCTACTATACCTGCTCTCTCTCTCTCTCTTTCTCTCTCTCCTTGGTTACTTTCTGCCGCGTTCCTTTCCGTTCTGTTGTTCATAATTTCTCATTCCGTCATTTTATCTGTCCCACTTCGCTCCGTTTCATTCTGTTCCATTCCTTCTTTCAATCCTCGTTACTTCCCTCCCCTCCCCGTTCCGTTCCTTGTTCCTCAGTTCTCGTTTCTTCCACTTTTCTTTCTGCCTTGCTTCGTTCCGTTCCGTTCCTTGTTCCTTAACTTCCTTTCCTTCCTCTTTACTTTCAGCCCCAGTCTGTTATATTCTGTTCCGTTCCGTTGTTCCTTGTTTTCCTTTCCTTCCTCCTTACTTCCTGCTTCATTTCGTTATATTCCGTTCCGTTCCATTGTTCCTTATTTTTCCTTTGTTACTCTCTGCCCCGTGTTGTTGTGTACCGTTCCTGTGCGTTCTCCTGTTCCACACCTTCCCTTTAACCCCCATTCCCTGTACCGTTTCATTCCGTTCCGTGCCATCCCTCCCACACACCGTAAGACGGCAGTTAACCCTTCCACTACCTGACCCTTCCTTATGTTCCTCATTATTTCATTCTTTTTCCCACTACATCATTTCCTTCCGTTCAGGCTCTTTCGTTATTATTATTATTATTATTTTTTTTTTTCCCGGTACAATTCGTCGGCTTCTTTACCAATTCTCTCTCTCTCGTCTTGGGTTCATAGTATATAAACCCATTTACCTTTCGTTCACTGCCCAACTCTTCTCTACCTAACTCAATCCTCACCCTTTCCTCCCTCCCACCTACCTTCTTACCTGCCGAAACACCTGTCCAGTGTAATGTGCAGGATAAGTCGCCAAGGAAGAGGTGTTGCGACATCTTCAAGACCACTTAGAATATAACTCTTCCTTCCCATCCTGTTCCATCCTATCCTAGCACTACCCTCTTTACTCCTCCCCACTTCACCCCGCTCCTCTCCTCCCTGCTCCTCCTCACTTCAGTGCCCATTCCACCTTCCCTCACCCCGTCTCCTTCCCCTTCTTCCTCTCCCACTCCAACCCCATATCATTCCTCCCCATTCTACGCCATATTTCCATATCTTTTCATTCCTCACCCTCCTATCTTCCCCATGCTAACAGTCCCCACTCTTTTCATCCCCATTTATTCTTACCTACCTCCCCTCCCCATCTTCTTACATGCCCCCCATTTCATCCTTCCCCATTTTTTTTTGTCTGTCGCGTATTCCACCTCATTCTCCAATCTTAAACGTTCCCATCCCACCCAACCTTTTCCTTCCCCGTCTCTCCAAACCCCACCCTTTCCTTCCCCACCCCACCAAACCCCACACCTCTGGCTACGTGTTTTCAGCCCTGTACCCCCGCCTCGCCTGTCAACCTCAAACCACAACCCCACCTTACCTAAGCCTTTTGCAGCCCCCCCCCCCACTCTCTCTCTCTCTTGGGTTCCATTCACTTTTAGAACTGTCACAAGCCTATTTAAGCCTACTCCAGCCTACCCTAACCCTCTCCTACCCTGCCCTAGCCCCCTTTTATTCCTGTTCTGTTTTACTGTTTACCTCCTCTTTTAGAGTTTTTCTACTGCTTCTTTTCACCTTTGTTTCTCCTGTATGCCAATCCATTTGATGCTGATTTGATTCACTGTTCCTATTTTTATTTGACCTAGCCTTACCCCACCCCAACCTACCCAGCCTCACCCCACCCCACCCCACCCTACCTTACCACTCCTAGCCCTGTTTCACCCACAACCTCGTCTCATCATTCCTTCCAGTAATTCTCCTCTCATTCTGCAAACACTTCACCCCATGAAACCTCTCTCTATTTCACCTAATGCCTCCCTAACCCCACTTCACCCCTCCAAGTGTTATGTCACCCCACCGCAACCTGTCTGGTACACCTCTTACAACCTCACACCCCGCTCCATGAAACCCCATATTCCAACCCCGCCCCATCAAACTCAGTCTCATTTTACCCAGCTCTGCGCTTATCCTCCGGCCCCATTCCTACACGCCCCTCCCCTTTCCACCTCACCCCACCCCACCCCCACCATCCCAACACACACACCCATCCCATTCCATCATAGTTTAACCCCAACCCGCCGTAATCCCGTCACATATTTTCTGTTTTATCCTCTCCCATCCCACCCCCATTTCAATTTTACCTCATTGTAACCCACCACACGAAACCTTTTATTCTTCCACCCCACCCAACCCCACCCCACTCATCCCCTCCCTCTTTTCCATCCTCTCCCACCTCATTTCTCTCCCATCCCTACCCCGTTCCACCTCCCCAAGTTTTGCTTTCTCCATAATCCACCTCTTTCATTTTCACCCCATCTCATCTCACACCACACCGTAGCACACCACACCACACCACACCACACCACACCACACCAACACCACGCCATCCACCTTCTCATTCCCAATCCTTTTTCATTCCCACCCCACCCTACATCACCCCACCTAAACCCTCCCCGCTCCATCCCCCTAAATCGTTCTTTTCCACCCCACTCCACCCCTTTCAGTTTTAACCCCCTCCACCCCACCTAACCCCACCCCACCCCACTGCTTACTGTTCCATCCCCCCTTCCCCCACTCCACCCCACCTAACCCCATCCAACTTCACTTCTTTCTCTACCATCCCCCACCACACCCTCCTCCACCTCCCCAACCCACCCAACATAACCCCATCCTACATCTCCTCCGCAATTTCCCATCTTCCTTCCTTCTTTCCCTTTGTACCTCACTTTTTTCTTTTCATTACCCCCACCTCACCCCCAACCATCTCATCCCCCACCACTTCACTCCAACGCCTTCCACCTCTCCCTCCCACATCACATCCTACACCCCATCACCCCTCCACCTCATCCCCCCACCTTACCCTCCTCCAGATCATCCCCCCTTCTCCCCCTCCCCCACCTTCCCCTTCACTTCATAGTCCTATTTCGCTCCGCCCCACCCCACCCCGCCCCGCCCCGCCCCGCCCCGCCGCGCAGAGTTGCGGTTAGCTTGCGGTTGGTAACTTGCGCGGCTCCGGTTTTTTACACAGGATTACACAGGAAAGCAAACAGCAACAGACCTTATAGTCCTTTCGAGGCTGCTTGTTAGAGAAAACTATGACTACAAGATCTAACTCTACATGTTGAAGGATAAGGATAGGAAAGCAAGAAGGCTCCCCCCACCACCAAACCCTCCAGGAAAAAGTGAGAAAAACCACCATGCAGCATGGAAAAACTGACATGGAAATTTTATAGGAAACACTGGAAAGGAAAAGTCACATTCTATAATACTTTATCTATAAGCTACCCGATAGAGTAACCTGAAAGAGAAAGTAAACTAATAAAATAATAGTTACAGCATGACATTATAAACCAGTGGGACAGTACACAAGTTTCATCCTGAAGCAGTGACCCCTGGTACATTAAAAAAATCCCGATGGTGGTCACTTGACTAACAGGGACCCTCAGTGATCCACAGCCCATCACAGGTCGAAAGTAAGAGTAGTGACCGTTAACTCAGGGTTATCTGTGCAGATCCTAATCTGTGCTTATATTGCTTTCTTTGCGCTGGGGAGACTGAAAAGTATATAGGACGGGTGTCTTAGATAAAAGGGGACTGCACAGTGCACAGTGTGGATGTGCAATGCACAGAGTGGATGTTTAGGGGTGGTGCGGCAACCTTCCCTGGCGCTTTTTAGGTAGGCAGCAGTCAATCAGGCAATAGCTCCGTTCACTCCACTGAGACAAGGAACTCTCCCATGTGGGACAGTACACAAGTTTCATCCTGAAGCAGTGACCCCTGGTACATTAACCCTTTAACCGCGGGTGTCATTCCAGAATGACATTGACAAAACTGGACCAAACCGCGGGTGTCATTCTGGAATGATCGTGAATATTTTGAACACTGCACATTTTTCCTGTGCGCAAATTGTCTCACGCAAGAGTTGCTGTCGAGTTTTTTCACGCCAGCCATCCCATACCTCCCTCCTCCAACCCTGAGGGGGCCCCCCCACCCCTGCCCTGACCCGCATCAGTCAGTATCTGTCCAGCTCTGTGCGTGAGAATGGCGCTCCGTCCCGACTCATCATCGCTCGCTTCCTCCTCGAAAGTGATCAGTGCTAGTGTGCCTTCTACCTCTACACCGGTGAAGGAACTGCCGACGGTGAGGCAGAAGGGGTTGAGCACTCCAGAAATTAGAACAGAGCTGGACAAAACTGTAAGTACTACTCTTGATTATGGCAGTGAAAGTGATACACTTACAGCAAGTAGTGACGATTTGGCAGTGATTGGTGGTGAACCCTTTACCATTGATAGTGACATTGATGAAAGTGATTGTGTTGTTTCCCCCCCACCATCCCCAACTTACTCTGGGAAAGGGAAGGCACCTATGGGGAAAACTGGTATTGCACGTGGGAAGGGAGTGAAGCGTAGACTTATGTCTCCTACACCAGGCCCTAGTAAGCATTTCCCATCACTTTCCCGTTCCCCTAGCCCTATTGCCCTCACATCATCTTCATCTTCTGCTGTGCCCTCTCCTCAGTCTACATCATCTGAGGAATAAGAATTCCCAGAGCCTGCAAAGTGAGGGAAGGCAGGCCGTGCAGACCGTGCAGGCCAGCCTAGAACAAAGGGGATGCGTGGCAGTTGGAGGGCAAAGCTGGGCGATAAGCGAGGTGATAAGCGGGGAAGAAAGGGTCAAGTTTCACCACGCACCAGGTCAGTAACCCCCCCGCCTGCCCCCCGCTCAGCTCCCTCACCCTCGCCACCCCCCAATCACCGCCCCCGCACTCACCCCCCTCCCGCTCGCCTCCTGCCTCACCCCCCTCCTGCTCGCCTCCTACCTCACCTCCTGCCTCACCCATTGCCTCACCCATTGCCTCCACCTCAGCTCCTTCTCACAGGGAAACGAGTGCAATGCGACCTGCCACTTCCACTGAACCACGCACAGGGAAGGTTGATGCATTTGTTTGGTCTGACGGTGCAGATTTTCAGCCACACAATCCGCCGTTTGATATGACAAATGCTGGAATACAGCCTGCCTTTCCATGCAACGCAGGAGATGACTTTGTGGACTACTTCCTGGCCTTCGTGGATGACGAAATCGTGCAGCATGTCAGCGATGAGACCAATAGGTATGCAGCTCAGTGTGCAGCAGAAGGGCTGGGACCTATTGGCTCACCAAAGCAAGTGTCGTGGTTGCCGTGAGGGATTTTCTCAACAGGATTAGGGATCGATTTATGCGATTTTTACGGCCTATGCAGAAAGTCGTCATAGACGAATCCCTGGTATTGTTCAGAGGACGTCTCAAATTCATGCAGTACATCCCCAGCAAACGCCACCACTTTGGGATAAAGTTCTTTGTGCTGTGTGACTGTGAGACGGGGTATATCCTGGATTTTGTCATCTACTCTGCTAGCACAATGGACGTGAACAGGAAAGACCCCCTTGGCTTCTCTGGCTCCGTTGTAAAAGTGCTGATGGAGAGGTATTTTGGTGGTAATCATGTGCTGTACACAGATAATTACTACACAGCACCGAAACTCTCCAAATACCTGGCTGAACACGGCATTGGCACTGTTGGCACTGTACGGAGCTATAGGAAAGGGTGGCCAAGTTTCCCCGAAGCATCATCATCATCCAAGGGAGATGTGCACCTGAAGAAGTCAGGCAAGCTTCTGGCGATTAGGTGGCATGACAAGAAGGTCGTGAATATGATCAGCACCATCCACAAGGGGGAATTGCAGAGAACTGGGAAGGTCAGCTACAGGACGGGAGAGCCAATCATGAAGCCTGATGCCGTCATTGATTACAATGTCAACATGAGACTTGTTGATAAGTCTGATATGATGATTGGCGAAATCGACTGTCTCAGGAGAAACACCCGATGGTACAGGAAGGCTTGCCTGCACATGCTCGATATGTGCATGCTCAACGCCTTCATTCTCTACAAGACACAAGTCGGGGGCATAAGGCAACCATCACTGAGACAGTTTTCCAAGACTGTCGTGCAGCAGCTGCTTGCACGATTTGGTCAGGTGACGGCATTGATCCCGAGGTGACACTCTGACACACAACCTGACCGTCTTGAGTGCCGCAATTACATGAGCCGGCACCAGCTTGTGAAATTGCCTCTTACAGCAGGCGGCAGGTTGTCACAGGGCCACTGCAGAGTATGTCATAACACCACGCGGAGGCCTCGGATGAGAAAAATGAGCACACACCAGTGCCTGGAATGCCAAGTCGTTCTATGTGTAACTCCGTGCTTTGCCGAGTACCACTTTCTGAGTAAATACTGAAAGTGACAGTGATATACAGTGATGCGACAGTGACGTGCTTTACCAATAATTGTATAATGGATAATGTAGTAATAAGGGATATTTTGCCTAGAAAAAAATGTAAATATTGGCCAGTATAATAAGTGATATTGTAATAAGAGAATCTGCGGTACTTGTGGAATTCTGCGGCACTTGTGTAATTCTGTGATGCGACAGTGACGCAATATAGTAATAAGTGCAGTGTAAATATAATGTATATTGCCCAGATTATATGTAAAATAATATTAGAAGTTAGAAATAATGAAAAGATCGCCTGAAACGTCAGTGAGCGGGTGACGCCGCAGTGAAGTGAGGCGCGGCCGCAGTGAAGAGCGGGCGCAGCCGCAGTGAAGTGCCTTTTACCTACCTCAGTGAACACAGAGTGGGTGTTTATCGTAAGTACAGTGTTCATATATGTTTATATTACTATTATGAGAGAGTGGTTGGCATTTGGTACTGGTGTGTGGGGCGTAAAATAGTGATTTTACACCCCTCACTTCTAACGGCTCTGCCCGTCCTGTGAAAGTCAACAAAGTCATGAAACCTACGTCAATGGAAAGCTGAAGATTAGTACTTTCTAATGGTACCTTATTTTTTTCTCTAGCTTTATTCTGTGCAGAGTTATTAAGGTTTAAAGGTTTGTTTACATTTGGCTGAAACCCCCGCGGGAGAGGACAGTCAGACCAAAACAATACCCGCGGTTAAAGGGTTAAAAAAAATCCCGATGGTGGTCACTTGACTAACAGGGACCCTCAGTGATCCACAGCCCATCACAGGTCGAAAGTAAGAGTAGTGACCATTAACTCAGGGTTATCTGTGCAGATCCTAATCTGTGCTTATATTGCTTTGTTTGCACCGAATAAATTGAAAATGTATAATATCGTGACGCAACACTATGTACGGGTACATTGTTTACGGGGTGTCTTGTAGACTAAGGGGGCATGAACTTACATGTACCGTAGCTATAAAAGCAAGTTATTCGGACAGAAAAAGAGTCAGCTGAGGATTTTCGTGCAAATACTTGTCTAATTTGTTTTTGAATGTCTCAATTGAGATACTGTTCACGGTATCTGAGGGTAATCTGTTCCAGATATTTACAACTCTGTTAAAGAAGAAGTATTTTGCTTCGTGGGATTGGAATCGTTTTCCCATGATTTTGCAGCCATTACTTCTAGTTTGACTCGACCGGTCTATATCAAAATATTTATTCATGTCTAAGTTGTCATATCCCTTCATGATTTTGAAAACTTCAATAAGGTCCCCTCTTAACCTGCGCTTCGTTAGGCTAAATAATTTAAGTTCTTCAAGGCGTTCCTCATATGGTTTGTTTCTAAGTCGTGGTACCATTTTTGTGATTCTTCGCTGAATTTTCTCTAATTTTTCAATGTCCTTTCTGTAGTACGGAGACCAGAATTGCACGCAATACTCAAGATGGGGGCGCACTAGCGAGTTGTACAAGGCAGGTATGACTTTTTCCGATTTAAACTCGAAAGTTCTTCCAATAAAACCCACTAGCTTGTTTGCAATTTTTACCGCATTGGTACACTGCTTGCTTGGTTTTAGGTCTTTTGATATTATCACACCAAGATCCTTTTCACTGTCTGTACTTGATAACTGAATATTGTTCATTTTGTAATTTGCATGGACATTGTTACTTCCAATATGAAGTACTTTACATTTTTCTGTGTTGAATTTCATTTGCCATTTTTCTGCCCAGCTTGCTAAAGTATTATGGTCATTTTGTAACTGCTGCCACTGTAATTTTGAAGTGACTTTACTGGTTATTTTAGTATCATCTGCAAATTTGGATACTTTACAATTTAGACCCTCATCAATGTCATTTATATAGATAATAAAAAGTATCGGTCCAAGTACTGAGCCTTGGGGAACGCCGCTGATCACATTACGCCATTTGGATTCCTTTCCGTTTATCACAACTCGCTGTTTTCGGTCTGACAGCCAGTCTTGTAACCATTTTAGCGTCTTTCCTTTTATTCCATGTGCTTCTATTTTTCTCATGAGACGCTTGTGAGGGACAGTGTCAAATGCTTTCTGAAAGTCGAGGTAAATTATATCTACTGCTCTTGAGTCATCGTATGATTTGTAAACATCATGGAAGAAGTCCAGTAGGTTAGTTAAGCATGAACGACGATGTCTGAATCCATGTTGCGAGTCTTTAATTATATTATTTTCTTCTAGATAATTAACTATTTCATCTCTTATGATTTTTTCCATTAACTTGCACACTACTGATGTTAAGCTGATTGGTCTGTAATTTCCTGGGTGCGACTCATTTCCTTTTTGAAAATTGGTGTTACATTTGCTAGTTTCCATTCGCGTGGAACTTTCCCAGTACTTAATGATTTATTGAATAAGACAGAGAGTGGCAGCAGTAACTCATGTTTTGCTTCTTTGAGAATTCTCGGTGATATTTTATCGGGGCCAGGGGTTTTGTTTATGTCCGTACTATTTATGGCTGAAAGGATATCATTATTATGGATAGCATAGTTACTAAGGACTGTGCTATTTGCTTGGTTTGTGGGTAACAGTAGGTTTCTGGTGGTGTTTTCTACTGTAAAAACAGACGCAAAGTAATCGTTAAGAATGTTTGCCATTTCGACCTCATTTTCAGTGTGTCTGCCATTGTTTGTTTCTAGAGGACCTATTGATGTAGTCATAACCTTTTTCTTTCTAATGTAACTGTAAAATTCTTTAGGATTTGATTTGCACGTATTAGCAATGTGGATCTCCAGTGCTCTTTTGCTTTGTTTAATAAGTCTTTTCGATGTGCGGCGTAGATTATCGTATTGTAATTTATCATCATTATTTTGTGTAGCTTTATATTTATGGTATGCCTGTTTTTTGGCTATTAAGTTACTTTTTATTTCACTGGACCACCACTTTGGTTTACTATTTCCAGCTGGACGTCTGTTACGTAGTGGCACACATGACTTTACCACTTCATTAAATTTTTCGGTGAATATTTCCCATGCTTGGTTTATGTCATCGGTTTCAGACATTTGATTCCAATCTGCAGTTGCAAGTAGCGCTCTGAGCCTGTTGAAATTAGCTCTACGATAATCTGGGACCTTTTCTTTGCTCTCCGTTTCTTTTACTTTTTCAGTAGTAATATTAAACTGTATAGTTCGATGATCACTGGAACTAAACTCAGGTCCTATTTCAACGTTGTTGACTAGGTTATCATTTGTAGTCAAGATGATGTCTAGGATATTGTTTCCTCTCGTTGGGTATTCTACGTGTTGGGAAAGGGCGCTTTCCTGAAGATTCGTATAAAGCTCGTCCTGAGTGTGCCGTCAGTGGTTCACCCCACTTTGTTACCGGTAGATTAAAGTCTCCAAAAATTACGCTATCCTCTTGACAACAAATTTCCGCAATTTGATCATAAAGTTTTTCATCTGTCTCAGTTGACTGTGCTGGCGGATGATAGATGAGACATATATTTATTTTGTGTGAATTAATACTTAGCTGAACATAACTGGCATCTATGTTGGTAATATTGGGTTTGGATAGCACAAGGGGATGGAGACTAGTTTTCACATATAGTAAAACACCGCCACCAGCTCAATGTGGTCGCTCACAGCTGAAAATATTGTACCCTGTTAGTGAGTATTCCGCTAGAAAGTCACGGTCAGATGTGTTAATCCAGGACTCTGTGATGCCAATGATGTCATAATTTTCTAGGTAAATTAGAGATTCTAAATCCTTAAACTTGTTACGTAGACTACGTGCGTTAGCATAGCAGACTCTAATTCCGTTCCGAACAGTTGGTGATCTGACTTTGTGGGTATTTACGTTAAGGTTACTGTTCCTGGACGTGCCGCGTTTTTTGATCTGAAGAGGGCAACTTTATCGTGTAGAAGTCTACCTAGCCGTGCCGCTCCTACTGAGTTCAAATGGAGACCATCTTTCTGGAATAGAGTATGTTGCTCATAAAACTGGTCCCACAGATTGACAAAGTCGACTCCCTCTTGCGCGCAGAGAGATTTGAGCCGGTTATTTGTGCTGAAGGCCTTATCATAGAAACTATTTTCTGCCTTGATCCTTGGGAGTATACCAGATATTATCACATTAGTGGACTTAGTTTTGAATCGTTTGATCATTTCATGATATTTTGCTAGCAATTCCTCTGATCTACTGCGCTTCAGATCATTTGTACCAACATGGATAACGTATAGAGTTTGATCATTTGCGTCTTTTGTGACCTCATCGCAGGCTTCTGTGATATCACTTAGTCCACCTCCTGGAAAACAGTACCTCTTTCTGCTGATGGGGGCACGTCCACAAAATTCCTCCAGCTGACTGCGTACAATAGAGTCCCCAATAAGCCTTGTTTCTTGTCTCATTTACCGCTTCGGCAAGGATCTGGTAGCGATTATACGTAGTTATGGGAAGATGGTTCCTCGAATCTTTTCCGGGTTTTGCGCCATTTCTTACCATAGTAAAGGGGACTTCGCTTGGCGAGGAACGTACTGAATCGCTGGGTGAGGAAGATACTGATACACTATTATTTGTGACTGCCTGATGGGCGGGGGCTTGTACGAGCTCAGTTTGTACGCTTCTTCCTTCTCGAGTGCTGTTGCTGACTCCTACATTTGCCACTACAAACTCTTTCAGTGTCTCAAACTCTGCCTTGAGTTCCCTGTAATTTCTCTGCGATTCAGCTAAACCATTTTCTAGATCTTTTCTCAAGATGCATAGTTTGCACACAGGCGTCAAAAAGTAATTTGAAAAATACTGAGCCGCAAAGCGACCAGTACACTCCTGGCAGGCCTTTAGGGTAGATGGCATTTTGCAGCAATATTTCCACAATCCCACACAAATAAAAAATAGTATACAACTGGTTAATGGATGTTGTTACAAATGGTCAATTTACTCTATATATGAGATATTGAATTTCTAGGGAGGTTCACTTACTTTTTATATATTATCTTCCTTCACCAGTATAAAAAGAATAGAAAATCTACCTGCTATGGCACAATCCAACCTACATGGATTCTTTTACCAGTGTAAAAGGAACAGAAAATCTGCTTGCTATGGTACAACCTACCTTAACATGAACTGTGTAAAATGAAAAGGGAATCTACTAGCTAGGGTATGATCTAGCTTACCATGAATTGTGGAAATACACCATACACTGATTCACTGGAGAAATAGGAAAAACAAAAACAAAAACAAAAAAAATAACAATGGAATGTTGGGGAAAAAATCAAAATAAAAACCTAGCTTCTCTCAGTGAACAACTGAAAATAAAAATAATATACAACTGGTTAAGGGATGTTGTTAAAAATGGACAATTTACTCTATAAATGAAAAATTGAATTTCTAGGGAGATTCACTTACTTTTTGTATACTATCTTCCTTTAACAGTATAAAAAGAATAGAAAATCCACCTGCTGTAGCACAAGCCAACCTACATGAATTCTTTTACCAGTGTAAAAAGAGTAGAAAATCTGCTTCCTATGGTACAACCTAACTTACCATGAACTGTGTAAAATGTAAAGAAAATCTACTTGCTATGGTATAATCTAACTTACCATGTATTGTGGAAGTACACCATAAACTGATTCACTGGGAGAAAAAGGAAAAAGAAAATAACAATGGAATGTTGGGGAGAAATCAAAATAAACACCTAGCTTCACTCAGTGGACAACGGTTTGTAGTGCAAAAACTATTTCACTGGTGTAACATCAATCACAAAGTTGTTACTCTATACAGAAGACAATGCTATTCACTTGCACTAAACTAGCAAGCAACTTAGTTAGTATTTGTTACGTTAGACTTTAAAGTAAGACGTACAAGGATGATAGTGAGAACAAAAACAAAGAGCCGGTAGGTAAATACACTTTTGGTTCACTACACCATTTACTGTACTAGTGAGAAAAGATAATCTGTTTGTTAGATATCGTTCTAACTGACCTTGATCTGCGGGAAAATAAACTATAATATGTCTGAGACCAGAAATAACGGCGGGAAAGGGCAGGAATACGAAGTGGAGGGTGGCGGTATATGTAAACAAAGGAACACGCGAACGCTTTACACCTTTAACCCGCTCTAAAACTGTTACATGAAATCTATTTAAATACTTTACACGGGGGAAATATGTCTACGACTCTTATACACTTATCTGATTCACTTTGACACCTATCTTCACTCAAGCTTGTGGTTGAAACACTTGGATATGCGGAGCTGCTTTAATGCGTGTATATCTCAAGATGGCGCTGAGGGGGAGGGGGAGAGGGGGAGGGAAGCAAGGAGGGGAGAAGTGGAATAATGGAAACGAGGGAGGAAGAAGGGGGAGGAAGGGAGATGGAAATAGAGGAAGTGGAGGAGGAGGGGGAGGGTGGGGGAATGGAAGAGAGGAGGTATGGGTTGAGGAGGAAGTGGAATAAGAGAGAAAGAGAGAGGAAAGTAGAGTGGAAAAGAAGGAAAAGGAGGAAGAACAAGAATTAAAAGATGACAAGGAAAAGGGATAAAGGAAGGGAAACAGGAAGAGGAAGAAAGAGTGAGGTAACTAGAAGAAAAAGAGGAAGGAGGATAGGAAGGAGAGGAAGAGGAAGGAGGAGAAAAAGGAAGGGAAGGAGGAGTGAGAAAGAGGAAGAGGAAGGAGAGAAAAGAAAAGAATGAAGGAAGGAAGAGAAAGGGAAGGAAGGAGAAAAAGAAGTGGAAAGAGGAGAGAAAAAAAAAGGAAGGAAGGAGAAAAGAGGAGGAAGGAGGAGAGAAATGGAATGAAGGAAAAAGAGGAAGAGGAGAGAAAAGGGAACAAGGAACGAGAAAAGAGGAAGAGAAAGGAGGAGAGAGAAAAAAGGAAAGAAGGAGAAAAAGAGTAAGAGGAAAGAGGAGAGAAAAGGATAGAAAGGAGGGAGAAAAGAGGAAGAGGAAGGAGAGAAAAGGAAGGAAGAAAGAAGGAAGAAAAGAGAAAAAATACATAGAGGTACCGGTAAATGGTTAAACGTAGACAGAAATGATGATGATAAAAATAATAATTATAATAATAAATGTATAAAGATGGAAAATGGAAATAAGAGCTGAATAAAGAGAAAAAAAGAATTAAGAGAAGAAGAGAAAAAATAAGAGAACCTTTTTTTTTTTCTTGAGGAGCGTGTCTCTAATTTCAACACAGCGGAAGCGAAAAAAAGAAAGAAAAGAAGAATCTAATGAAAAGAAGACGTGATAAAAATGTGTGTGATCTCGACGTATCGTGTTTAATTTGTTATTATTATTATTATTATTATTATTTTTATTGTTATAATTATTGTTATTGCTGTCGTTGTTGTTATTATTGTTGTTATTGCTGTCATTATTATTATTATTATTATTATTATTATTGCTGTTCCTGTTGTTAATCGTACCGGTATTTGGTATTATTGTTATTATTATTATTATTATTATTACTAGTAGTAGTAGTACTGCTGTTGTTGCTATTGTTGTTATTTAGAACGAAGTCCAATAAAGGAAAGAAGGACAGGAAGGGAAAGAATACGTATTGAAGGTAAGGAAAATGAAGAAGAAAATGGAAGAAAAAGGAATCGAAAAGAAGGAAAGAAAAGGAAGGAAGACGGGAAGGGAGGAAAGAGGGGAGGGAGGAAATGAGGGAAGAGGGAGGATATGAAGGAAGGGGGGAGGGGAGGGAGGATATGAAGGAGGGAAGGAAGGGAGGAGGGGAGGGAGGACATGAAGGAGGGAAGGAAGGGAGGAGGGGAGGGAGGACATGAAGGAGGGAAGGAAGGGAGGAGGGGAGGGAGGACATGAAGGAGGGGAGGGAGGACATGAAGGAGGGAAGGAAGGGAGGGAGGCAGGAGGGGAGGGAGGATATGAACTAGGGAAGGAAGGGAGGGAGGCAGGAGGGGGGGAGGATGTGAAGGAGGGAAGGAAGGGAGGGAGAAAGGCAGGATATGAAGGAAGGAAGGAAGGAAGGGAAGGAGGAGTGGAGGGAAAAAGGCGAACGGAAGGACGGTTGATTGATTGATGAAAATGGACCAGGCAGTGAAGAGTGGAGGGTAGAGGAGGAGGGGAAAGAGGTGAGGAGGAGCGGAAGGGAGGAGGGGAAGGAGGTGAGGAGGAGAGGAAAAAGAGGTGAGAAGGAAATATGAATGAGAGGAGGAGGGGAAAGAGTTGAGAAGGAAGGGAGGAGGGAGGGAGTTGAGAAGGAGAGGAGGAGAAGGAAGGAGGGAGGGAAAGAGGTGAGAAGGAGAGAGGTTGGAGGAAAGGAGAGAAGAGAGGTGAGAAGAAAGGAGAAGGAAGGGAGGAGGGAAAGGAGAAGGAGGAAGAGGAGAAGGATAGAGAATAGAACATAAGGAGGAGAAGGAGACGAGGTAAGAGAAGGGACGAGAGGCGAAGAAGAGGAAAAGGGAAGGGATGTAAAGAGAAGGAAAGAGGTAAGAGGCAAAGGGAGATGGACAAGAGGAAGGAAGGATGAGGAAAAAGGAAGAGGAAGGACAGACAGAAGGAAAGGGAGAGGAGGAAGTAATGAAGGAAGAAAAGAGAGAGGGGAAACAGATGGCAAGAAATACATGATAAAAATGTGGGAGAAGTAAAAAAGAGGAAAGAAAAGAGGTAACAAGAGAAAAGAGGATGGAGAGAAATTTAAGAGGCTGGAGGAAAAAAGAGGAAAGAAAGGAGGTAAAGAGAGAAAAGAGAGAAATTTAAGAAGCCGGAGGGAAAAGAGGTGGAAAGAAAGGAAAAAAGTGGAACGAAAGGAAGTAGATTGATTGATGAAAGTGTACCTGAAGGCTGGACTGAAGGAGGGAAAGAGAGGGGAGAAGGAGAGGAAGGAAAGAGAGGAGGAGAAAAGAGGAAGGAGAGAAAAGGAGAGATGGAAGGGAAGAAGAAAGAGAGGAGGGAAAGCGAGCAAATGAGAGGAGAAGTGAGGAAGGAAAGAAAGGAG
>NC_136995.1:14706922-14771797 GCF_032717465.1 Coenobita brevimanus
CCTTTTTTTTCCTCTTTCAATCTTCAGTTCGGCGTCCTCAAGTCTTCTCCCTCTCCTCCCCTCCCCCTCTTCCTCCCTCCCCCTCTTCATCTATTCTTTACCTGCTCCTCCTCCTTCCCTAAAACGTTCCTCCCTTTCTCCCCATTTCCTCACCCTCTCCCTTCTCCCCTCCCCTAATCTCTCGTCACCATCTCCTCCTCCTCCGTATACCTCTCTTTCATCCTCTGCTCTTCTACCATTCTTTCCTGCCGTCTCTCTTCCTCTTTTCCTTCATACTCTTTTCCTCCTCCTCTTTTTCGTCTCCCTTCCTTTCCTCCCCACTCACGGTCCTCAGATTCTTTCACCTCCTCCTCAGCCCTCCCCTGTTTTCCTCCCCACCTTCACACTATTTCCGCCTCCTCTTCATCCTTCCCTCCTCTCCCCTTTCCTTCCTTCCTCCCTCCTTTCCTTCCTTCCTCCCCCCTTTCCTTCCCTCATCCTCCCTTTCCTTCCCTTATCCTCCCTTTCCTTCCTTCTCCCTCCTTTATCAGTCCTTCCCCTTCCCCTCTCCCCATCCCTGCCTCTTTCGCCACGTTCTCTCCCTTCCTTTTCCCCTCTTTCCTCCCTCTCTTTCCCAAACGCACATACCATTCCTCCCCCTCCCCCTCCCCCTATTTCCCCCTCTTCCCTACCCCTCCCACTTCCTCCTAGACTTATATTTTCCCTCCCTCCCCCTCCCCCTTCTCCTCCCCCTCCCCCTCCCCCTCCCTTCTTTCCACTCCACCCAGACTTTCCTGCTCTCCTTCCCTCTCTTCCTTTCTCACTTCCCCTTCCTTTGACTCACACTTTCCCTCCCCCCCTCTCCCCTCCCCCACCCCCTCCCCTCTCTCATATGCTGTCATACTTTACCATTTCCCCTCCCTTCCCAAACCCCTGTTACGTTTCTTCCCCTCCCCCTCCCTCTTTCTCCCCTTTTCCTTCTCTTTCCCTCCATTTCCGCTCCAATCCCCATACTTTTCTTCCCCTTTCCCCAACCCTCCCTTTTCCCTCCCTCCCCTTACCCTCCTTTCGCCTCCATTCTCTCTCCCTCCCTTCCCACTCCAATCCTCATACTTTTCTTCTCCCTCCCCTCCCCTCCCCTTCTCTCCCCTCCCCGTAATTTCCTCAGCCTTTGTGACTCCCAGGATAATCTTCTTCAATTTCCTTCTGTGTTGTGTCTAATTGCTGGCCCACGCACACACGTACATGCTTACCTTCACACACACACACACACACACACACACACACACACACACACACACACACACGTACATGCTAACCTTCATACACACACACACACACACACACACACACACACACACACACACACACACACACACACACACACACACACACACACACACACGTGGTTACGTCAAACGTTAGACATTCGTACACAACAGGCATGAACATACACAAAACATACACACACGCTCACGCTGTACAAAGACCTACACGTACACGAGGTCAAATGTGCACACAAAAACAGTAATGTGCGTGAACTGAGGACGTACATCCCTTCCCCTCTCTCTTTCTCTCCTCCCCCTCCCCTCCCCTCCCCTCTTGCCCTTTTTTCCTCCTCTCTCTCTCTCTCTCTCTCTCTCCCCTCCCCTCCTCCCCCAACCCCCACCCGAACCCTGGATCCGGCCGCTATTTGTTTTTCTTAAGCTCAAATCCACCTTCTCCCCTCCAATTTACCTCCCCCTCCACCCTTCTCCTTCCTCTCCCCAGTTCTCTCTCCCTCTTCCCTAAATATCCCTCCCCTCCCTCCTCTCTTCCCACTCCTGTCCTTTCTTTCCTCCTCACTCCATCTCTCTCTCTCTCTCTCTCCTCTTTTCCCCTCTCCCTCTCCCCCCTTTTCCTCTCCCACCCTGCCTCCCCTCCTTCTTCTTCCCTTACCTTCCTTCCTTTATATCTCTTCCTTTCCTTAACTTTCCTTTGTACTCCTTTGAACTCCTTGTCGTCCCTCCACCCTTCAGTCCTCCCTTCCTCCGCTTCTACTTCCCCCTCCTCCTCTGCCTCCTCCTTCCTCTTCTGCGTCCTCTCTCCTCTCCCTCCCCTAACCTCCTTCTTTCTTCCTCACTTCCTCCTCCTCCTCCTCAGTATCCCACATAATCCTCGTTTTCCTCTTGTTTCCTCTTTTTATTTCCTCATCTAATCTTGCTTTTATTTTTCTTTCTTAAACTACTTCCGGCCAGTCATTCGTAGACCATCTTGAAGACTGGAAACTTTCTTATTTAATTTATTATTAATTTTTTGGTCCTTTTTTCGATTCTCTTGGTAAATTTTCGTATCTGATATTTCTATGGCTTTGTTATTTGGAAGGTATTTCTTTATTATATTAGTTCTGTTGTTTATCTGTCTGTCTGTCTATTTATCTATGTATCTATCTGTCTATCTATGTACCTATGTATCCCTCTGTCTATCTTTCTATTTATCTATCTGTCCATCTATCTGTCTATCTATATATCTATATCTCCATCTATGTCTCTATCCAGTCTATCCATCTATCTATCTATCTATCTGGGGTAGTTTTCGAATTTGTATTAGCCACCAAGGGGGTAAGCAGGTCATCTATCCTTTAAAATTGAATAGATTATGGTAACCTGTTTATTTATTTACTTAGGTTGGTTGGTAGGTAGGTAGGTAGGTAGGTTGGTGTTTAGTTAGGTTGGTGTGCAGGTAGGTAGGTAGGTAGTTAGACAGTTTTGAATTTTTTATTTGTAATGTATTTATTATTATTATTATTATTATTATTATTATCACTTGTTATTACGGTAATATTATTATTATCATTCTCATTATTATCATTATTATTATTATTATTATTATTATTATTACGGTAATATTATTATCATTCTTATTATTATCGTTATTATTATTATTATTATTATTATTATTATTATTATTAATATTATTCTGAGGTGACGAAATTTAATCCTTTCCTTGTTGTGGAGAGGGACTCCTTCACGTGGTGGCACCGATCTAACCAGGCGGATCCACTGCCTGGTTATACACACGTCCCCTACCTACTGTACTTTCCTATCCCCAAAAAGGACGATGGTGGACTGCAGGAGGGGAACTTAAGCCTGCAGTCCACTGGGTTCACGTTTAGATGAGCCATGGATTTTAACTACTACTACTACAACCGCTGCTACTACTACTACTACTGCTACTACTACTACTACTACTACTACCCTTTCTTCAGTATACTGTTCTCATTATATTATTACCTATCCAACCCTCTTCCTTCTACACCTCCTCTTCCTCTTTCTCTTCCTCTTCTTTCTACTCCTCCTATCTCTTCTTTCTCCTTTCCTCCTTCTCTTCTTTCTCCTTTCCTCCACCTCCTCTCTCTTCCTTCTCCTTTCCTCCACCTCCTCCCTCCTCTTTCTTTCCTTCTCTCTCTCTCTCTCTCTCTCTCCTTCCCTCCACCTCCTCTCTCTCTCTCTCTCTCTCTCTCCTTTCCTCCTTCTCTCTCTTCTTTCTCCCTTCTCCCACCTTCTCCCTCTTCTTTCTCCTTTCCTCCTCCTCCCTCTTCTTTCACCTTTCCTCCTCCTCCTCCTCCTACCCCTTCTGTCTCCTCCTTCCACTTCCTCCCTAATTGATACCAGCTTTTTGTACCACACTGTACCACCCGTAGACACGTATTCTCCACGTCTTGGGAGGTGGAAGTACTAAGCGCCTGTGCCTTAGCGAGTTATCCTGAGCATTAAACGTCAGTATTATCCTCTTGGGGAATTATTGCGTGTTTAAGCCCAGTATTCTCTTGTGTTATTTTTTTTACTAATTATTATTATTGTTATTATTATTACAGTATTATTATCATCATCATCATCATCATCATTATTATTATTATTATTATTATTATTATTATTATTATCATTTTATTACCATTATTATTATTATTTTTATTATATTATTATTATCATTATTATTATTTATTTTTTGTAATGAGGTGCCCGTATGTGATTAAAATTTGCACTGATGAATGTGTAAATAGGATTCTGTATTTAAAACTGACGAAATAAATGTAATTATAACTGAGGATGATGGTGCAGTAAACATATAGATAAATAGATACACAGTAAAATAACAGAGTAATACCTGATAAAAGTTTAATAAAATGTTTTATGGGGAGAGGAAGGAAGAGAAAATGGAGAGAGGAAGTGTTAATAGGGAGAGGAAGGAAGTGTAATGGGGAGAGGTAGGAAGAGAAAATGGGGAGGGGAAGGGAGAGAGTATATGAGGAGAGGAAGGAAGAGTAAATGGGGAGAGGAAGGAAGAGTAAATAGAGAGAGGAAGAGTGTAAATAGGAAGAGGACGGAAGAGTAAATGGGGAGAGGAAAGAAGTGTAAATGGGGAGAGGAAGGAAGAGAGTAAATGAGGAGAGGAAGGAAGGGTAAATAGGGATTGGAAGGAAGATTAAATGGGGAGAGGAAGGAGGAGTAAATGGGGAAAGAAAGGAGAGTGTAAATGGAGAGGGGAAGGAAGAGTAAATGGGGAGAAGGAAGAGAGTAAATGGAGAGAAGAAGGAAGAGTAAATGGGGAAAGGAAGAGAGTAAGTTGGAAAATATTTTAAAAAATGTTGAGAAAAGGGCAAACGGTACTTAATAACGGATGGGTGGGGGAGGAGAGGGGAGGGGAGAAGGAATGAGGGAGGGGAAGAGGGAGGTGAAAGGCGAGAGGGGAAGGAAGGGAGAAGGGAAGAGAGAGGGGGGACGGGAAGGAAGGGAAAAGGGAAGATGCAGGGGAAGGGGTTAGGGGAGAAAAGGTGGGAGAGGGGAAGAGGTTAGGGGGAGAGGATAGGGAGGGAGAAGGAGAGGAAGAGAAGGATAAAGGAAGGAATGAGAGAAGGAGAATGGAGAGAGGAGGAAGTGAAGGGAGGGGAAGGAGAAGAAAATGGAGATGAGAAGGGGAGATGCAGAAGGAAGGAAGGAGGAATTAACTGAACAGAAGGGTAACATAAGAGAAGGAAAGGAAAAGGAAAGGAAGATGGGAATGGAAAGGAAGAGTATAGAAGGGAAGGGAAAGGAATCTAAAGGTAAAATAAGGGAAGGGATGGGAAAGATAGGAATGAAAGAAGTAAGGGAAGGGAAGGATAGGGATAAAAAAAGGAAGGGAAGGGGCAGGAAGGAAGGGAAGGGAAAGGAAGGAAGGGAAGGAAAAAGCGAGTGAAAAAGGTTGGTAATGAGGCGGGGCCAGTCTGTGGTCTGCCTCTTCCTCAGTCACTGCCCAAACACACACACACACACACACACACACACACACACACACACACACACACACACACATTTACAGTGAAATAAACGTACATAGATTATCAAGGCACAAACGTACAGTCACCAAATACACACACACGTCAAAGAAGCCTCACAAAAACGCACATCGATACCCAGAATGACCAGTAAATACACACGGGTACTGCACACACACACGCACACATCACTCTGGCACGCACACAACACACGCACACACGTATATGCACTCAAAAGACGCACACTCACTTCCTGCAGCATTGTCTTCAGACTTACGTAAACACACACACACACACACACACACACACACACACACACACACACACACACACACACACACACACACACACACACACACCAAGCCCTTACACAGCTGTCGCCTTTTGTTCACACGCACACAAACAGGTGCACATGTATGCATCATACACACACACGCACACGTCTTATTTCTCGGTACACAGCATACATTCTCTCTCTCTCTCTCTCTCTCTCTCTCTCTCTCTCGCCTAAACTCGTACATACACGCTGACTCAAACACAGTCCTCTTATCAGAAACATTACACACACACACACACACACACACACACACACACACACACACACACACACACACACACATACACACACACATACACACACACACACACAAACACATTCATACATACACGTACACATTCACACGCACTTGGGTCAAGGGCAGAGTGGACTTGCGGATGTGTGTGGTCGGCATTACGTGTGTGTGTGTGTGTGTGTGTGTGTGTGTGTGTGTGTGTGTGTGTAGTCTGACGGAAACTTTTTGCCAAATTTCTTTTATCGTACGTGTGTGCTTGTGTGTACGTCTTTCCGTGTGTGTGTGTGTGTGTGTGTGTGTGTGTGTGTGTAAGTAGTCAGAGGGAAACTTTATGCTATTTTCATTCATCGTGTGTGCGTGTGTGTACGTTTTTCCATATATATATATATATGTGTGTGTGTGTGTGTGTGTGATTTTTAGTTACCGTATATGTATATTAGTATTTGTTTTTTTGAAAGAAAAATAGCAACAACAGAAACAATAATGATGGTAATGGTAATAATAATAGTAATAATAATAATAATAATAATAATAATAATAAGAGAGAGAGAGAGTGGATAGTTATAGAGACAAATATACAGGCCTATAGATAGACAAAGAAATGGATAGAGACAGACAGACAGGCGTATTGATAGACAGATAGACAGCCAAATAGATCCACCGATAGATTGACAGACAGGTAGATAGGAGTTCCCATGAGTCAGCCCCTCAAGGCTAACCACTTCAGTACGAGGCCGTCTTTGTCTTCTTAATTCATTCTCCAGACAGAAGGTTTTTATCAGCCCAGGGGAGGGACGTCGTTGAGGGGAAGGGGTGAAGGGAAGGCTGGTGAATGGATGCTTGGCTGATGACGGGGAAAAAAAGGGTAATGAAGTAAATCGATAGGGAAGGAAGGAGGAAGGGAGGGAGGAACAAGAAGGAAGGAAGGAGGAAGGATGGAATGGGAGAGACGAAATGAGGGAGGAAGGAAAAGGAGGGAGGGAGGGAGGGAGGGAGGAAGGAAGGAAGAAAGAAAAAGAAACAAAATATATAGAAAGGTAAATAGATAGATAGATACGTAGACAGACTGAGACAGACACAGACAGAAAATATAGACAAATAGATAGATAGGAAATAGGTAAATAGATAAATATTAATAGATATGTAGATAGATAAATATATATAAAATAGATAGAGGCAAGTAAAAAGCTATCCTACTGAGAGAGGTCAGAGAAAATGGCACTTGAAGTAGAGAACACCCTGGCTACACTCAAACCACACCCAGATACACCCAAAAACAACATATTACACCTCAAAGTATGTTACACCCCAAAACAAGTACATTACTCGTCAAAACAAGTATATTACACCCCAAAGTATAATACACCTCAAAACAAGTATATTACACCCCAAAATAAATATATTACACCCCGAAACAAGTATATTACACCCCAAAACAAGTGTATTACACCTCAAAACAAGTGTATTACACCTCAAAACAAATATATTACACCCCAAAACAAGTATATTACACCCCAAAGTATTACACCCCAAATCAGGTATATTACACCTCAAAACAAGTATATTCCACCTCCAAGTCTATTACACCCCAAAACAAGTATATTACAAGTATAAGTGTAAACAGACGTAACAAGCCATGCCCCCGAACAAGCAGTTAAGGGTCATCAGAGGGCAATTAAGGGCAGGAGGAGTGGTAATTTAGGTGGTGGTGGGCTGGCGGAAAATTGCAGTGGAATATTAGTGAAGAAAAAAAATATTACTAAAGAAATAATGATGTAAATAGTATCGAAGTGCTTGTGTGTTTCTCTCTCTCTCTCTCTCTCTCTCTCTCTCTCTCTCTCTCTCAAACGGATATAACACCGGAACATCAGGACCCGTATTTTTGTCTGTTAAGGAAGCTCCCTAACACATTTTCCTGAGCGATTGGTTATTACACCTGACTATCCTCTTCTGTGTTACAAAAATCCATCTAATATTGTCATACTCTACATAAAGCACGTACAAAAAGATTTTAACCAGCCATTTCCAAAAACAAATCGCTATGGAAAAGGTGTTAGGGAGCTTCCAGAAGTGACAAGAATAAGAATCCTTATTTCATTCACTTTAACTTGGCCCAAATATTCTTTTTTCTTTCTTTTTTTTTGCTGCCTACTTCACGTAGCTCAGTGGCAGAAAAAGACAATACTGTGGCTCGACATCCTTTCTGCAGCACTTCTTCATGACCAGCGTCATATTCTAGTTTTAATCTATTGTTATATCTCAGTATTCAAGATAGAAGAGTGGTAACATTAGGCCAAGGTCAAGTGAACAGAGTATAGTGCCTAAATGACTGGTGGTGAGAGGGCAGTAGAGTGTGTGTGTGTGTGTGTGTGTGTGTGTGTGTGTGTGTGTGTGAATGTTTACTGAGTTGTGGATATTTCGTAAAAATATGTGTCCTCGCTCCATTAGCGAGTTTGTAAGTATATGTATATATGTTTGTATGCATATATATATGTATGTATGAATGTATATATGTATGTAAGTATATTATGTATGTATGATATATATGTTTGTATGCATATATACTTGTATGTATGTATGTATATATGTATATGTGTGTATGTAGTTACGGAAGTGTATGTGTACGTTGTGTATAAACCATGTATATTCATTGTTCATTGTGCCCTCGTTACAGCAGCACTAACGAATATACAACAGGGTGTAGGTAACGAAGGCTGTCTCGTTATACACCCGCTCTTTATGTCTTTACTGCTGCCATCCTGACCTATTGCTTTATTTTACACGGACGCCCTTTTTTCCTCTTTTTTTTCTCTTTCCTCTTTCTCTTTCATCTTTTTTTTTTTTTTTTGGTCTTTTCATTCTCTCTCTCTCTCTCTCTCTCTCCCCTTTTTCCTTTCTTATCCTCGTTTTCCTGTTTTTCCTCCTTTTTCCTCTTTTTTTTCTTTTTCCCCTCTTTATTTTTTCTTTATTCTCTTTTTTTACTTCTTTCAGTTTGACTTGTTTACTTCCTGTTTACGTCCTAAATTGTTTTTTATGGTTTTATGTTTATATGGTTTATTGTTTTTTTCTTGTTTTGTTTTTTCTTTTTCTCTTTCCTGTGGGCGTTTTTGTCTGTCTGTCTGTTTGTTTAGCTGTATGTATGAATATTGTCACGGAACAGAGAAAGATAATGTACACTTTAAGTGAGAATACTAAGAGTCACTACTGTCCCATAAAGTTCCAGGTTCAAAACAAAAGAGTTAGGTAAAATAACAAGTTAAAGTTTAATGCTCAAACTAACAACAAAACATTCAGGACTCATAAGGATAATGTAATGGCAAATAAACAGGTTAAATATATGGTTAACTGCAATAGCCTCTATTAACACGAAATTAGCAAGAGTAAATTTATCTAAGTCAGCCCTGATAAAATGAAAACACTGGGTAATGCTCAGTTAATGCAAGATAAATAATTACAGATACAAACTATTATCAAAAATGACTGACATAAAGAACCTTACATGAATTACAAAAACCTCACTAGGCCTACAAATTAAACTGATGCTATACAGTACAAGAAAAAATGCAATAACAGTTATACTCAAATTACACACAGCTGCTAGATGTTTGGAGATTTCTTGAGCACTCACAATAATAATATCTGTACAGGGGAGGACAGAGATGTGAACAAAATGAGGAGCAGATCTAAGTGGCCATGATGCAGAGACTGAGCTCATTATATAGGGGCCGGCAGAGCTTGATACAACTTGTAATAAGGACGCGCAAATGAAGCCATGGGGACAAAGAGATGACAATCCCGCACTGAATAACAGAAATGTCGACTTACTCTACTATAACGGTAGAAGGGGGGGACTGAGGCAGAACACGCTCGTGATCAAACATGCAGCAACTGTGCGTTAAAATTACGCAAAGGATGATGAAATCATAGGCTATGTAACACCTCCCCACAAAGAAAAAGAAATTTACAAAGGAAATTTCTTATTACTCTAAAACAATCTGTCTAAAGTCTAGATAAGCAATCTGCAATAACATTTTCTTTCCCCTTGACATGTTGTATGTCTAATGAATACTCCTGAAGAAGTAGACTCCATCTTGTCAATCTCTGATTTTTATCTTTAAACTTACTAAGGAATTTCAGTGGGTTATGATCGTTTTTTTTTTTTTTTTTTTTTTTTTTTTTTTTTTTTTTTTTTTAATGTGTCCGACTCTGGGCATAGGCTTCACAGCCTGCTATCAAGGCCCAGCAGTCCTCCTACATACCATACACCTCTACATGTCACCACTTCGGCGCTAACACCCACCGTCCATATAGAATACATGCTAGGGCTGTCTCATACAGGACTGGTGTATTTGTATTAGCGGGGGTATTTTTACGACATGTCGGCGGGTCTTCTGGTAGATCAGTAAAGCCTGATTTAATGAAATTCAAATCCTTAAACTGTTCCCTGCCCCAGCCGGGATTCGAACCTGGGTCCGTTAGGACTGCAAGCCACCTCTCTACCGATCGAGCCACCGCCTCCCCCAAATGACTATGGGGTCAAAACCAGAACACAAATAAAATGAAAAATGCTGTAAACCCAAAATCAAGGCCAAAAGCTCTTTCTCAATAGTTGAGTAGTTCTTTTGAGGTGGAGTGAACTTCTTACTGTAATAAGATACAGGGTGTTCAATACCCTGATCATCCTCTTGCAGCAAAACAGCCCCAGCTCCTGTATCACTTGCATCAACAGCCATCTTAAAAGGCTTAGCAAAATTTGGAGTAGTGAGCACTGGCTGACTTAATAGAATAGCTTTAAGTTTGTTGAAAGAGGATTCACAGTTATCGGTCCAGACAAATTTAACTCCCTTTTTCAGTAGGTCTGTAAGTGGTGATACAAGAATTGAAAAGTTAAGAACAAATCTCCTGTAATAACCTACCATTCCCAAAAATCTTTGTAGCTCTTTCCTACTTTTAGGTCTGGGAAGATCACTTATAACCTGAACCTTAGCTCCTGGTGGTGCAACATGTCCATCACCAATTACATACCCAAGGTACTGAACTTTAGCTTGACCAAACTCACACTTTGATAAATTAGCTACAAGATTAGCATGAACTAAACGCTCAAGAAATTTACTGACATGGCATAGGTGATCTTTCCAGTTGTCACTGAAGATTAATACATCATCAATATAAACAACACACCCTGCCAAACCCTCTGTTACAACATTCATGAGCTTCTGAAATGTGGCTGGTGCATTCTTCATACCATATGGCATTACCGAACATGCAAAAGCCTTTCCTAGTGTTACAAAACATGAGAGCTCCCTAGCACGTTCAGTCATAGGTACTTGCCAGTATCCCTTTAACAAATCAAACTTACTTATGTACCTAGCCTTTCCGATCTTGTCTATGCAATCTTCTACACGAGGGAGAGGGTAAGTGTCTGTTTTAGTTATCTGATTAACACGTCTGTAGTCGATGCAAAGCCTCTGTGACCCACCTGGCTTAGGGACTAGAGTGACAGGAGAACTCCACTCGCTCTGACAGGGCTCAATCATCTTGTGGTCCAACAGGTAGCCAAGCTCCTTCTGGATGAGAGGAACTTTCACTGGGTTCACACGGTAAGGAGGCAGTTTAATTGGCTTTGCGTCTCCAACCTCGACATCATGCATCAACACAGTAGTTCTTCCTGGAGTGGCACGGAACACTTGCGGGTACTCCTGCAGTAATGCCGAAAACTCCTGCCTTTCCTCGGGAGGTAGATGAGAAAGCTTAGTCTGGAGATCATTCATGATATCAGGATTCTTCCCCAAACTATCACTCAGGCTCATACTGCATGGGAGAGCTTCACTTGCAGACTCGGGTGGAATAGCTACAGTGCAGACTGGATTATTTTCGTCCCGCCTGTGATATAACTTTAGCATGTTGATGTGACATAGTTGCTTGCTCTTTCTACGATCTGGTGTGGCGATGACATAGTTGACATCACTGAGTTTCTTCTCCACGAAATAAGGGCCACTAAACTTGGCTTGAAGAGGTTGCCCATGAACTGGTAGTAGAATCAAAACCTGATCTCCTGGCTGAAAGTGGCGTAACCTGGACTTCTTATCATACCAAGTCTTCATCTTCTGAACAGCTCCTAAATTCTCTCTCGCCAGCTGTAAAGCAGTGGACAGCCGTTCTTTGAACTTCATCACATACTCCAGCAGCTTGACGTCATCTTCCTCCGACAGCCAGCATTCCTTGAGTAACTTAAGGGGTCCTCTTACTTCATGGCCAAACAGTAGTTCAAAAGGTGAAAAGCCCAGTGATTCATTTGGAGATTCTCTTGCGGCAAATACGACGAATGGAAGACCTTTATCCCAATCTTTCTGATGTTCCAAACAGTATTTCTTGAGCATCGATTTGAGTGTTTGATGATATCTCTCCAACGCTCCTTGGGTCTGGGGATGGCCAGCTGAAGACGTGATCTGGGTGATGCCCAACTCTTTCAGAGACTGCTTGAAAACATTTGACATGAAATTACTTCCTCGGTCTGACTGTACCTCCTTGGGCAGACCAAACTTTGTGAAGAACCCTAGCATTTCCTTAACCACGTTCTTTGCTGAGATGTTTCTAAGTGGAATGGCTTCAGGATAACGAGTAGCCATATCAATCATGGTCAACACATAAGAAAATCCTGAAGAAGTCTTAGGAAGAGGGCCCACAATATCCACCAACACACGGGTGAAAGGCGCCTCAAAAGGAGGAATGGGAACTAGAGGTGCAACCTTTTCGGTCTGATTACACTTCCCCACAACTTGACAGGTGTGACAAGACTTACAATACCAGGAAACATCCCTGAAGATACCTGGCCAGTAGAAGTGTTTCAAAATGCGTGCCACAGTCTTCCTCACTCCAAGGTGTCCTGCCAAATTGGAATCATGAGCCACTCTAATGATATCCTGCCTACAAACACGAGGGATGACAACTTGATGTACAACCTCCCATTCACAGTCGGCTGATGCTGTTGGGGGTCTCCACTTCCTCATAAGTACTCCTGACTTTACATAATAACAAGTAGAAGCACCGGCTGACTCTTCTTCACTGTAAGCAGAGTTAGCTAGACCTTTCAACTCAGGGTCAGCAACCTGCAACTCAACCAACTCTTGACGAGACAAATTATCAACACTACGGGGTACTGCCTCATCTGGTGAGTGGTCCAAATTAGCAAGAAAAGTGTCAGCTAGGATAACATCATCATCATCATTATCCTCTAAATCACCAGTAACTTTAGACTTAGCCCTAGTGACAGCACATGCAGGGAACACATCAGGGACATCACAATCCTGGGACACAGCCACTGGCTCACTAGACAACTGAGGAGCTGGACACACTTGACTTCCACCAATATCATTTCCAAGTAAGAAAGTTACACCTGACATTGGGAGTGTCTCAACCAACCCAACCATAACGGAACCATTAACAAAACCAGACTCTAAATTCACTCTGCACAGAGGGACAGAGAAGTAATTATTCCCTACACCTTGTAAGATTACAGTTTCATCAGAGGAATTAACATTAGAGCCTAGAACACTGGTCAGCATAAGGGATTGGCAAGCACCTGTATCACGATATATTTTAACTGATTTCCTGTCATTACTGTCCAGAGGACTGACAAAACCATCAGACAGGAAATTAGCACATGAACTCTTGAGAGTGTCACCCACGTTACTGCTCAAAAGAGGAGCTCCATCATGAGAATTTAAGTTACCCCTCAAAGCAGGTTCAGTTAACTCAGTTAAAGAATTCTGGGAACTCTCAAGAGTGGACACTAGACCAATTGACTGAATATTTAAAGACTCCTTTTTGTTCACATCACGCTGTCTCCTGAAACATCTCTCCGTAGTATGACCAAGCTTACTACAATAAGTACATTTACTTTTCTGAAATCTAGAGGTGAAGCTGGTATTTACTTCCTGAGAAACATCATCTTTATTCTCTTTCCTGTTACCTGTACTCTGAGTAGAGGCAACGTACTTACTCTCAGCTTTCCCTTTTTCTCTAGAATATCTCTTGTGAGTGAGAACATACTCATCAGCTAAAACTGCAGCATCAGACAAATTATCTATTCTTTTCTCATCAAGATATAGGCTTACATCTTTATAAATACACCTTTTGAAATCCTCCAGCAAAATCATCTGCTTAAATTTACCAAAATCAGAATCCACATTCTTAGAATTTAACCACTGCTCTAACAGATCTTCTTTGATTTTTGCATACTCAACATGGGATTGCTTATCTTGCTTGTAAGTTGTCCTAAATTTTACTCTATAGGCTTCAGGAACAAGCTCATAGGCCTTAAGAATCAAGCTCTTAACTACATCATAATTATCAGACTGATCCTGAGGCAAAGATGCATAAGTTACTTGAGCTTTACCGGTGAGAACAGTTTGAAGGAGTACTGGCCAATACTCCTTAGGCCAATTAAAACCTGTAGCTACCCTCTCAAACAACTGAAAATACTTTGTTAAATCAGATTCATTAAAAGGAGGGACAAGTTTAACATTTTTAGCCACATCAAAATCATCAGAGCTAGATGATCCAGTTCCACCTTGTTTCATGCGATACTCATGGTCTGCCTGAATCCTGGCAAGTTCAATTTGTGCCTGTATCTGTGCCTCCTGAATACGAGCATTTGCCTGAAATTCAGCCTCCTTAGCTTTTGCCTCCTGCAGGGCTAGCTGTAACTTAGCTAATTCAATCTGCGTTTGCTCATTTGGAGGAGTTACATTAAACAAGCTTTCATTAATCAAGTCAACAATTTGATCTTTAGAATGATGAGAGCGAACAGCAATTCCCAATTGTTGAGCAACAAGCTTAAGTTCATTCTTTGTTCTGTTTTCTATATCACACACTGTTTGCACATTTGACAAAAAATCTTTGGCTTCATCAAGTGTAGTAATAGTAGACATAATTAATATGTAACAGTCACAAAATATCAAGCAATATCCTTATGATAATATCCTGAATATCCTGATATGAGGTCGCCAAATTTATGTTACGGAACAGAGAAAGATAATGTACACATTAAGTGAGAATACTAAGAGTCACTACTGTCCCATAAAGTTCCAGGTTCAAAACAAAAGAGTTAGGTAAAATAACAAGTTAAAGTTTAATGCTCAAACTAACAACAAAACATTCAGGACTCATAAGGATAATGTAATGGCAAATAAACAGGTTAAATATATGGTTAACTGCAATAGCCTCTATTAACACGAAATTAGCAAGAGTAAATTTATCTAAGTCAGCCCTGATAAAATGAAAACACTGGGTAATGCTCAGTTAATGCAAGATAAATAATTACAGATACAAACTATTATCAAAAATGACTGACATAAAGAATCTTACATGAATTACAAAAACCTCACTAGGCCTACAAATTAAACTGATGCTATACAGTACAAGAAAAAATGCAATAACAGTTATACTCAAACTACACACAGCTACTAGATGTTTGGAGATTTCTTGAGCACTCACAATAATAATATCTGTACAGGGGAGGACAGAGATGTGAACAAAATGAGGAGCAGATCTAAGTGGCCATGATGCAGAGACTGAGCTCATTATATAGGGGCCGGCAGAGCTTGATACAACTTGTAATAAGGACGCGCAAATGAAGCCATGGGGACAAAGAGATGACAATCCCGCACTGAATAACAGAAATGTCGACTTACTCTACTATAACGGTAGAAGGGGGGGACTGAGGCAGAACACGCTCGTGATCAAACATGCAGCAACTGTGCGTTAAAATTACACAAAGGATGATGAAATCATAGGCTATGTAACAATATGTATGTATGTGTTGAATTGTCTGTCTGTTTAGCTGTTTGTGTGTGTGTGTGTGTGTGTGTGTGTGTGTTTGTGTGTGTGTGTCTGTCTCTGTCTGTCTGTGAGCTGTAGTGAGATAAGAAGATAACAGAAAAAAATAATTTACAGTAATTCCATTGACCGATATGTGACAGCATCTGGAGGTGAGATGCTGTTGTTGTTGTTGTTGTTGTTGTTCTTGTTCTTGTTGTTCTAGTCTCATGTGAACTCAGTGGACTGCAGGGTGAAATTGCTCTTCTCTTGCACCCCTCCACCCCCTTCCTTGCGTGGGATAGGGACGGAGCCGAGAGACGTTCATGTAACCTGTGCCACCGCGTGAAGGCGTCAGTGGAAGATGAGGATGATTAAGAGGGTGGGATGTGGTGTGGTGAGGTAGTGATGTGGTGTGATGAGGTAGTGATATTGTGTGGTGAGGTATGGATGTGGTGTGGTGAGGTAGTGATGTGATGTAGTGAACTAGTGATGTGGTGTGGTGAGGTAGTGATGTGGTGTGGTGAGGTATGGATGTGGTGTGGTGAGGTAGTGATGTGATGTGAACTAGTGATGTGGTGTGGTGAGGTAGTGATGAAGTGTGGTGAGTTAGTAATGTGGTGTGGTGAGCTAGTGATGTGGTGTGGTGAGCTAGTGATGTGGTGTGGTGAGTTAGTGATGTGGTGTGGTGAGGCAGTGATGAAGTGTGGTGAGTTAGTGATGTGGTGTGGTGAGATAGTGATGTGGTGTGGTGAGATAGTGATGTGGTGTGGTGAGGTGTGGTGAGTTAGTGATGTGGTGTGGTGAGCTAGAGTGATTTGGTGTGGTTAGGTTAGGTATGGGGTTGGTTTGGTGGTGTGGTGAATTGAATGAGGGGATATTGAGGTGAGAATGTGGTACTGAAATAAGAATAACACACTAAGCCGAGAATTAGACATGACTGAGCTGAGAAAATGACAGATGAGTTGAGAATATGACTGAGATGAGATGAGAATATGGCTAAGATGAGCTGAGAATATGACTGAGATGAGATGAGAATATGACTGTGATGAGCTGAGAATATGATTGTGATGAGCTGAGACTATGGCTGAAATTAGATGAAAATGTGAGACTAGTGAACTTAGAGAGTGAGGCGTGGTGAGCAGAGTATATGAGTGTCGTGATCTGAGAATAGGGTGTGATTTGGATGAGAAGTAGTGATGTGTGGCGAAGTAAGGGAGAATGTGGTGAGGTAGTGGGTTGGAGGAATGTGGTGGTCTGTGATGTGGTTGGTGTGTGGTGTGGTGAGGTAGTGATGTATGGTGTGGTGAGATGTGAGGTTCGTTTAGGTGAGATTGGGGCTTGGTGTGGCGAAGTAGTGATGTATGGTGAGGTGTGGTGTGGCAAGGAAAGGATGTGGTGTGGTGTGGTGAGGTAGGGGCGTATGGTATGAAGTATGGTACATTGGGTGTGTATGGTGTGGTGAGGTGAGGTAGAGGGTGTGGTGTGGTGAGGTGAGGTAGAGGGTGTGGTGGGGTGTGGTGGAGTGTGTGATGACTTGTTTAGGTTGTTAGGAGGCAGTGGACTGAAACACACCACAACAGTTACAGTACATACCTTCATGATTACACACACACACACACACACACACACACACACACACACACACACACACACACACACACACACATACTTTCACGTACATCCATACATTCATAAACATTAATACGGACCCAGTTGCACACATGAGCACATTCCTCACCATGACTACACACATACGTTAACACCTGAAAATCAATATATGCACATACACACACGCACATCAGTATATAATGATCGATATATGAAAGTTAATACACACGCACGCAGACACACACATAGATTAGGTGTACACACAGCCATGTATACGCACATGATCGTTTACACACACGTACTCATGCTTTGTGATGTATGAATTTTGCTGCATATGCACACAGGTCCACACACATGAAAAATTAATGCACACAGACGTACACGCACACGTGCACACGATTACACCTACACACAGATATATTTAAGCATGCAGTTTTATGTATAGTACACAGGCGTACACACACACACACACACACACACACACACACACACACACACACACACACACAGTCAGTTCTTTAGACAGTTACTCTACCTTGAAATTACTCCACCCTCACCTACACGCACGCACGCACGCACACACAATACACTGACACACACACACGCACATCAACTCAAAGGTGACACAGCCTATTTGTATGCTCTAACACACACACACACACACACACACACACACACACACACACACACACACACACACACACTAATCAAAAGACGCACACATGTATACAGATGAACGCAAACCTACACAAAAATAGCAAAAAATATACACGCACATGCATACAGAGAAATACACCTGTTCACGTGCACACGCTAAAAAACGCACAGACATGCACATGGCTGAAGACGCACACAGCCTAATTAATAGCCTGCAGCCATTCACGCACATGTAGGTATGAGAGAATGTGTACATGCCTCCGCGCGCATGTATACCTTTAGATTCAGTTTTACAAAAGCAGCCTTGTATGAAAAATGACACACACACACACACACACACACACACACACACACACACACACACAACGCGATCTGACCCAGCTGACAAAATCTCTCTCTCTCTCTCTCTCTCTCTCTCTCTCTCTCTCTCTCTCTCTCAAAGAAAGAGACGAGCAACAAAAAAATAATGACTTCGACCAGAAACAATAGCCTAAAGTTTCCATTATTTTTTTTTTATCATCAATAAAAGTTAATAATTTTTTTCTTCCAAGCTGATTTTTTACTTTCTACTTTACATTATTATTATTATTATTATTATTAGGAACGGGACTTGTGTGATGAATTTGGTATTGATGGTGGTGGTGGTGGTTGTTATTATTATGATGATGATGATTATCATCATCATCATCATTTGTCGTCATCATCATCATCATCATCATCATTTTTACTGTTGTCTGTCTCAGTCCCTCTTTCTCATTCCTTTTGGTACTTGTGTTTGTCCTTTGCACTCACTTTAGTCTCTCATTAGTTTTTCTTTTCTCTTTGTTTTGTTTCATCAACATAGAGCGCTGTTCCGCCTTTTTCTCATTCCTCTTGATTTTCTTCCTCTTGTCATCTTTTCCTCTTTCTAATCTTCTTTTCTTCCTCTTATTCTGATATTCTTTTCTCTTACTCTCGTCTCTATGTTTCCTTCCTCTTAAGCCGCTCTCTTCTCTCTTTATTTCTCTCTAATTTCTGTCCATCATTCTTCTTTTTTTTCTTCATCTTAATCCTATCTCTCCTTCCTCTCTTTCTCTTCTTTTTCTCATTTTCTTCCTCTCATTCCTCTTCTCCCTGCTTTCGTTTTCATATTTCCTACATTCCTACTGTTTATTTTTCATCTTTATTTTCCCACTTCCGTCTCTCTCTTTTCCTTCCTTCCTCATCCAGTCCTTTTCCTCAGTCATCTTCCTTCCTCACTTCCTTTCCTTTCCTCTCCTTCCTGGATCCTCTTTACCTTCATCTCTGCGTATATTCTTCCTCCTCTCTCTTTCTTGAGTTTTGCTTTATTGCTTTTCACGCGTTTTTCATATTCTCTCGTTTTTCTCCTTATTTCCTTTAATATTGTCTTAATTCTTCGTTCATTTCTTCCTTCTTCGTAATATTTTCTGTTTCCTTCATCTACTTCCTTGTTACTTCTTAATTTCACTAACTTAGCTTTCTTGTTTTTTTACTTTTCCTTCTTCCTTCTTTCCTTTCTTCCATCTTTCCTTCTTTAATTCCATCCTTCTTTCCTTCTCTTTTCCTCGCTTTTTCCTACCGCATTTTCTTTTCTTGCTTGTTTTTTTGCTTGCTTGTCTGCTTCCTTCCTTCTTTTCTCCCTCCCTCCTTCACTCATTTCCTTATCTTCCTAGCCCTCTTCCATCCTTCCTTAATTCCTTTCTTTTCTTCCTTCCTTCATTCCTTCCTTCCGTCCATTGCTTTTTATCGTTTCCGTCTCCCCCTTCACACACACACACACACACACACACACACACACACACACACACACACACACACACACACACACACACACACACACACACACACGCACGCACGCACGCACGCGCGCGACCACAATCCTTCCCCTCAACCAATCAGAGCGTGGCGTCACTGGAGGGGGTTCGGCTAATGGTAGGAGGCAGAGGTGGGGGGAAAGGGTTGTGGTTGAAATAGCTTTGTTGTGGAGTGGGGGTTGGGTTGGAGAGAGAGAGAGAGGGAGAGAGAAGGTGGTAGCGTGAGAACAACCACAACAGTTATGAGGTCTCTCTCTCTCTCTCTCTCTCTCTCTCTCTCTCTCTCTCTCTCTCTCTCTCTCTCTCCACCCATTTATCTATCCATCCGTCTCTATCCACTCATTTATCTATCTGTCTGTCTCATTTATCTATCTGTTTATCTATCTATCTGTCTGCTTCCTGTCTGTTGCCACTCGTTTTATATATCACTTTCTCTTGCTTATCATTTCCTGTGTGAAAACACAACTTTTTCTATTTATATTTTAACCTATTATTGTACGCGTGTGTGTGTGTGTTTGTGTGTATGTGTGTGTGTGTGTGTTCAATATATTTTTCACGTTTCCACAATAAGCAAAGTACACACACACACACACACACACACACACACACACACACACACACACACACACACACACACACACACACACACACATTCCCCTCCAAGCCAAGCCAAATACAAACCAATCCCACCAAAACAATAAAACATAAGACTAGGATAGACAAAAATAAAGAAAATAAAGAATTGTGCTGAGGGAAAATCATGGCGAGACAGTGTAAGGCCCCGCACGCAAAAAAAAAAAAAAAAAAAAAAAAAAAAAAAAGTCAATGTGGTGCTATGAAGAAGGTGCCGTTGAGAGAGAGAGAGATTTTCTTCGGGCCATTTTCTTCCTTTTTAGTTCTTATTTTCTTTTTAGCTCGAAAAAAAATCGTCCGAAGAAAAAAAATTCTCTCTCTCTCTCTCTCTCTCTCTCTCTCTCTCTCTCTCTCTCTCTCTCTCTCTCTCGATGCAGTTATTTTTATGGCCCAGTTCAAGCCTTCAGATCAACTCTCTTCCGTCATCATAGAATTAATGAGTTCACATACATAAGATTACACACACACACACACACACACACACACACACACACGGTCTGCCAGAGTAATCAGCCACTGGATACTCGTGTTTTTGAGAGAGAGAGAGAGAGAGAGAGAGAGTAGAACACAACGAAAGTGGAGGGAGAATGGAAAAGAGAGGGAAATGGTAAGAGATATACTGTATAACCAAAGCATGTCAGAGAGAGAGAGAGAGAAGGTAATAGATTTACATGAGTGTTAGATATTTGTTTTTGTGAGGTCGTGGGTTAATATATATGAATGTGTATATATATAGAGCGAGTGTCATATATGTGGAGTGGGTGTGGATATGATGTGAATGTAAATAGTGGATTATATATGGGGATGATTGGTGTGTTTGTGTGACATGAATGATATACTACGTGGTTTTGTATCTCTCTCTCTCTCTCTCTCTCTCTCTCTCTCTCTCAGTGAACGATCCCCCTTTCACAGCGCTGATACGAAAATTGGTAAAAATGCGAGGTTTATTTACTAATTACTGTACGATCTGATATGGCATGTGTGTGTGGTGGTAGGGGGTTCATGTACGTGTGTATTTGTGTCTATAGGTTATGTGTGTATATGTCTGGGTTTCATGTACGTGTGTATTTGTGTGTATGTCTGTGTGCACTGTATGGACCTATTTTCCATGTCAAGCCGTGGTCAATAATCCGTTTACACTCCCTGGATTTTATGACTTGGAATCCCTCCTACCTAAAAATGCTTACTATTTAATTGAGCAAAATTTAATTAATCTTAAAGTTTCTGAGACCATTTAACCAAAGCTCTACATATATGTGTGTCTGCGTATCTGTGTGTCTACGTCAGTGCATCTGTGTATCTATGTCTGTGTATCTATATGTGTATTTGTCTGTATCTCTAGTGTGTATCTGTGTGTTTGTGTGTGTGTATCTGTGTGCCTATATGTGTGTGTCCGTGTATCTATGTATCTGTGTGTTTATCTGTGTGTCTATATGTGTGTGTCAGTGTACGTGTATCTGTGTGTTTGTCTGTGTTTATCTGTGTGTCTATATGTGTGTGTCTGTGTATCTATGTATCTGTGTGTTTGTGTTTATCTGTGTGTGTCTGTATGTGTGTATCTGTTTATCTGAGTCTGTGCATCTCTGTGTCTATGTATCTGTGTATATTTATGAAGAAAAATACGTGTCATGTGTATTTATCTGTATGTATATTCCTGTAGTTTTTATGTAGGCCTATGAAGGAGCCTCTGTGGTAAAGTGTGCGTTTTCGTACACTGAAGAACGAGGGTTCGCGCCCCGCCAGGGTAATAAACTTTGGGAGCGTTATTCAGGCCACGTACTGCATTGGCGGACACAAGGGGTGCTGTAGTTGAACCTATGTCGCATATTATAAAGTATGCTTGCACCCAGTCGGCTTGCACGGGCCGATTACACTTGGTTCACAGACTACACACACATCCAAAGCCACTCCAACACCACAATTACACTTACAAGCACTTCTTATGCTATATTCAGTCTCTACCAGACAGCCTAAGCCACTTGGTAGAGATACATTGGCTGTATCGTCCCCACTTCGGTGGGGATAGGCCGGTCCTGCAGTGGACACTCAAACGGCTGATGAGATGAGATGTATATGATTGTGTGCGCAGGCTTCTGTACTCCATCATCAACATCATCATCATCATCATCATCATCATCATCATCATCATCATCATCACACCACCACCACCACCACCATGACCATCATCGTCACCACCACCACCACGACCATCATCATCATCATCATCATCATCATCATCATCATCACCACCACCACCACCACCACCACCACCACCACCACCACCACCACCACCACCACCACCACCACCACCACCACCACCACCAGTATCATCATCCAGACCTCTTTTCCCACGTATGAATAGGGTAAGCAAGAAAAAAGCCTGAGAGAAGAACTAAATAAAACCCACTTAAATAAATGGGCCACACACTCATTTACCCACCATTCAAGCCTCTGGAATCTTGAATAAATTACCACAACATTATTTTCCTTGCAGTATGTGGGATTGAACTCACGGGCAAAAAACACCAGTTCCCCATCACCACATCCCTCTGCTTGACACCATGATGTATCAGTATTGGCTGTGTATGTGTGTATGTATATGTGTGTGGATGTATGTATGTAGTATGTATGTATGTATGTATGTTTGTATGTACGTCAGTGTATGTATGTATGTATGTATGTTTGTATGTACGTCAGTGTATGTATGTACCGTTGTAAAACAAATGAATGAACACTTTTTCAGCGCATCCCCACACATGGATATACAGTATGGTTGAAAAAGTGAGTGTATATGAGGGAGGCTGGCGTTTTGTGTTGTGGCAATTAGTCAGCTGCCCCAGCCCATGATAGCAGAGAGAGGGGGAGCGATAAGAGTCTACAGGCACTGATAAGGGGGAGGCGCGGGGGGGGGGGGAGGCTGCAAACTCTGGAGGGAAACAGAGGGGTGGGGGGTGGGGGAGTGCTATATAATGGAGTGGGTGGGGGTGGGGGGAAGGGGATGAATGGGGTGAGGGAAATAAAAACAGGAGAAACAGGGTATGAAGAGAAGGGAGGGGAGGGCAGGTGGGTAGGGGAGTTTATAAGCGAAGGGGGAGGGGGGGAACAGAATGGAATTGGCCCAGTTATTCGTCCTTGTTATTGATGTTATTGTTGGTAATTTCGTCTGGGTTATTAATGGCGTTGGCCTGTTACTGATCCTCCCTTTATTAATATCGCGATTTATTTACCTGGGTATTTTTGGGCTGGATTTTCATTTTTTTTTTTTTTTTTCTTTTTTTTTTTTTTACTGTGCATCATATTTGCATTTTAGGATTTTATTATTTTTTTGGATAGTTTGGTATTTTTTGTAGCTTATTTTTTGGGGTGAGAGTTATTAGTTTGTACTTTTTTGAGTTTTTTCCTGTTTAGTACCATCAGTTTTTCTGTTTCTTATATACTTTTTTGTTTTTATTTTTTGTACCCATTTTTATTTTTTTCATGCTTTTTTCTTTCCTTTATTCAATACACTTTTTTTTTTTTCTTTTTACTCATGTGGCCACCAGACTTTTTTTTATGTCTTAGTAGAGGCACTTCAAATATGAGAGAGAGAGAGAGAGAGAGAGAGAGAGAGAGGCACCTTCGTATGATGTTATTAATATTTTTTTCATATCACTATTTTAAGCTCTTTGGCTTTTGTTAATATTATGCTAAATGTATGGATGTTTTTTGGTGGTTTAATTTTTTCGCTTCTTTGGTGTATAATTTTTCGCTTCTCTGAAACATAATTTTTTGGTTCTTTGATGTATAATTTTTCGATTGTGATGTATAATTTTTCGTTTTTCTTATATATAATTTTTCATTTTTCTGGTGTGTAATTTTTCGTTTCTCTGATGTATAATTTTTCGTTTCTTACCCATTTTTATTAATATCAGAATTTATGTATACCTTTTTTGCTTTTATTATTAGGTGTTATTTTTTATATTGTGTACCTTTTTTTTGGGGAGGGGGTTTGTACCGTGTTTTATTTTCTTATATTTTATTTGTTGCTATTGCCTTACTTTTTTTTCTTGGTGGTTGTTAATTGTGGTTAGTCGTATATCCCCCCCCCTCTGTGTGTGTGTGTGTGTGTGTGTGTGTGTGTGTGTGTGTGTGTGTGTGTGTATGTATTACGTGTGTATTTTGTTCATAAGTCCTGTTTTTCCATTTCAGTATCTTTTTGGCATATTTTTACATATCTTGTCTTCGTCGTCATTTCTGTTTTGTTATAATTAGCCAGTTTTCTTATTTTTTCATATTTTCGATTTTTCAGAAATTTACCTGTCGTTTTCGTCCATTTCTTTTTTTGGTCTGTCTTTTCATGGAGTTTATTTCCATTTTTTTCGTTTTTGTATCCATGTATAGTGTGTGTTTTTAGTATTTATCTTATTTGCTTGATCTTTTTTCTATCTATCCATCTATCTCTATTGTCAGAGGCCATAATCCATTTTTTCATTGCTTTTAATAATCCTCTCTATCTTTTTCCCACTAATGCTCCTCCCTATTTTTTTTTCCACTATTTTCCATACTCCTCCCTATCTTTTTCCCACTGCTACTCCTCCCCATCTTTATCCTCTTTTCCATACTCCTCCCCATCTTTATCCTCTTTTCCATACTCCTCCCCGTCCACCTCTCTTTTCCATACTCCTCCCCATCTTTATCTTCTTTTCCATACTCCTCCCCATCTTTATCCTCTTTTCCATACTCCTCCCCATCTTTATCCTTTTTTCCATACTCCTCCCCATCTTTATCCTCTTTTCCATACTCCTCCCCATCTTTATCCTCTTTTCCATACTCCTCCCCATCTTTATCCTCTTTTCCATACTCCTCCCCATCTTTATCCTTTTTTCCATACTCCTCCCCATCTTTATCCTCTTTTCCATACTCCTCCCCATCTTTATCCTCTTTTCCATACTCCTCCCCATCTTTATCTTCTTTTCCATACTCCTCCCCATCTTTATCCTCTTTTCCATACTCCTCCCCATCTTTATCCTCTTGTCCATACTCCTCCCCATCTTTATCTTCTTTTCCATACTCCTCCCCATCTTTATCTTCTTTTCCATACTCCTCCCCATCTTTATCCTCTTTTCCATACTTCTCCCTGTCTTTCTCGTCTTTTCCATACTCCTCCCCATCTTCCTCTCTTTTCCATATACCTCCCTATTTTTATCCTCTTTTCCATATTCCTCCCTATGTTTCTCCTCCTCCATACTCCTCCCTATCTTTTTTCACTATTTTTCATACTCCTCCCTGTTTTTTTCCACTAAATACTCCTCCCTATCCTTCCCTCCCATTTTTTTTTTCACATTTTTTCACTACTTCCTATTTTAGTATTTATTTCTCAATCTTTTTACACTAAATATTCCTCCCTGTCTTTTCCTCCTATCTTTTCCTGTCAATATTGCTCCCTGTCATTTAGCATACAGTAAATTCTTTGATGCCTAAGCTTCATATGGTATTTATTTTACCTGTTAATTGCAAAGCTCGTTTGTTGATGTCGAGTTAAAGTGTGTGTGTGTGTGTGTGTGTGTGTGTGTGTGTGTGTGTGTGTGTTTCAGCATTCGACTACCTGATAAAAATATCCAATATTTTTTTATTAGGTGTGTTTAATTCAATTTATATCATTTGGAATTTTTCTGAATATATCCTTTTTTTTTTTTTTTTATAGTCAATGCTCACTTTTTTTCGTTGCCCTGGAGATATTTGGGTGGTTTATTGATGGTGGAGAGGGACGCCTTCACTTGGTGGCACTGATATAGCTGGGTGGTGGAGCTGCCTGGTTATACACGCTTGATCTCCCTCCCTATCCCTCGAAAGGAGGGTGGGGGGTTGATTTTAGCCTGCAGTGCACCACAACAACCATAACAAAAACAATAACAGTAATAACAAGAATAACACCAACACCAACAATTCAAGGCATATGTAAGGTTCATGGTAGTGATAATCATGGTGATGATGATGGTGGTGATAATGATGACGATGATGATGGTGGTGATAATGATGACGATGATTATGGTGATAACGATGGTGATGGTGATGATAAGCATAATGATGGTGATTATGATGATGACGATAATGATGGTGATGATGATAATGATAATGATGATGACGATGATGATGGTAGCGATAATAATAATGATAATGATGATGGTAGTGATACTGATGATTATAATGACTGATGGTGAGGCTAATAATAATAATAATAATAATAATAATAATAATAATAATATAGATAACCATAATATATATACAAAAAAAAATATTCTCTTCCTATGCGACTCTGTGCCACATTTTTCCCAATGTAATTCGTTCTTTCCCATAATTCCTCGCTAATTTTACCACATTTTATCAATCAGCCTTATAACCCAGGTAAGCCCCCCCTTTTTTTTTTTTTTGACTCGCACCGGAAGTCCATCAAAGACCCAAATCCACATACATTTTTTCTTTTTATTTTTATTTTTTCCGCCATTGAGACTATGAAAAAATGAGAGGACGAATTTTATTATTGGTGGTGATGGTGGTGGTGGTGGTGGTGGTGAGGATGGCTGTGATGATGATGATGATGATTGATGGTGATGATGGTGGTGGTAAGAGTCGTGATGATGATTGTTATGATGATGGTGGTGGTAATATGATGATGATGGTGGTGGTGAAGGTGATGATGATGATGATTATGATGATGGTGGTGGTGGTGATGATGGTGATGATGTTGATGGTGGTGGTAATGATAATGGTGGTGATGAGGGTGGTGGTGATGATGATGATGGTGGTGGTGAGGGTGGTGATGATGATGATGGTGGTGAGGGTGGTGGTGATGATGATGATGATGGTGATGTTTGTGATGATGATGGTGGTGGTGGTGGTTGGTGATGATGATGATGGTGATGATATTGATTGATGGTGATGATGATGGTGGTGGTAATGATGGTGATGATGAGGATGATGATTCTGTTTTTCTGGTTGAGGAGTTCAGTTTATTTAAAGTTTTGATTCGGGTGCTGTACAGTATTATTTATCCCGCCCTCGCGAGACGAAGGCTGGTGATTTGTTTTACTCGACGTGTGTGTGTGTGTGTGTGTGTGTGTGTGTGTGTGTGTGTGTGTCTCTCTCTCTCTCACACACACACACACACACACACACACACACACACACACACACACACACACACACACACACACACACAGTCACTCTAGCTCTAATCTCTTTACTCTGACTTAGCCAAAAATAATTCTCCGTCATGACTTCTGAGGTGTAACAATGGATTAACACTAGAATATGATGCTAGTCACGAAGAAGTCCTGTGGAAAGAATGTGCAGCCGTAGCATTATCTTACCCTGCCACTGAGCTAGACGAAATAAACAGAAGAGGGACGAAAATCGTAGCTTCTTCCTTACGTTATGGGATAAGGAAGTAGAAGAAAGAAATATGACTGACGGAGGGAATGGTGTTGACTTGAGTTCCTGTCTATCTATCTGTCTGTCTGTTTGTCTGTTTATCTGTTAATCTATCATTCTGTGTCTGTCTCTCTATCTGTCTATCTGCTAGCTAGAATATACATAGATAGTTTATGTCTGTGTGTGTTGTGTGTTATGTAAAGTGACGCGAGAGGCAGACTCAGGGATTGTGTCTATTTTAACAAACACCTAACCTCTCCAAGTTCCCTCATGCTCCAGGTAATAAGGTGAGAACATGGGGAAGGGTGGCGTGGAGTGGCAGGGGGAAAATGGCGGTAATGGTGGGAGAGAAGGGTTATGACTGACTAGCTGGTGTGTGTGTTTTTTTCCCTCTGAAGGACACTGAATCATATCCGGATTGTGTGTGTGTGTGTGTGTGTGTGTGTGTGTGTGTGTGTGTGTGTGTGTGGAAAAAACTTACATTAGATTCCATCCTCTCACACATCAGGGAGTACAGGAAATAAATAGCGAAGGAAAGAGCAATAAGAGAGAGAGAGAGAGAGAGAGAGAGAGAGAGAATGATCATCAACCACATATATTCCTTGTCCAAATCTCACTGAATCATATCCATCATTTTATCACTGTCTCACGAAACATCTACTTTTGTTGTCTTTATTTCTTCGCTTTTTTCCCTCACCTCCCCCCCCCTTTTTTTCCACTCCTTGTGGCTTTCTTCCTCTCCTCTGTCTCTCTCTTTTCCCCTTTCCCTCTCCCTCTCTTCTTTTCTCTTTCCCTCTCCCTCTCTTCTTTTCCCCTTTCCCTCTCCCTCTCTTCTTTTCTCCTTCCCTCTCCCTCTCTTCTTTTCTCCTTCCCTCTCCCTCTCTTCTTTTCTCCTTCCCTCTCCCTCTCTTCTTTTCTCCTTCCCTCTCCCTCTCTTCTTTTCTCTTTCCCTCTCTCTCTCTCTTCTTTTCTCTTTCCCTTTCTCTCTCTTTTTTCTCTTTCCCTCCCTCTTTTCTCATTTTCTCCTTCCCTTCCTATCTTTCTCTCCTTTCCCCTTTCCTTCCCACCTTTTCATCTTTCCTCTCTCTCTCTCTCTCTCTCTCTCTCTCTCCACAAGTAGGGAAAGAGAGTAATTAACAAGTAGGGGGGAAGGGTGGCTAGTAGTGGCAGAGGGGCGTGCGAGAGACAGGGGCGAACTCCGGGATTGTGCGTGTGTTTGGCAAAATATACAAGGGTCGTTCATCAAGAAATCCACTAAGAATTCACCCAAGGGTATCTTGTGTGTTCAGGGGGCGGCTCAGTGTGCTGGTGTGGGCCTGGGTGTGTCTCGATTGTGTCTCTGGCCCGTGTTCTTGTCTGTTAAGAAAGCTCCCTAACACCTGTTCCTAAGCGATTTATTTTTCTTGGTACACCTTACAGTAGTCTTGCATATATCATTCTAATATCGCCATACTCTTCATAATTAACGTACAATATTAACCAGTCATATCCAGAAATAAATCGCAAGGGAGGAGGCGTTAAGGGACACCACTAAACTTTTTGTAACCCTCTTATAACCCTCAACTCCTTCCTTCTTCCTCCTTATCCTGGGGTTGCAGCATCTATACTCCTTTCACATTAACTTGGCTCAGATTTTCACTCCTTTGCAGCTTATTTTTCGTAGCCCAGTTGGAGGTAAGGGTAATATTGAAAATCTATACTCTTTCCATAGCACTTCGTGACTAGCATCATTCTGGTGCTAATTTATCGTTGCAACTCAGCATTCAAGATGGAGAGATGACAGTTTATTATTATTATTATTATTATTATTATTGTTATTATTATTATTATTATTATTATTATTATTATTATCATCAGTTATTATTATTATTATTATTATTATCATCATTATCATCATTATTATTACTAGTTATTATTATTATTATTATTATTAGCGTAAATAGGGTACATTTCTGCTACCCTTGAGTACAAGACAAGAGGAATAGATGAAGGAGGGAGGGTAGGGTGTGTGTGTGTGTGTGTGTGTGTGTGTGTGTGTGTGTGTGTGTGTGTGTGTGTGTGTGTTAGACGAATTTAGATGTGTTTTATTAGAGATGAATTTAGATGCTTGTGTGTGTTTTCTCTCTCTCTGCTTGGCCAAATCAACTCTGGGATTGTGCGTGCGTCTGGCAAAACAAACACGCACACTGGTAAGCTGGGGTGATGCCTCGGGGGTGCAACTCAAGGTCTGCAACACCCCCCCTCTCCCCCTTCACCTTCACCCCATCCCCCCTCCTTCCCCTATCCCACACCCATTCCCACCCCCCTGACATCCTCCTTCCCCTTCCCCTACCCAACCCCAAATCCATTCCCCCTCCTCACCTCTTCCTCTCCACCTCCCCTACGCAACATCCATCCCCTCCTCCTTATCTCCCCCTCCCCCTTCACCCCGTTGCACTTCCCTTCATCCTCATCCCCCATCCCTTCATCTCCCCTCCCCCATCCCTTCATCTCCCCTCCCCCTCCCCTTCATCCCCTTCCCCCTCTCCTTCATCCCCCTCCCCCAACCTCCAATACCCTAGGGGTGCCACACAGCACCATTGCATTTCATTGTTCCAACTCCCTCACTCCCCCACTGCTCTCACTCCCCACTCCTCTCACTTTCCCACTCACTCCCTCACCCCTCTCACCCACTCACTCTCAGCTCTCACTCCCACACACACTCACTCACTTCCTCCGTCCCTACCTCACACCCTCACTCTCATTCTCTCTCTCTCTCTCTCTCCCCACTATTTACATCACTTCCTCACACACTTAAGCTCACCTGTATTCGCTTCGTTAACTCAGGTGAGAGAGAGGCCAGGTAACTTCTGTGGTTTGCGTTTGGAGAGTGATTTACGTGTGTGTGTGTGTGTGTGTGTGTGTGTGTGTGTGTGTGTGTGTGTGTGAGAGAGAGAGAGAGAGAGAGAGAGAGAGACCAACTCATTCTTAATCTAATTTATACGAAACTTGATGGAGGAGTGAAGGGTGGCCTAAGGATGGAGGAAGTTGATTTTGTGAGAATAACCCATTGGAGATGAAGGTCACAAGACAATCCCAGGTTCGACCCTTAACACTCGTTGTAGGGTGGGGGTTTTGTATTCTGCGTGTGCCCCTTTTTTGTATTCTCTCAGTCCCGCTTTTTGTATTCTTTCAGTCCCCCTTCTTGTATTTTCTCAATGCCCCTTTTTGTATTCTCTGTCTTCCTTCTTGTATTGTCTCAGTGCCTCTTCTTGTATTCTCTCAGTGCCCCTTTTTGTATTCTTTCAGTCCCCCTTTTGTATTCTCTCAGCACCCCTTCTTGTATTCCGTGAGCGCCTCTTGTTGTAGTGTAAATCCCCCTGAAGTCCAAACAGACCCTACCATCACTTGCTATCAACGGGAGTAAAGCCAAACGCGTCCTTGGTGTGAAGGTGTCAAGGATAGGGGCGTGAGAGTGTGCATGTAGTGAGGTGAGTCATGTCTGTCGGGGTTACACATACACATACATACATACATACACAAGCATACGTACATATATTCATGCATCCTAACATGCGTACATAGCCTACCTGAATGCATACTTGAACACCTGTCAAGGTACGTCACGATTGTGTATTTACACACACACACACACACACACACACACACACACACACACACACAACGTTATATTTTTAGCCTCAAAGAACAGAGAACAAGGTTGCAATTCACATCATAACACGTGTAATGTTCACGCCCATGCAAGTCTGTTCTCTCATTATATGAGTATAATCCCGTACAGACCTTGACTCCTTTTCCTTGGCTATTTATTTTTGGATGTGGGTGGTTTATATCCTTTTGCACGTTACCTATGGAGAGTACGGCGATATTAGAATGATTAATGCAACACGGATATGACAGTAAGGCGTAATAAGCTAAATAAATCGCTTAGGAAAAGGTGTTACTGGGGTGGTATGGTTGGTGGGTGGGTATGGAGGGGGTGATAATGCTATACTCCTTTCACCGTAACTTGGCCCCAAAACTCCCATCCCTCGATACCGAATACTGAATTGTGATGAGAAGTTAACACTAGAGTATGATGCTAATCGCGAAGGAGTGCTATGGAAAGGAGGTAGAGTCATAGTAATTTCTTATCATGCCACTGAGCTACGTGAAAATATCTGTATAAAAGACGAATCTCTGGGCCAGGTTAAGATGACAGGACTATTGTTTTCGTTGAGGATGATATGGTGCTAGTCACGAAAAAGTGCTGTTGAAAGAATGTGTACTCACAGTCTTGCCCTATTCTGCCGCTGAAGTACGTGAAATAAGCTGCAGAAGGATGAAAATCTGGGCCAAGTTAAGGTGAAAGGAGTATACAAAACAAGAATTTAATGCGAATATAGACTGATGAATGATGTGTTTGTGTGTGTGTGTGTGTGTGTGTGTGTGTGTGTGTGTGTGTGTGTGTGTGTGTGTGTGAGAGAGAGAGAGAGAGAGAGAGAGAGAGAAAATGGAGTTTGAGGAGTGAAAGAAATTCACAGAAAAAGAAAGCAAGAATGCGGGAAGCAAATGGAGTGTGTGAGCGGCAGAGAGAGAGAGAAAACTGAAGGACAAGTCAACAAAGTAGGGAGACAAAACTAAAGATAGGACATGAGAGAGGGGGGGGGGGAAGAAGCCCATCCATGCAGCTATCCATCATCCACTTCAGACCCAGCCCATCAGTAGCAAGGGTCTAGGTCAATTTAACTAGATATTTGAAGGCAGGGCTGACCAGTACCACGTCCCTGAGCAGCATTAGCACATGTGAACCGCCTGAATCCACTAGCCCGACCGGCATCCGCGATAGTCCTGCGTTTACCTGACCTAAATATTCGTCCTGTATAGTTTAGACATTTCAGCGGCACCACTTCTTCGTGACTAGGATCATATTCTGGTCTTATATCCTTTCCACAGCACTTCTTCGTGACTAGCATCTTATTCTGGTGTTTATTTCCACAGCACTTTTTCGTGACTAACATCATATTCTGGTGTTACGTCCTTTCCACAGCACTTCTTCGTGACTAGATTTCCCCTTTCCACAGCACATCTTCGTGACTAGCATATTCTGGTGTTATATATATTTTCCACAGCACTTCTTCGTGACTAGCATCATATTTTGTTGTTACACTATTCCTACAACTCAGATTGCGGAATGGAAAGATGGCAGTTTTAGGCTGACTATGGTTACCACCTAGCGTAGTAAATGGTTTCTTGGAATACAAGAACAAATGGGCTTGTAAATAAGGGCAGCCATTTGAAAGTAGTACTGCATCGAGTGAGAGGATGTTGTGCACACACACACACACACACACACACACACACACACACACACACACACACACACACACACACACACACGCAAACAGTAAAAATGCAAACTTGAACACACAGGATCTCGCAAAGAATTATTGAGGGGGTGACTTTTGTTTTCTGAAGTTAGTGTACAGTTTCGTTCACACACACACACACACACACACACACACACACACACACACACACACACACACACACACACACACACACACACACACACACACACACACACACACACACACACACACACACACAGCTCCTTTGTCTGAAGTGTTCGTGTGTTCCCTTATTCCAGTGTTCTATTTTTAGTTTTAAGTCCCTTCCTCAAATGTCTGCTTGTTTCTCACTCTCTCTCTGTCTCTCTCCAGTGTTCAATTTTTAGTTTTCTGTCTGTCTGTCTGTCTGTCTGTCTGTCTGTCTCTCTCCAGTGTTCAGTTTTTAGTTTTCTGTGTCTGTCTATCTGTCTGTCTCTGTCTGTCTTTCTGTCTCTCTCTCTAACAACTAAGTATTGCAATGACGCGCTTTGTCTTTCTTACCTGTAATTAACCTCCATTACACACAGAAAACGGGCTTAATTTTGCAGGGGGAGCTTAGATAATCCTAACTATTTTCTTGCTTGTTTTCTTTTTCATGCTGGATGCGGGTCAAAACAATATGGCGCCCTTGTTTTGTTTGTGTGGGTGTGGCACGGCTCTGTGACTCTCATTTCTTTGTAGGTTGGGTGCGAGAGAGGGGCGCCTTCACGTGGTGGCACTGATATAAAGGGGTGGCTCCACTGCCCGGTTATACACAGACAAAAGAAGACAGAGAACGAGAGAGAGAGAGAGAGAGAGAGAGAGAGAGAGAGAGAGAGAGAGATCTTTTGATACACATAAGCAATTTTCCATCGCGGTCCAAAATTATCCCGCAAAAAATTATATAAACTCTCTCTCTCTCTCTCTCTCTCTCTCTCTCTCTCTCCTTTTTTGAGAGCGTGGGATTCGGTTACGGTATGTATATAAAATATGAGACGAACTTTTTCGCTCTCTTTCTCTCTCTCTCTCTCTCTCTCTCTCTCTCTCTAAGCCGCCAGCCCCAACTTTGATAATTATGATGGGATTTATTTTGGCCTGATGCATTTTATACGAGGATTTTTTCGAGGGCAGAAAAATTAGCGAGGAAAAGAGCAATGATATCTGGTGTTTGCTGATAATTATAATGAGGGTGAATGTATTATTATTATTATTATTATTATTATTATTATTATTATTATTATTGTTATTATTATTATTATTATTATTATTTTTATTATTAGTGTTGTTATTATTGTTACTGTATTATTATTATTATTATTATTAGTGTTATTTTACTTTATTATTATTATTATTATTATTATTATTAATTATTATTATTTATCCCTATTATTATTTTTATTATTATTATTATTATTATTATTATGGTTGTGGAGATGGTGGTGGTAGAAATGATGATGATGGCGATGGTGGTAATTATGATGATTAAAGATGACGATGATTATGAAGATAATGACAATGATGATACCTGGTCGACATAAAACCATACCAGTCAGAGTAACAGCCATTCAACACGCATCAATCTGATACCCTAAGAGGTGACATTATTATTATTGTTTTATAATTTTTTTAATTTTTATTTATTATTTTATTTATTATTATTATTATTATTAGCTAGGCCATCTACCCTTCTATATATTGCAGTACATAGCCTAGCCTCGGGACCGTACGGATTCATTGTTACTAAGCATTCCGTAGAGACTAACTAGGAGAGTATGAGTGAGGTGGAAGGAGGGTAGAGGGGGAGACCGAGGATGAGAGGGAGGAGGCCGAGGATGAGATGGAGGGATGGAGTAGAGAGGTATATGAGATAGGGGAGGAGGTATAAGCTGGGGGGAGGGCAGCGAAATGGCATGGGACAACGCGACATGGAGGCGATTTGTTTGTGGCCACCCCTTACAGGATTAGGGGGTTTGGGTGTAGATAGATAAATTTCAGAATTAGGAACATAAACAAGAACAAAAACAACTAATAAAAAGACATCAGCACACACACACACACACACACACACACACACACACACACACACACACACACACACACACACACACACACACACACACACACACACAGTAGACTGTAGCACCAGTCGAGCAGGGCAGTACTCCCGAGGTGGATGGAAAGCTGATGACAGGGAGTGCTGGAGCTCCCGTTTCATCAGCCCTCAGGACTAGTTCCTGACCATCCCCCTTTGCTGAACTTTTTCAGTGTCTCAGTTACACAGAGAGTAGGCCAGCATGCTCTCCAGTACAAATTTCTCTAACTATCTACACCAAACTACATGCACAGTACACACTACACTTCCTATTCAAAATTTACCAAAATGGCGTCGTCGTATCAAGCCTCGGAGTCCCCAGGGGGGGGGACCATAAATGCCCCCACCATCTGCCCGTCTCCCGGTGACGACTCAAGGTGCCTGGAACCACGGTCTGACTCTCTTCTTCTTCATTTCTGCAACATTCGTGGCCTTTCCTCTAACTTTCGCTCTGTTGAGCACCACCTCTCCTCCTCTAAACCTCACCTTCTTTTTCTAACGGAGACTCAGCTGTCTGAGGCAACTGACAGCAAACCCTTTTCTGTATCCTCCTACTTTCTCTATACTCATTTCAAAGCCAAAGGTGGCTGTTGTGTATATATACGCAACGACTTATCTTGCTCTCGTGTTCCTGAACTTGATTCTTCTGAATTCTCCACACTCTGGCTTCGGCTTTCCTGTCATTCTCTGACTAAATATATCTGTGCTGTTTACTTATCCCTAATTCTACTGACTATCAAAAATTCTTCGACTATCTTACTTCTACGATGGAACACATTCTATCCATTTCCCCTTTCTCTGAAATCTCCATTCTTGGAGATTTCAATGTTCACCACCACCTTTGGCTCTCCTCTCCTTTCACGGATCCACCTGGTGAACAAGCCTACATCTTTTCTATCCTTAATGACCTAGAGCAGCTTGTACAGCACCCTACCCGTATCCCTGACCGCCTTGGAGAGAGCTCCAACATACTTGACCTCTTCCTCACAACTAATCCTTCTGCTTACTCTGTTAATCTTTTCTCTCCGTTGGGCTCCTCCGATCACAACCTTATTACCTTGACCTGTCCTATCACTCCGGTACGGCCTGTGGACCCTCCAGTGAAACGTCGTCTGTGGCATTTTGGAGCCGCGGACTGGGAGGCCCTCAGGCAGTACTTCTTTGATTTTCCATGGATTGATTATTGCTTCCATGGCCGTGAGCCATCTGAGTGTGCTTTGCGCATTACGGAGGTTATTCTCTCGGGCATGGAAGCATACATTCCTTTCTCATATCCTTTGACTAATGCAAGAAAGCCTTGGTTTAATCACGCTTGTTCTAATGCTGTCCGCAACAAGGAGAGGGCCTACAAAAGGTACCGGAGCCAACCCACCCCTGAATCACACCATCTTTACGTTTCTGCCCGGAATCGTGCTAAGTCTGTTCTTCGCTCTACTAAAAATAATTTCATCCATACTAAATGCTCTCAACTCTCCGACTCGAATTCTTCCCGCTCCTTCTGGCATCTTGCCAAAAATCTTTCTAACAACTTTACCTCATCATCCTTCCCTCCTCTTTTCTACTCTGATGGTTCTGTAGCTATTTCTTCTACTGATAAAGCAGATCTCTTCGCACAGAACTTTCTCCTCCAATTCTACCTTAGACGATTCCGGTGCTGTTCCTCCATCACTTCCCCCTCTGACTTCCTCATGGCTGACATTAAAATTTCTTCATTGGATGTATTTTCTGCCATCACTGGCCTCAGTACTAACAAGGCATATGGGCCTGATGGGGTCCCTCCTGTTGTTCTCAAGAACTGTGCTTCTGTGCTTACACCCTGCCTAGGCAAACTCTTTCGCCTTTGTCTGTCAACTTGTACCTTTCCTTCTTGCTGGAAGTTTGCTCTCATTCAGCCAGTCCCAAAGAAGGGTGACCACTCCCAACCCTCCAACTATCGTCCAATTGCTTTAACGTCCTGTATTTCAAAAGTTTTCGAGTCAATTCTTAATAGAAAAATTTTAAGGCATCTTTCCTATCACAACCTTCTTTCCGATCGTCAGTATGGGTTCCGTCAGGGACGCTCCACTGGCGATCTTCTCACCTACCTTTCAGACTCCTGGTCATCCTCCTTTCGGGACTTTGGCGAAAGCTTTGCCATTGCACTTGACATCTCAAAGGCTTTCGATCGAGTCTGGCATAAATCTTTAATTTCCAAACTGCCCTCCTACGGTTTCTATCCTTCTATCTGTGCCTTCATCTCTAGCTTCCTTTCTGGTCGTTCTATAGCCGCTGTTGTAGATGGCCATCGTTCTTCTCCTAGATCTATCAACAGTGGTGTTCCTCAGGGCTCTGTCCTATCACCAACTCTCTTCCTTTTATTCATCAATGATCTTCTAAGCTGTACATCTAACCCTATCCACTCATACGCTGACGACTCCACCCTTCACCTTTCCATTCGGTTCCCGCAACGCCCATCTCAACAGTTACTTCAAGAAACAAGGGATGAGGCTGTGGCACACCTAATGTCTGATTTGGCTTGTATCTCTGACTGGGGTAAAAATAATATGGTTGTCTTTAATGCATCTAAGACTCAGTTCTTACACCTATCAACCCGACAAAATCTTCCACAGGTATACCCACTAATGTTTAATAATATTCAGCTTAATCCTGCATCATCCTTGAACATGCTTGGGGTTTCATTTACTCGGGACTTATCTTGGAAAGATCATATTACATCTCTTGTAAAATCTGCTTCCAAGAGATTGGGTGTGCTAAGCCGACTCCGCATTTTCTTCACCCCTGCACAATTGTTGACTCTATACAGGGGTTTTATCCGCCCCTGTGTGGAGTACAACTCTCATGTGTGGGGAGGCTCTCCACATACAGCTCTTCTCAATAGGGTGGAGGCAAAGGCTTTTCGTCTCATTAACTCTCCTCCTCTTACTGACTCCCTTCAACCTCTGTCTCTTCGCCGCACTGTTGCATCTTTATCTCTTTTCTATCGCTACTTTAATGGTCACTGCTCCTCTGAACTCTCTGCTTGCATTCCTCCACCTCTACGACGGGTGCGTAGCACCCGTCTGGCAGCAAACTCTCATCCTTTTTCTGTCCAACTCTCTAATGCAAGAGTTAACCGTTACTCCCAGTCTTTCATTTATGCAACAGGTCAGCTCTGGAACTGTCTCCCTCTGTCTGTATTTCCTGCTGCATATGATCTCCAGTCTTTCAAACGCAGTGTGTCCAGGCATCTCAAAATGATCGGATCTTGAATTTGGCTCTATATTGTATTTTGTTTTTCTCTTGGAGGGAACTGTTACTGCGGGCTCATGGCCTTTGGTTCCTTCTTCCTCGCATAAAAAAAAAAAAACCACACACACACACACACACACACACACACACACACACACACACACACACACACACACACACACACACACACGAATGAGCCAGTCGAACAATTACAAAAAAATATACGAAGCATTAAACGAAAAATAAAAGCAAAGTTCCATATAACAAAAGAACAACAACAACAGCAAGAGCAAAACAACCCACACAAACAACAATAATGACAACAAAATCACTCCTCCATCACACACACACACACACACACACACACACACACACACACACACACACAGATTACCCACTCCAATAAGAAATAATCGACTGCTGTTCTATAAAAAAAGAAACAAAGGCTGAAGGAAAAATAATAGGGAAAGAAATAGCCTGCCTCCTCACAATAGATTCTCACGTTTGATCGACCTTATGGAGAGACACGTTAAGGGTGAAAGTTGCTTGGTAATGGCGGTATAGGTGATTTTTGGTTGCTTATCGATATGGTTGGGTTGGAGTGTGTATGTGTGTGTGTGTGTGAGAGAGAGAGAGAGAGAGAGAGAGAGAGAGAGAGAGAGAGAAAAAGAATGATGCTGATGAGGAGGAGGAAAGGTTGAAAATATATACCAGAATGGAGAGAGAGAGAGAGAGAGAGAGAGAGAGAGAGAGAGAGATGAAAATAATAGAGAAAAATCCTGTTAGTAGAGAGAGAGAGAGAGAGAGAGAGCAAACCCATCGCCTCTTACCTGTCTAATACCTGACCAATCCCACTAATGTCACTCCAGCCAGCCTTCCTTTCCCCATTTCCTCCTTGCTATACTCTGTCCCAATTCTCTAAAACTTTATCCCTATTTCATCATTCTCATATACTGTATATTCTTCCTTTGTACATTTAAACCTGCACCTCCTCAGTCACAATGTTTATATTATTTCCAGTTTTTATCGTTCTTTAATGACCTATGCTTTTCAGGTGAAGCTTTTAGGAATCACTCGTTTATATATACAAATTATCTCGTTTATTTTTCTGTATGTTGTTTATCATTTATTTATTTATTTTTAACTGTCGCCTATTCCTCAGCCCCTTCCAATATAAATAATTCGGTCCTTACTTCCTATTCCTCTATTTCGAAATATTTAAAAAAATAAAGATCAGAGGTTATGACAATGGTAATCTTAGGAGTTGATGTAAAGACTGAGAATACTTTACTAAATATATGGAGTAACTGGGGAATAAGAGCGAATATTCTGAGAGAGAGAGAGAGAGAGAGGGAGGAGGGATTTCTTTAATCTTGACAAGAAAGATAACCTCCATGTGTTAGAGAGAGAGAGAATTTTAGAGAGAAAATCACCTCGATGAATGAGAGAAACAGACAGGTACAAATAGAGACAGACGAACAGACACACACACACACACACACACACACACACACACACACACACACACACACACACACACACACACACACACCATCATTTTAGAATCATCCCTAAGCAATATTTTCCTACCAAACACTCAAACCAAACAATCACCCCATCATTCATGTTTCACACCTCTCCCAAAAGTCAGAGAGCTAGAAGAGACAGCTCCCCGTCCCCCCCCTCCTGTCACCTGTCACCTGAAATATTTAACAGCAGGTAGAAGAGACAGGGAAAGCGACCTCACTCCATCCTGAATAATTTGGGGCTCGATCTTGTGGCATTATGGATGGGTGTTCCGGTTTTACCTTGGACGAGAGAGAGAGAGAGAGAGAGAGAGAGAGAGAGAGCACATGAACCTTTCTATTGTACCTTCTTCCTGTACTTGATAAAATATGTTTGCAAGCAGTAATAATAATAATAATAATAATAATAATATAACAACAGTGATAATAATAATAATAATAATAATAATAATAATAATGATAATAATAATAAGAAGAAAAAGAACTAACAACAACAAGAACAACAACAATAAAAGTAATAATAATAATAATATTTATAATAGTAATAATAATGATAATGATGATGATGATGATGATGCTCAGAAAAACAACAACAACAACAACAACAACTACTACTACTAATAATAATAATAGTGATGATGATGCAAAGAAAAAAAACTAATAATAATAATAATAATAATAATAATAATAATAACAACAACAACAGCAACAACAACAATAATAATAACGATAATAGTCCTTTTCTGAAATATTGCAACAAAACTTTCATACGAGGGTGATGCCAACTTTGAAAATTAGGGTCATATTAGGTCATTAATTACAAAAACTTCTACACACTACGTAATCAGGTGGTTTGGCTGGAAAAGTTCTCTGGGTGTAATTTTAAGGCTGGGTGTAGCCAGCTGTGAGCTGCGGTGTATAGTAGTGGTAGTAGTAGTAGTATGGTAGTAGTAGTAGCGGTAGTAGTATTTCTGGCCACCCATTACCATTTAAACCTACCTCATCTAACACCATCACATTAGCCCAGAGGTGGTGGTGGTGGTGGTGGTGGTAGTAGTAATAGTAGTAGTAGTAGTACAGTAGTAGTAGTATAGTAGTAGTTGTAGTGGTAGTGGTAGTAGTAGTAGTAGTTTTTCTGGCCACCCATTAACATATATATATATATACGTACCACATTTAACACCATCACATCAGCCCAGAGAGAGAGAGAGAGAGAGAGAGAGAGAGAGAGAGAGAGAGAGAGAGAGAGAACCCCAGCTTGCTTCAGTATACACAGTTCGGTATTGGTGTCAAAGTGGTGGCATGTGACTTTGGGGGGCTGCTAGAATTCCTGGGCTTAGAAAACAGTGCAAAGAGCAAAAAAATAAATAAATAAATAAATAAATAAAAATAGAAAATCATTCTGTACCCAAAGTTTGATAGATGGATGAAAAACAAAGGAGAAAAGTGAAGAAAAAAAAAATGTCTTTGCTTACCCCTAACCTTTCTCCTCATCGTCCCACTTTCTTATCCCTCATTCCCTCTCCCCTCTCCCCTATCCTTTCCTCTCCCCTCTTCCCTCTCCGCTATCCTTTCCTCTCCCCACTTCCCTCTCCTTTCCCCTCCCCCTCTCTCTTATTCCTCTTTCCCCCCTTTCCGCCTCCATCCCTCTCTCATTCGAATATTCCCCTTTTCATCTCTCCTCTCCTCTCCTCTCCTATTCCCTTCCCTCCCCCCTCCCCCCCTTCTCTCTCTCTCTTTCTCATATTTCTTTCCGTTTCCCTTACTATTCCCACCTTTCTCTCCCCTCAGTCTCTCGTTCCCCCTTTCCTCTCCCCTTTTCCTCCCTCTCCCCTCTCCCTTCCCCTCTCCCTCCTCGTCTTTCCTTCTCATTACCTCTCTCCGTCTTCCCCTTCCACTCTCTTTATCATTTCTGTCTTCTTCTCTTCCTTCATCCTTTCTCCTTCCATCTTCCCTTCCTAATTTCTCTTCCTCTCCTCTCTTCCTCCTTTCTCTTCTTCTCTCCACTTCCTCCTTTCTCTGCTCCTCTCTTCTCGTCCGTCTTTTTCTCCTTCATTCTTCTCCTTTTCCTTTCTCTCTCTCGCACACCCAAGTTTTGCCATTTCCTCACCCAAACTCTTTCCTTCTCTCTCTTCTTCCTCCTCTTATATCTTCTTCCCCCCTTTCTCCCTCTTCTTGCGTCTTCCTCTCCCTCTTCTTCTTGCTCCCCCACACTCCTCCTCCCTCCTCCTCTCTTTCTTCCTTCTTCCTCTTCCCCTCTACCTCTCCCCATTTTTCCCTCTGCCTCTCCCTCTCCGTCTTTCCTCTTCATTACCGCCCTCCATCTTTCCTCCCTCTTCATAATTCCCTCCCTGCCCCATTGATTTTCTCTCCCTATTTATTTTCCGTTATTCCTCCCTCTTCTGTCTTTCTTTCCTTCATTCTTTCCACTTCCTTCTGCCTGTGGATGACTCTACACTGAGTGACAAGCCAAATGGTTTCCTGTGCACCAGGAAACCGTTTACTACGCTGGGTGGTAACCATATAACCAAATTTTTGGCGCCTGGTGGTTTAGTGGGTAATTATTGCGCTCCAGTCGGATTGAGCCGGTGAAGGTTTATATCGAAGGGGTGGTTGGGGTTGATTGCTCATGTATTGCCACTCAGGGATGAGTGAGGCTGGTCATTCATCTTAAATGTTGGGACCAAGTGCCTAGCCCCGGGCTCCTGCGCTCCTCATGGGGCAATGTAGGATTGGGTAATGGATGGATGGATGGATATCTCACTTTTCTTTAATTTTCCTTCCCTTGTTTTTATTAGTTATTTTCTTTAAGGGCTTATTTCACCCCCCCCCTCTCTCTCTCTCTCTCTCTCTCTCTCTCTCTCTCTCTCTCTCTCTCTCTCTCTCTCTCTCTCTCTCTCTCTAGTCCTTCTCACTTTTCCCGCCGGCATCAGCAAGGGGGAATGATGCGAGGGGCGAGAGAGGAATATTTCTTGCTCTGCTATCCTTGTCTTAAACATATGCAGTAGTTGACTAATTATAACCCATCCTGTAATATCCTGTGTGTCTGGTGGTAATTGAGTTAGTTTGTAAATTATTTTGTACTCATTTGCACTCCTTCATTTCTGTATTCCCTCCCCACTTCCTTCTTCCTTCCCTTCTTTACTCCCTCCCCACTTCCTTCTTCCTTCCCTTCTTTACTCCCTCCCCACTTCCTTCTTCCTTCCCTTCTTTACTCCCTCCCCACTTCCTTCTTCCTTCCCTTCTTTACTCCCTCCCCACTTCCTTCTTCCTTCCCTTCTTTACTCCCTCCCCACTTCCTTCTTCCTTCCCTTCTTTACTCTCTCCCCACTTCCTTCTTCCTTCCCTTCTTTACTCCCTCCCCACTTCCTTCTTCCTTCCCTTCTTTACTCCCTCCCCACTTCCTTCTTCCTTCCCTTCTTTACTCCCTCCCCACTTCCTTCTTCCTTCCCTTCTTTACTCCCTCCCCACTTCCTTCTTCCTTCCCTTCTTTACTCTCTCCCCACTTCCTTCTTCCTTCCCTTCTTTACTCCCTCCCCACTTCCTTCTTCCTTCCTTTCCTCCCTCCCCACTTCTTTCTTCCTTCCTTCCCTCCATCCTTTCCTCCCACCCCACTTCTTTCTTCTTTCCTTCCCCCTTCCTCTCTTTACTCCCTCCACACTTCCTTCTTCAATCCTTCCCTCCTTCCTTTCCTACCTCCCTCCTTTTATTTTTCTCCCTCCTTCACCCCCTCTTTCTTTCTTTATTTTTACCTCCAGTTATTTCTCCTTCCTCCCTCCATCTTTCCCTCCCTGTTCTTCCTTCTATCCTCCTTCTCTTCCTCTTTCCTTCCTTCCTTCCTTCCCTTCCATTTTCCCCCTCTCTTTCCTTCCCTCCTTCCCTCCACCAATCGTTCCCTGGCCTGCCCTCCTCCTTCATTGCTTTTCCTTCCCATTTCCTCTCCTTCATTATCTTTCTGCCTCCTTCGCCTGCATTTATGATCCTATTTTTCTCTCTCCTTATTCCTTCCTTCTCGCCTCCTTCACTCTCCAGGGATTTTCTTTGTTTTTATTCTCTCTCTCTCTCTCTCTCTCTCTCTCTCTCTGCCCCAGTACAAGAAACAGCTGTCACTATACTGGCTGAAATTGCCTTTACCCCCCCTCCTTCCCTCCCCTCTCTTTCTTCCCTCTCCTCCCCTCCCCTCCCCTCCCCTCTCCGTCTTCTCACGTCCTCTCCCCTCATCCTTCCCTCCCCGTCTTCCTCCTCTCTCCCTCCTTCTCCTCCCTTTCTGCTCTTCCCTCTGTCCTTCACTTCCCTTCTCACCCCCCTCCCTCTCTCTTTCTTTCTCACACACACACACACACACACACACACACACACACACACACACACACACACACACACACACACACACACACACACACACACTCGATTTTCTTCTTGCCCTCCGTCTTTTCTCCTCCCCCTCCCCTCTTCCCTCCCTCTCCTTCCTTCTCCCCTCCCTCCCCCTTTCCTCCCTCCCCCGTGATTTTCTCCTCCTTCTCCCCTCTTCCTTGTCTCCCCTTCCTTCTCCCCTCCCTCCTCCTTTCCTCCCTCCCCCGTGATTTTCTTCCCTTTGTCTCCTCTCCCTTTCTTCAGCTGTTCTTCAGTCTCTCTCTCTCTCTCTCTCCCTCCCTTTTCGATCACCCATCTATTTTCCTTGTTTTTCTTTTTCATTTTTCTTTACAATTTTCCGTCTGCTTCCCGTCCCTAATTTTCGTCTTTTCTCCCCTGCCTCCTGTCCTCTCCCCTCCTCTCCTCTCCCCTCCCTCCTCTCCCCTCTCTCTTCTCCCCTTCCGTCTTTCCCTCTCTTCTCTCCCCCATCTCTGCCTTCTCTCCCCTTCTTTTTATTCTCTCACTCTCTCCCCATCTTCTCCTCTCTTTCTTCTCCCATTCTTTTTTTGTCCTCTCTCTCCCCTCCCCTCCCCTCTATTTCCATTTTACTTTTCTTTTCCGCCTCTCTCTCTCTCTCTCTCTCTCTCCCTCTCTCTCTTCCTTCCTCCCTCTCTCTCTCTCTCTCCCTCTTCCCCTCCCTCCCTTTCCTCCATTTTCTCCCCCTTCGCCTCTCCCACTTTGTCTCCCTTCCTCCCTCTCTTTCTCCTTCTCTCCATTCTTTCCCTTCCCCCTTCCCATTCCCCTACATTCTTTCCCTCCCTCCCTCTCCTCCACGCTCTGCCTCCCTCCCTCCTCTCCATTTTCTCTCCCTCCCTCCCTCCCTCCCCTCCATTTTCTCTCCCTCCCTCCCTCCTTCCTCTCCATTTTGTCTCCCTCCCTCCCTGCTTTCCTCACAAATTACAAGTGATTGAATAACAATTTGTCTCCCTCCTGCTGTTGCCTTCATTACTCTCTCTCTCTCTCTCTCTCTCTCAGCGCCTTCTCCGGTTTCACGTTTTTATTGGCTGTCATTTTTCCTTCCTTTCTCTTTTCCCACTCCATTTTCTTTTTTTTCTTTTTTTTTTCCCTTTTTTTGCTTCTCACACCCGGCTCTCATATCCTGCACACACACACACACACACACACACACACACACTCTCTCTCTCTCTCTCTCTCTCTCTCTCTATTTATTGTGTATTATTTCCTGTTTTATATATAGTAACTCACGGGGCTGTATCATTGAGTTCCCCGGACCGCTCAGTCAGCTGGTGTGGGCGTGGGTGTGGCAGTGGGCGTAGAAGAGGAGTATATGAAGCAAGGTAGATACTGACACCACTGAGCCGTCCCCAGCACACGAGAATTCACCTGTATGGTCTCCCTAACACCTCATTCTTAGCGATTTAGTTTTATGGTCTCCCTAACACCTCTTCCTTAGCGATTTAGTTTTAGATATGGCTGGTTAATATCCTTTTGAACATGTATGCAGAGTAGGACGGTGATTCAAGGATTTAGATCACACGACAGTAAAGTGTAATAAGCAAAATAAATCGCTTAAGAAAAGGTGTTAGGGAGCTTCTTTAACCTACGAGAATACATCCCATTTTTTTTTTCAATTTGTTTAGTTTTTTCCTTCTCATTTTTCTTATTCATTTCTTTTTTACTATTTTATTTCTTCGTCTTTTCTTCATCTTCATTTTTTTCTTCGTTCTGTTCCCGCTGTCTTCGTGCAGTTGTCTTTTCGTCTCCTTTACTCTCTTAGGTTTCTCTTTCCCCTCTGATTCTTGTCCCCCCTCCCTCCCCCCTTCTCTCTCTCCGTTTGATTCCTATTCCCCACTCCCCCCTCCTTCTTTCTCCTTTCTCCCTCCTTTACTTTCTCTTCTGATTCCTGTCCCTCCCCTTTCTCTCCCTCCTTCTTTCTCATTCTTTCTCCCTTTTTCTTTTTCTCCTCTGATTCCTGTCCCCCTCCCTCCATCTTTCCATTTTCTCACTTTCCCATCTCTGTCTATCCTCTCTGTCTTGTTCTTTTCTGCCTTCTTCTGCTTCCTTTTCTCTCTTTTCTTTTTTCTTCTTCATTCTCACTCTTTCGTCTTTTGTAATTCTCTTTATTTTTCATTTTTCTTCCATTTTTTGTATATTGTTTCGCCTTCTGTTTCACTCAGTCTGATCTTTTTCCTTACCATTTCATTCCTTTTCTTTGTTATTTTCTTCCTCGGTTATTCTTCTTTAGTTAGCATTTACTTGCATTGTACTCTCTCTCTCTCTCTCTCTCTCCCCTTTGTTCCTCCTTCCTTCCTTCCTTCTCTCCCTCCCATCCTTCTTCCTTTTCTCCTTCCTTACTTCCCTACCTTCTTCATTTTTCCTTCCTTTCCTCCCTCCCTTCTTCCTTTCCTCCATCCTTCCATTCCTCCCTCTTTCCTTCTTACCTCCCTCCAAATTACTTGCCTTATTAATACGTCCTTCATCTCACCCTTCCAAATAACGTCTCCCTCCTTCACTTTCCTTCCTCCCTCTCCCTCCACATTCCTCCCTCCTAACCTCCCTTCCTTTGTCCCTCCTTCCTTCCCGTAATCATCCCTCCTTTTTTCTCCACACTTTCTTCATTAATTAATTCATCTCTCTCTCTCTCTCTCTCTCTCTCTCTCTCTCTCTCTCTACCAATCTACTATTCATCTCTCTCTCTCTCTCTCTCTACCAATCTACTATTCATCTCTTCCATAAATCTTCCTTTTATTTCTCCCATTCATTTCCATCCCCTCCATTCATTTTCATTTTCACTATTCCTTTCCTTTCCTTCATCTTTTCCTTCATTTTCATTTTCACTCCATCCCTCTCTCTTTCACTCTGTCTTTCCTTCTATCTCTCTTTTTTGTTTTTCTTTCTCGCCTCATTACTCCCTCATTTCCACTTTCCACTTCCATTCCATCGGTTTGTCATTTTCATTTCGAGTGGGTACACACACACACACACACACACACACACACACACACACACACACACACACACACACACAAAATCACACTTTCCCTTCTCCTCCCTCTCTCCCTCCCTCTCTCCAATTACTGGCCAATTTTCTGTGGCTTATACCGCCTCTCCCTGACATTATTCAATTTACTCTATACGCTGCCGGCTTTACCTGTTTCACCGCGTTTCACCCTGTTTCACCATCTATTTCACCTGTTTCATTGCCTGTTTCATTCTGTTTCACTGCCTGTTTTATTGTTTCACCACCTGTTTCCTTGTTTCACCACCTGTTTCCTTGTTTCACCGCCTGTTTCATCTATTTCACCACCTGTTTCCCCTTATTTCATTCTGTTTCATTTGCTTTCATGTTTTTTTATTCACTGTATTACCTGGTGTTTCACTTGTTTCGTTCACTTGCTGTTTCACCTCATTCGTTGTTTTGTCTTTCGTTCTTTCCCTGTTTCGTCTGTTTTCTCCTGTTTCACCCACTGTTGTTTCACTGGTTTTGTTTCACTCAGTTGCTCCTCTCTCTGTCTCTGTCTGTCTGTCTGTCTCTGTCTCTCTCTCTCTCTCTCTCTCTCTCTCTCACCTGCATCCCATTTTCTTTATTGTTTACAACGTTTTTTCTGTCAGTTTAGGGGTCACATTTTTGTTGCCTCTTTTTTTTTCATTTTCGTTCCATGTTTTAATATTTTTTGCTCTCACTGTTAGTCTTTTTTTGTCCTCGTGTTTTTCTGTGGTTGGTATAGGGGAGGATTTTTTACGTTTTTTTTTTTTTTTTTTTTCACTTCGCCCGTGTGTGTGTGTGTGTGTGTGTGTGTGTGTGTGTGTGTGTGTGTGTGTGTGTGTGTGTGTGTGTGTGTGTGTGTACAGTATAGGAGAGGGACAGCTTTTGCCTACAGTCCACCAGGTTCATGTTTCACTTGAACCTGGGGCTACAACAACAACAACAGCAGCAACAGCAGCAGCAACAACAACAACAACAACAACAACTATTGCTGCTGCTATTGTTACTACTACTACTACTACTGCTGCTGCTGCTGCTGTTACAGTATCAGCAACAATTTAATACCCTCTGTGTTTTTGTTATTATTGCTGGTTGTTTTTGTTGTTGTTGTTGTGGTTCCAGGCCCATCAAAAAGTGAACCCAGTGGACTACAGACTGACATTGCCCCTCTGCAGTCCACCATCGTCCTTTCGGGGGATAGAGAGGGAGGTGAGGGACCCTTGTATATCCGGACAGTCGCCCGCCCGAGTCTATCAGTGCCACCACGTGAAGGCGCCCCTGGACCTGAATATGCGTCATTGGATTGAAGAGGCTGCTTGCGAACGAGAAATATAATTACAGTATAATGAATTCTCTAAAGGCAGTCCTACAGTACTTGCATGTATTCAATATGGACGGTGGGTGTTAGCGCCGAAGTGGTGACATGTGGAGGTGTGTGGTACGTAGGACTGCTGGGCCTTAGGGAACGGGTGTTAAGCCTATGCCCAGAATCACACACACACACACACACACACACACACACGCACACACACACACACACACACACACACAAAGGATTGATAAAAATAATCGCAAATTTCCAAGTACAGTAGTTCTGTCACCGTAACTTGGCCAATTTTTTCCATGGCACTTCTTCGTGACTAGCACCGTTCTGTAGTTTTATTATTACAATTCAGAATTCAAGATGGAGAGATGGTGATTTTAGGCCAAGTTAGAGTGAAAAGAGTATAAGATTTCTCAGTTGAACAGAATTTGCTCTTGTGGAGAGAGAGAGAGGGGGGGGGTATTCATGTAATTTTATCTTCATTTCGGTCTTTCTATTGGAATGCAGATTTTCTTTTCAAGGCTATTCTCTCTCTCTCTCTCTCTCACACACACACACACACACACACACACACACACACACACACGCACACGCACCTTTTCTGCTTCTCACTTCCATCATTTCCTCGTCCATATTGACTCCCTGTTATTTTTTTTTTCCATTTGCTCATTTTTTCTCTCCTTTGCTTCCTTCTACCTTCTTCTTCCCTTCCATCACCCTTTCCCCCTTGCTTCTCCCTCCTTCTTCCCTTCCTTCTCCCTCCTTCTTCCCTTCCTTCTCCCTCTTTCTTCCCTTCCTTCCCCCTCCTCTCCCCTTCCTTCCCCCTCCTCACCTCTTCCTTCCCCCTTTCCCTCCCCCTTCCTTTCTCCCCTCCTCTCCCTTTTTTCTTTTCTCTCCATTCCTCCTCAGCAGCCCTCCTTTGAACGACTCAAAAAAAATTTTGTCTTTCTTTCTTATAATATTTCCTGTTTCTCCTCCTCCATTTCCTTTCTTACAGCCTGAGTGAAGAAGGATTAGTGAAACATTTTGAAGGATTAGACTCTCTCTCTCTCTCTCTCTCTCTCTCTCTCTCTCTCTCTCTCTCTCTCTCTCTCTCTCTCTCAAATTAGCTGTTCATAGAGCGTGTAGGTGTAGGTATCTTAGACATATAATTAGTAATCAACCTATTGTACTGTTATTACTGTGTGTGAGTAATTTTGACTTGAACGACCAGACGAGAGGTGTGATAGTGCGTGGTGTGGCAGTGTGTGGTGTGGTAGTGTGTAGTGTGGCAGTGTGTGGTGAGGTAGTGTATAGTGTGGTAGTGTGTGGTGTGGCGAGGTGTGGTGTGGTGTGGCAGTGTGCGGTGTGGTTGTGTGTGGTGTGGCAGTGTATGATGTGGCAGTGTGTAGTGAGGTAGTGTATAGTGTGGCAGTTTGTGGTGTGGCGAGGTGTGATGGTGTAGCAGTGCGTAGTGAGGTAGTGTTTAGTGTGGCAGTGTGTGGTGTGGTAGTGTGTGGTGTGGTAGTGTGTGGTGTGGCAGTGTATGATGTGGCAGTGTGTAGTGAAGTAGCGTATAGTGTGGCAGTGTGTGGTGTGGCAGTGTATGGTGTGGCGAGGTGTGGTGTGTGGCAGTGTGTAATGTGGCAGTGTGTGGTGTGGCAGTGTGTAGTGAGGTAGTGTATAGTGTGGCAGTGTGTGGTGTGGCGAGGTGTGGTGAGGTAGTGTATAGTGTGGCAGTGTGTGGTGTGGCGAGGTGTGGTGTGGCAGTGTGTGGTGTGTCAACGTGTGGTGTGGCAGTGTGTAATGTGGCAGTGTGTGGCGTGGCAGTGTGTGGTGTGGCAGTGTGTAATGTGGCAGTGAGTGGTGTGGCAGTGTGTAGTGTAGCAATGTGTGGTGTGGCAACGTGTGGTGTGGCAGTGTGTGGTGTGGCAGTGTGTAGTGTGGTAGTATGTAGTGTGCCAGTGAGTGACGTGGTGATTTGTGGTGTGGCAGTGTGTTGTGTGGTCATGTGGGGTGTGGCATTCTGTTCTGTGGTGTGGTATGAAAGTGTGTGATGTGGCAGTGAGATGTGGTACCCTGTAATGTGTTGTGCTTTGATGCGGTGGTATGAGGTGTGGCAGTGTGTACTGTAGTGGGGCTGTGCGAGGTTGAAAGTTTAGCAGTATGAGACGTGACAGTGTGTGTGTGGAGAGAGAGAGAGAGAGAGAGAGAGAGAGAGAGAGAGAGAGAGAGAGAGAGAGAGAGAGAGAGAACGTAAACATTTGCAAGAGGGGAAGGGTGGAGGGTGAAAGAGACGAGGAGGCGAAAGGGAGAAGGGTTTGCAAAGAGAGAGAGAGAGATAGAGATAGATAGAGAGAGAGAGAGAGAGAGAGAGAGAGTAAAGGGTGTAAAAGCGACAAAAACTGATCTAAATCTACCAACACAGCAATCACATTCAGCCCCTTCATAATGTTCCTTTATTAGTTATTGAATTATAGTAAGCAATTCTTTATATCTCCATGTTCATAAGAGAGGTTGCTGCGCTGAGGTAGTGAGGGGGGGGGAGGGACAGGGGAAGGGGGAGAGGGAGGGTGTTGTGGAGGGATTGGCTTGGGAGTAAGAGAGTGATGCGTGAAATCTGGATGCCCGTGGGAGAAGATAGTGTTAAAAGTTCCTCACGTGTGTATTTTCCTACCTATTACATCACCTCTCCCATGATTATACTTTGCAAGTAACGGTGTAGGTGTCATTTAGGGTTTGTAATTAGCTTGGGTTAATTAGGAGATTTGGCAACTGAGCTGTGAGGGAGGAGGAAGGATGATGGTGGCGGGAGGGCGTGAAATATGTACTCTGATGCCATCAATAAATATCAGACGTATTTTTTACCAACCAATTCTAAGTTCCTTTAGAAAATATTAAGCTAGACTGGAATGAGGATGAAATTATGTGGATTGATAGATAGCACGGCAGTGGTACTATTGTTTCTTAGTCATTATTAAATTAAAATAAATAAAGTTAAACTCATCTGGGTACTCTTGCTGGCTATGAAGTTCTGTTAACGGACTGAGTGACCTGTATTTCCCTCTGATCTCGGTTTAGTGGGGGGTGTACGTGTTTATCTCAATTTTTTCCGGGTGTCCGTGTTTTACTTCGTTATTTTTTTTTGTTTTTTTGCGCGTGTGAAGAGAAGAGGACTAATAAAAGTGGAATTAAGAGTTGAAGAAGGCGTGAGAGTAACAAGGAAGAGGCCAGATGACGAAGGAGTTATAATAAGGTTAGTAAAGAAAGAATTACACGTGGTTATGTTACCGGTATCGTCTTGTTGGTAGGTAGGTAGGTAGGTGAAAAAGGGAATTTACTTGTGATGTTATTGTAGGTAAAGAAGTAAGTAGGCAAGCACGTGGGTAAGTGAAGAACGGAATTTACGAGACATGATAATTCTTGTAGGTAGATAGGTAGGTAGGTAACTAGTAGGTAAGTAAAGAAGGGAGGTTACAAGACGTAATGGTCTTTTAAGGCAGGTAGGTTAGTAGGTAGGTAGGTAAGTAGTTCAGTGAAGAAGGGAATTTACGAGACATAATATTCGTGTAGATAGGTAGGCAGGTAAGTAGGTAGGTGAGGAAGAGAATTTAGAGACTTGGAACGTTCTTGTAAGTAGGTAGGTAGGTAGGGAGGTAGTTAGGGAAGTGAAGAAATGTAATTAAGAAATAGATAAGTGAAGAAGTACACGTGACATTCTTGTAGATAGATAGTTGATGAAAGGAATAAAGTAGATAATTGAAGGAAGGTATTGCAAGGCGTTAGGGGACTTTGTAGGTAGATAAAGGAGCCGCGATGGTCTAGTGGTAACGTGTTGGACTTGTGACCAACGTGTGCACTCCTTCTACTGTTTCAATTGTCTGTATAATCTTACCATTCATCTTACACACACACACACACACACACACACACACACACACACACACACACACACACACACACACACACACACACTGCAGATATTTTCCTCAAGACCTCTTTGTTTGTGAACTTTGGACAAACTATTTCTTAGCGAATAATTATGGGATGACTTTTTTTCTTTTTACTCTCTTGTTTTCACTCTCTCTCTCTCTCTCTCTCTCTCTCTCCTTTTACATCTCTCTCTCTCTCTCTCTCTCTCTCTCTCTCTCTCTCTCCTTTTACATCTCTCTGTTCCCTTTTCTCCATTTTTCCTTACTCTCATTTTTACTCTTCACTCTTCTTTCCTATTTCCTCCCCATTTTTCCCTCTACTTTTCCTTCTCTTCCCTCTTCCCCTTTCCTCTCTCTGTCTCCTCCTTCTCTCACATTTCCCCTCCTCCTTCCTTTCCCTGTCTTCATTTTACTGTGTTATCCTTCTTCATTTTTCCCCTCTTTCCCATTTTCTTCATCTTCTTTTTCATAATTATACATATTTTTCCTTCATTTTATATTTTGCTAAACTATGTCCCATCCCTTCCTCTCATCTTCCTTTCTCTCCTTTCTTCCTTTCACCTTCATTTCGTACTTCTGTTCCTTTCACCCTTTTTCCCCTCCTTCCATCTACTCTTCACTTCCCTTTCTCTTTTCCTATTCCCCCTGCTCCCTTTCCTCTTCTCTTCCTTCCTTACCTCTTCTCCTCTTCCTTCCTTACCTCTTTCTTTTCCCCATTTCCTTTTTCTCACATCCTCTTTCCCTCATCTTTCCACCTAATCCTTTTTTTACAGCATTTTCTATCTTTCCACTCTTCTTTCACTTTTCCATTTCTTTCCCTTACCCCTCTCACATATGCCTTCTCTCTCTTTTTTTCTTTTTCATTTTCTCCTTTCTTTTAACTGTCTGTGCCTTTTCTCTCTCCCTTTTCCCATCTGTTTTCTCTCATCCCTGCTCTTTTCCGTCTCCCACTTCCCTCAGATCAATATCTCTTTAGTCCTGTTCTTTTCCCCTCTCTTTTCCCTTTCTCTCTCTCTCTCTCTCTCTCTCTCTCTCTCCTCTCCTCTCCTCTCCTCTCCTCTCCTCTCCTTCCCCCCTCCTCTCTGTATCTTTTTTTTTCTCCTTTTTCATTCTCTTTTCCGTCTCTTCCTCACTATTTCTACTCACCTTCCTGTCTTTCCCACCATTACCCCTATTTCCCCCCCCTCTCTATTTCTCTCATGTACGCACAATGCACACGCTGTCATCCATGACGTCACACCCCATATATGACGTCACACCCTATCCATCCAATCACAGGCAGATTAACATGGCAGTCCTTTTGTTTATATGTTTTTATTCCAGGAACGCAAAAAAAAAAAAAAAAAAAAAAAAAAAAAACTTTTTTTATCCCGAAAAACATGTAACATTTTTTCTGTGCTTTTAATGGCGAAAAAACACGTGCTTTGGTTTACCAATGTGTTTTATGCGTGTGATTGTGTGTGTGTGTGTGTGTGTGTGTGTGTGTGTGTGAGAGAGAGAGAGAGAGAGAGAGAGAGAGAGAGAGAGAGAGAGTAACGTGTGAGAAAGAGATGATTGTGTGTGTGAGAGAGAGAGAGAGAAAAAGGGATGATTGTGTGTGTGTGAGAGAGAGAGAGAGAGAGATGATTGTGTGTGTGTGTGTGTGTGAGAGAGAGAGAGATGATTGTGTGTGTGTGTGTATTTTCTTTATACATAATGACGCGTGAATTTGTATATTTTTATTAAACAACTGACACTGTAAAAAAACACTTGCCAATATTTACTTAATTCTTTTAAGCGTGCGATTTAGTCTATGTCTATTTTAAAGAACGTGATTTGTGTTGTATATACGTGATTGTGATATACGTATTTCCCTTCGACCAGTGATTTATGTTATTTATATATATCGCAATGCGTGATTATGCATTATTAAAAGCTGCGGAAGATAGCATGATTTTTATATTTTCTTTCCTCTGAGAGAGAGAGAGAGAGAGAGAAATTTTTTAACCACTAGGAGAAAACAGCATAATCTTCCTTTCCCCCCTTGAAAAACGGATAGACGGATAGATAGATAAATGGATGGATGGATGGATGGATAGATAGATTTTTGAATGACCACGAAAAGCATCATGATATTCTTTCCTTCCACACAGGCTGATAGACATAGATAGATAGATAGGCATACAGATAGATAGATAGATAGATGGGTAAAGAGTGATGGATGGATAGCCTAGATAGATAGTTTGATATATACACAGTATATATACATATAGATAGATGGATGGATAGACAGACGGACAGATAGGTAGATAGAAAGTTAGATAGATAGATTTTACCAGGTACTGAAAAACTTATAATTTTATATAGACACAAAAACAATTAGAGATAATAGACATGTTTACTGGCAGATATAAAGGCAGTTTCAGCTTTTAGTATTTTTTTTTTTTTTTTTTTTTTTTTCAATTAGCGAAACGAGAAAACACCTTTTTTGCCCCCCCCCTCTCTCTCTCTCTCTCTCTCTCTCTCTCTCTCTCTCACACACACACACACACACACACACACACACACACACACCAACCATCACTTTTCATACACCAGTAAGTGATTTCGTTAAGGTACACAATTTCGTTATATCCCTCGCGTTATAACCAATTCCCGGTGACCAAGTCGTCGTTAGAGAGAGAGAGAGAAGTAGACAAACTGGAGACAGAAGTAAAGGTAAAATAGAGAGAGAGAGAGAGAGAGAGAGAGAGAGAGATGGATAAGACAAGTAGACCAAAAAGATAGATAACCAAAGATAAAACATGAGAGAGAGAACTGCGTTGTGGCCAGCGGATGGGATTTTGTTAATGGAATTTTGTTTTCTTGTATTATTTTTTGTGTGTATTTTTGAGAATTTAGATAGAGCTTGTTGCATCTCTCTCTCTCTCTCTCTCTCTCTCTCTCTCTCTCTCTCTCTCTCACCATTTATATTTGTGCCACCACATGAAGGCGTCCCTGTTTAGAACCCAATGGAAGATAATAATAATAATAATTTGAGGTGGACACTCAATGAGGCGGGAGAAAATAGGTCATAACAGGGAAAGCCAGTGACTTAATCGGTAACATAACACAATATCAAGGCGAAGAAACAATAGACCGAGATAATAATAGAAATGACACGTGTAATTGTTCTCGGTATGTAATGGTACCTGACACCTGCCTGACACCTACCTATGCTTACCTGACACCTACCGTTTACTTGACACCTGTCAATACCTACCTGTGCCTACCTGACACCTACCCCCTTCCTGACACCTACCTACACCTGCCTGACACCTGCCCACACCCGCCTGACCCCTACCTACAGCAACATGACACCTACCTACACCTACTGACACCTACCTACACCTACTGACACCTACCTGCACCAACCTGACATCTCCCTACGCCTACCTGACATATACTTACACCTACCTCAACTGCCTGGTTATGCAGCCTCTCATCTACTTCCCTATCCCCCAAAGGGAAGATGTTGGATTAAATAGGGCAACTCAGCCTGCAGTCCACTGGGTTCACGTTACTAATACCGCTTCAGTGCGAGATCATCTTTTTATACTTTTACTATTTGCAGACGATTTCATTCAGCTGACGGGACCTTTACTAACTCCAAAGATGGGGTGGTGAGGTGTGGGTGAAAGGTGGGGCAGGAGGCAGTGACAGGGTGGGCGGAAAGGAGTGGGCGAGGTGGGCTGAGATGGGGTTGGATAGTAGGCCGTGTTGGAATAAGTACGGTACACATATACATACTGTACACACACACACACACACACACACACACACACACACACACACACACACACACACATTTTATCCTCGAAAAATGTAATATAATAATAATAATAATAATAATAATAAAGTAAGCATGCCCCACTCATATACCTTGCGTCTCACAATACATGCAAGATTTCCGCTAAACAGTTTTATTGCTACTACTATTACGCCATTCTCTTCCCCTGTACCCCTCCACCAGGCCCACTACCACGCCTCTTCTCTCAACGTATATTCATTTAGAACGACAAGTGTTTCCCGGAGCTGGGTGGGTTGGGGTGGGATGGGGTGGGGTGGATGGCTAGTGGGTTGCGGTGGGTGGTTGGGGTGGGGAGGGGTGGACTGGCTGGATGTGGGGTGGGAAGGGAAGGCTTTGGGTGGGGTGGGCTGGCTGGATGTGGGGTGGGATGGGGTGGGGATACAGGTGTGGAATATTCAATTAGCACCTGTTGCCTCGCGCTTCAGAGGGGGGGAGGAGGGGGAGGCAGCGTGAGTGAGGCAGAGATGTGGTAGGTATGGCCTGAGACGCGATGGGGGATGTAATTGGATGTTGCTGAGGTGGAGATGTGGGTAAGGCAGGGATGTGGATGGCTCAGAGGGAAGGCAGGAGAGGCAGAGTGAGTGAGGCAGAGACAAGGAGAGACAGGCTTGTTGGTGAGGCAGAGGGAGGTAGAGAGAGAGAGAGGGTTGTAATTGGATGTTGAGGCAGAGACGAGGGTAGGCAGTGTTGTATCTGAGGCAGGAAGGGTTAAAAAAAAAAATAGGGGATGTAATACTGGATGTAGGTGAGGTATAGAGAGAAAGAGGTAGGGTGATATATTGAGCAGGGAGAGGCAGGGTGTGGATGAGGTATTAGTGAAGGTGAAGGAGGGTGTGCGTGAGGTAGGGTGTAGGTGAGGTAGGGTGTGGGTGAGGCAGGATGTAGATGAGACTGAATGTGGGTGAGACAGGGTGTGGGTGAGACAGGGTGTGGGTGAGGCAGGGTGTGGATGAGACAGGGTGTGAGTGAAACAGGGTGTGGGTGATACGGTGTGAGTGAGACAGAGTGTGAGTGAGGCAGGGTGTGAGTGAGGCAGGGTGTGGGTGAGGCAGGATGTGGGTAAGGCAGGTTGTCAGTGAGGCAGGGTGTGGGTGAGGCATGCACGGACATGGGAAGGTAATTGAATTTGGGTTAGGTAGGGAGAGAGAGAGAGAGAGAGAGAGAGAGAGAGAGAGAGAGAGAAAGTTAGCTATTTTCTCCTATAAGATCGTCAATAACAATAACTCTATGACGATTGAGATTTGGACCCGTTTATATATACTGTATATATATATATATATATATATATATATATATATATATATATATATATATATATATATATATATATATATGTGTGTGTGTGTGTGTGTGTGTGTGTGTGTTTATATTTATATTGGTGTCCCTCATCTGTCATTTTCCTAAAGTTGTTCACTTTCCTCCCAGGACAACCTGTGTATATAATTATAAGGAAAATTATGAGGAAAATGATCGTAACTGATAATATAGAAATGAAAATATTAACGTGCTTATGCTGAAAAAAGTAGTCACGAAGAAGTGCCATTAATAACAGCGAAAATAATTATAATAAAGAAGAACAAAAATCAGAAATAAATAGAAGGGAAGGAAAAGAAGCCAGGGAATCTTTTAGGACTGCGATTGCTTAATACCTCTTCAGCTGCGTGTTTTTGAGGGAAGGCAGCAAGATGGCGGGGGACAGGGCGATTTATTTGTGGCTACCCCTTACAGGATTAGATCGTCTGGCTATAGATAGTGCTAGATAGATAGATAGGTGGATAGATAGATAAATGATTAGATAGATGGATAGATAGATTAATAACTAGATGAATAGATAGACATATGAAACGATAGAAGCAACACAACAGAATGCCATGGTAAATATATAAATAAATCGCTCAGGAATAAATGTTGCGAAACCTCAGAACTCAAAAACTCAGCCCCACACCACACAACACCACCCACCCATCCCCACCCCTGCCTGACTTCCTCCCTGTCTTCCTTCTTACTTCCCTGCTCGTCTCTCACCCTGCCCTCCTGCCCCCTTTGCCTCACTTCCTCCCTGTCTTCCTGCTTTTCTCCCTGTTTCTCTCCCTGTCTGTCTCCCTCATTGTATCTCTTTCTCCCTTTCTCTCTCCTTCCCTTTATACCTCCCTGCCTCTGTTTCTGTCTCCTTCCCTCCCTGTCTTCCTGCCTTTCTTTTCGCCTCTTTCCCTGCCTCTCTTTCCATCCTCCCTCCTTCCCTCCTGCTTCTCTCCCTCCCTCCCTCCCACCCAGCTGCAACGAGGAGTCTGCAATGTAAATGCAACCGGGAACCACTCTGCAAGTTGCGAGGCCTGAGTGAAAGCTTTGCAACACAGAATAGCAAAAGAGCTATCGTGGAAAATTGCAGGAACATTAGCTAAGATGTTTTACTGAGAGTTTTCTATATATCTTTATTTCTTGGAGACATTTTTCTTACGTCTTCGGTGTTGGGGATCTTTTCTTGACTCCTTTTTCTTTTTTTCTTCTTACATGTTGGTTAGATCTTCGTAGATATTGAGATCCAACAAATACATTTTGAGATATCGAGGAAAATCAAAATGGCCGCCTCATGCCTGAAAGTGCTAAATCGGAAAGTGTTTGGCCGATTTTGACCAAACTCGGTGGGAATGTAGTGGGTGACGAGCGAACATGATTTGCAGTGTATGAATGTCCTTGACCATAATACTGTGTACACATCAAAGACTGTACACCATATCTCATGTACAAATGTGGATTTTTTTTTTGTCCCTAATCTGGAATGTGGCATTATCATCTGCAATGTGGAGTTCTTTGATTATTGCTTCAGCAGTTTAAGAATTCTAGTTTTTATTATTATTATTACTAACAATATTATTACTGTTATTATTATTATTATTATTGTTATTGTTATCATTATTATTATATTATTATTATTATTATTATTATCATTATTATTATTATTATTATTATTATTATTATCATCATCATTTCATTCTCAGGCATCAGTACTCATTGTTGTTGCTGTTGTTGTTGTTGTTCTTGCTGTTGCCGGTGTTGCTCCTGTTATTGTCGTTGTTCTTGTTATTGTTGTTGTTGTTGTTGTCGTGGGTGTTCCAGTGTGAGGCAGTGCATTGCAACATGAACTCTTCCGCTTCACTAATTAAAAAACCAACACATCACTCACACAGCCTCTCTCTCTCTCTCTCTCTCTCTCTCTCTGTAAAGAATTAATGGCAACAACACAGCTAATTAAAACCGGCCAGAAAATCCCAGACCCGCCCTGGTTAACGCCGAAAAAAAAAAAATGCATATATCATTTTTGACTCCCTCTGTGTGGCTGGTATTTTGGGACGAGAGAGAGAGAGATGAATATGTAAGTGAAAGTTGACTGAAAAGATACATACAGATGAAGGTTGAGAGAGAGAGAGAGAGAGAGAGAGAGAGAGAGAGAGAATGAATATGTAAATGAAAGTAGACTGACAAAAGGATACGTACAGATAGAAGTTAAGAGAGAGAGAGAGAGAGAGAGAGAGAGAGAGAGAGAGAGAGAGAGATGAATATGGAAATGAAAGTAGACGGACAATAAGGTACATACAGATAGAGACTGATAGACAGATAGGTAGATACTGATAGATAGATAGATGCTGATAGACGGACAGATAAACAGAGAGAGAGAGAGAGACTTCAGATTTCAGTGTTTGTAGGTGGTTTTCTGTCCCGTTTTCATTCTCTCTCTCTCTCTCTCTCTCTCTCTCTCTCAAGTTTGTGATAGCCTTATAATTTTAGAGAGAAGATGAGAAAGGAATGTTTGTCAAGGAAAGAAATTAAAGAGAGAGAGAGAGAGAGAGAGAGAGAGAACTTTGAGGAAGAAAATGTGGACAAGAAAAGTGTGAAAGAAAGGGAAAGATGGAGAGGGAAGTGAATGTAAATGTGAAAGGGGAAAAAAGAAGGAATTGGGGAAACAAAGGGAAGATTTAGGGAAAGTGAGAATGAGAGGGGAAGAAGTGAAGATGAAGGGGAAAAGTAGAAGAGAGGAAAGTAGAAGAGGAGAAAAGCAGATGAGGGAAAAAGTAGATTATTTGAAATGTACGTGAGGGGAAAAGTAGGTGAGGAAAAGGTATAGATTTAGGGAAACGAGGGGAAGACTTGGGAAGGGATTGTGAGGGGAAACGAGTGAAAACCAAGGGGAAAATTAGATAAGGAAAAGTGACAAGATTGGAAGGAGGAAAATATAGATGTAAAAGAAATTCTGTAAGTATCCTGACGTTAGAAAAGTGTGAAAGTGAGAAAAATTGACGATTGAGAGGGAAGAATGTGTGAAATGCCACGCTACACACTGCTACCACACTGTCTCACCACACACCACCACACCTCACAGTGCTATCACACCACACTACTACACCACACACTGCCACCCACACACACTGCCACACCACACACTACCACACCACACACTGCCGCACAACACACTGCCACACAACACACTGCCACACCACACACTGCCACACAACACACTGTATCACCACACACTGCCACACCACACACACCACCACACCACACAGTCACACCACCACACCACACACTGTCACACCACCACACTACACACTGTCACACCACACACTACCATACCACCCACTGTCACACCACACATTACCACACAACACACTGTCTCACCACACTGCCACTCACACACTGCCACGCCACACACTGCTACCACACATTCCACACACACTGCTACAGAACACACTGCTACCACGCACTACCACGCCACACACTGCCTCACCACACACTGCCACACCACACCACATACACGACTGCACTTACATCTGTTATGATTTTTTTTTAGCACTATAACTTACATACAGTATACTTAATAAAAAAATAAGTACTAAACATACACACACAGAACCTGTCACTTTTTTTTTTTTTCCAGGAGTAAAAAAAAAAAATAATCCTGAAATTTTGATGTGATATTCAGAGTAAGTTATGGATTCCCAGGGAGTCGAGAAAGTTTGGTGAGAGAGGTATATTGGATTTGTAAGAGCTTGTCGAAATTGGTGGGTGTAGGGGGGTGTAGGGAGGAGGAGAGACACATCTTTAGGTCTGTCTATGTATCTATTGCCAGACGCCTTAATCCCGGAAGGAGTGGCCACAAACAAATCGCCTCCATGTCGCCCTGTCCCCCGTCATTTCATTGCCCTGTTCCCAGCTCACACCCCCCCTCTCTCATATACCTCTCCACTCCATCCCTCCATCTCATTCTTGGCCTCCCCCTCCACCTCACTCACATACATTCTCCTCGTTTGTCTCTCACTCTCCATCCTCTCCACATGGCCAAACCACCTCAAAGATCTAAGGAGAAGAGATGTAAATATAATCGTCTTATTAATCGTCTTGAGGTACTGGGGGCAAAGATCTAAGGAGAAGAGGTCTAGATAAAATCGTCTTGTAAATCGTCTTGAGGTGGTTTGAAGACAGTAACTAAATGCAGGTGGGCCAGTACAAGGTGGTCTTTTTTTTTTTTTACAGTCCAGACGATTTTACTCAGCGTAGGGTAGAGTTTGCACCTTATGGAGTTAGATGAAGCCCTCAGGAAATCGTGTTTTTTTTTTTTTTTTTTTTTTTTTTTTTTTTGATAGGAAATATCTGGAGGTAACAATAACAAAAACTAATGAGATATAGGTAGATTGATAGATAAATAGTGTATGTGTGTGTGTGTGTGGGGAGAGAGAGAGAGAGAGAGAGAGAGAGAGAGAGAGAGAGAGAGAGAGGAATACAGTGAAAATTGAGAGAGAATGGAAGAGAAGGGACTGAACAGCGAAATATTGTGATAGTGGAATATGTCAGTGAGAGAGAGAGAGAGAGAGAGCGAGAGAGAGAGAGAGAGAGAGAGGTCTTCCATTACTAGAGCGAGACAAGAAGTGGGAACCCGCACTTCCCTTGGGGGGGAGGGGGAGGAACGAGGAAACTGAAGAAGATGGCGGAAGAAAGAAGTAAAGAATAGTTTCCCCTTCTGCCTCCTTCACTTCCACGTCATTTTCCTCTGTTTTCCCTTTTCTCCTCCTCCTCTTTCTCCTTCTCCCCATTCTTCCTCCTCCCTTCCCCTCCCTCTTTCTTCCCTCTCCTCCCCTTATTTCCCCTCATTCTCCTTCCTGTCCTTCTACTCAGTACTTCCTTTTCTTTTTCCTTCCTTCTTTCCTCTCTCTTCCCCTCCCTTTCCATCCATCGTCCTTCTTTCTCCTCCTTCTCATTCTCCTTTTTTCCTCCTCCTCCTCCTTCCTCTTCATTCTCCCCTCTTCCTTACCCCCCCTCTCACTCTCTCTCAGCAGTAACGAGAAATTGATAAAGACAAAAACATGCCATAGACAAGGGAGGGAAGCACAGAGTGGCGTGGAGGGGGTGGCTTGGCTTGATTGACTTGTTTATTTGTTTGTTGCCTTGATTGTGGCTTGAGGTTCAGGGGGTTAGAAAGGTGCTGCAAGTTTGGGTAGGGTGGGGTTGGGGTTGGGTGGGGTTAGGTTGGGATAGGATTATGTTGTGTAGGGTAGGGTTCAGGGTTGGGTAGGGGTGCTATGTAGGGTTGGGTTGGGCAGGGTGGGGGTAGGATGGGGCTTCGGGTAGGGTAAGGTTGGGTTGGGCAGGGTGGGGTAGGGATGGGGTTGGGTCGGTTTGGGTTGGGTAGGGCAGTGGGGTTAAAGGTAGGGTAGGGTGTGTACCTGTGTGTGTCAGATTAACCTCTTAGATGGGCGTAGATTAGTAAAGAAGGTAGGCAGTGGTAGTCAGCGTAATTTAGGTGAAGTAACATTGAAAGACGAAGTGTAGAGATGAATGAAGACTTAAAATGAATGAGAAAATATAAGGATAAAGAAAGAATAGTGAATAATGTGAGTTTGTGAGGGTGAGTCAGGGTGGGTATGTGTGGGCCTTGAAGTGGGTGGAGATTTTTTTTTTTTTTTTTTCGGAGTTAGATTATCAGGGAAGTTTGGGGGGCGTGGGATAGAGAAAAAAGGTGAGAAAAAGAGAGGAAAGTTGTGAGAAGATAAATGTTTAAAGAGAGAGAGAGAGAGAGAGAGGGAGGGAGAGAAAGAGAGGAAAGTTGTGAAAAGATAAATGTTTAAAGAGAGGGAGAGAAAGAGAGGAAAGTTGTGAAAAGATAAATATTTAAAGAGAGAGAGAGAGAGAGAGAGAGTCAAAGAATGTAAATTAGAGAGGAACAACACAGTGAGCGAGACAGATGCCAAGATTCACGGCAGAGAGAGAGAGAGAATCACCAGCCACAAATAATTAAAACCCTTCAGCACCAGGTTAACTCGCCCAGAATAATAAACTAAGGGAAATATTTCATCACCTCTCTCACGGACTCTCAGGTGGTCGAAGAGTATGGTTGCGTCTGCGTCCACCAGATATCTTGTCCTGGGGATTTCGATTCCACTGAGCTGAGCATTTATAAGAAAGGAGAAGTGTTTGTGTGTGTGTGTGTGTGTGTTTATGTAGTCTTTGTGTGTGTGTGTTGCGTAGTCTTTGTGTGTGTGTGTGTATGTGTGTGTGTGTATCGTCTCATTGAAGATATATATAAAGAATTTTTTCACTTTCATAGTCTTTATTAAAAAAAAAAAAAATCCCATAATCCTTCGACACTCTATACCAGCCACTAACACCTCTTCCTAAGCGATTTATTTTGCCTGTTACAACCTGCTAACCCCTTTTATTGAGTATTTAATTAATTCTTATATGCCATACTCTTTATTATTAACGTGTAAGTTATATTAACTGATCCATGTCCAAAAATAAATCGCTTGGGATAAATTATTAAAGCCTTCTCACTAGTCAGGTTCTGATCCGGTTGCTAGCCATCCCGTTCCCTGAGGACCACTATCCCTCCTACGTACCACACACCTCAACATGTCACCACTTCCAGCGCCAACACCCACCGTCCATATTGAATACATACAAGCGCCTTTAAAACAGATTAAGCATATTTCTTTCCGTCTAGTGTAGTACTTATACATACATACACATACTACATACATACATGTGCACGCGCGCGCGCGCATACTATACTATACACACACACACACACACACACACACACACACACACACACACATTCATCATAGGACGGTGCCCCACGGCTTCTAATCATCCACTCTATTGAACTGATATTAAGAGATTTTTTTTGTGTGTAGTAATGTTTCAAACCTTTCTTACGAGTACAAACACACAGACATACATGCATACATATACACATACATACCTATATTCATAAACCTGCCATCATACATTAACACACACACACACACACACACACACACACACACACAGAGCATAGAATTGGATAGATCCCTGTGATAGAGTGTTAGGTGGTTGACAGACAGAAAGGTAAATAGATAGACATAGGTAGATCGATGGGCAGATAGATTGACAGTTAGATAGACAGAAATAAAGCCGCTGGACAGACAGAGGCTA
>NC_136995.1:14771897-14969397 GCF_032717465.1 Coenobita brevimanus
ATCTCTGACCTTCTCTTTCTCTCGTTCCACCTCCATCCTTTCCCTCATCTCTGTCCCCTTCTTCCTCTCACTCCATCATCTTATCTTCTTGCATCTCTATCCACTTCTTCCTCTCACTCCATCTGCTCCTCTACGCCTCAGACCTCCTCTTCCTCTTCAACTTCTACTCTTCCCACATTTCTGCTTTCCTCTTCCTCTCACCATACCTGCTCCTCTTCCTGCATGTCTGCCCTCCTCTTCCTCTCACTCCATCTGCTCGTCTTTCTAAATTTTTGCCCTCCTCTTCCTCTCACACCATCTCCTTCCCTTCCCCTACTCTTCCTCTCACACCACATGCTTCTCTTCCTACATCCCTGTCCACCTTTCCTTATCTTCTAACTTCATTGCCTCTCTCTCTCTCTCTCTCTCTCTCTCTCTCTCTCTCTCTCTCTCTCTCTCTCTCTCTCTCTCCAAAACACCTTTACCAAGAGTTAAGTTCCACACACACGTCTCCGCTTCTAAATGAGTTACCTCTGCCCTGACATGCCCTCTCTATCACTCCGTTCACACACCTGGCTTCAGTGTGACTGTGTGAGAGTTGTGTTACCTGTGTGTCACTCTTTCATTACCCACGTGTTGGACCGGCAAGGATTGGATTAACCCCAATTATTACTTCCTTCTAGGAGCGTGTGGACGGAAGGGGAAGCAAGTAAAGGTGGAGAGGCAAAGCGGGGAAGGGGAAGCAAGGAAGGAATAAGGAGGGGGAGGCAGGGAAAGGATAAGGGGAAGGGGGAGGGAAGCGTGAATGTCATTATACTTTAAAACACCAGGTGGAGTATATGTACAGGTGCCGACAAAAGGAACAGATACACTGCCTAATCCCAGGAACACAAGAACTGAATCATTTCTGGCGATGAGTTAGAGCGGGGGTTTGGGGATATGGCAGCACCTTCCCCTCACTTACCCCCGTCTGATGTCATTTCCCTCACTCCCTCACTGTAACTCATCGGCTCGAAATGACACAGGCCATCACTTCCTTAATTAAAGCACAGTCTTTGTCCCTTTATTCTGCATCTGTACTTTCACGCTCAGTCTTCAGGCAGCTCTAGGTGATGTGTATGTACGAGTATATCTGCCTTCCTGCTTTGTTATCCGTATCATCACCTCACACAATTATATATCATACCGTAGTCATAATTTTCTCTTAACTTCAAAAAGCCCATTAAGTCTGTTGCTGTCTGCTTTCCCTTGTACTCTTTTGTATTCCTGTGCTCTTAAAACTTGACTGTGACTGCAATATCTCCTCACACGTGCTTGAGTTTTATGACGTTAAGTGAAAGAAAATTTGAGACCCTTGTGAATAAGCGTAGGAACCGCTGAAGGACAGTGTTTATGCAATGCTTTAATTTGTTCACTTTAGCTTGGTGCAAAATTGCCATTCATCCATCTTCAATACCGAGCTACAGTGAGAGATTAACACTACAATAAGAAGCTAGGAACAACGTGTTATGGGAAGTATGCAGAGCCGTAGTATTACATTTTGTCATTGAGCTACGGTAGATATGTTGCAGAAGAATGAAAATCTCCATCTAGTTAAAATTAATGAAACAGTAAACAGAAACCAGTATAAGTCTATTCAGTATTATTTTTTAGTGACGGGTAATCTTCACATGAACTGCCTGTCACCTTCTACGTCTAACCCTTAACTCTTTCAGGACAATGGCGTCTCGTTACAGTGTATACTTTCAGTCATCAAATGATATTAAAAATGATACTCTTGTACAAAAGGTGCCAATGATGGTCGAGTATAACCCATCCAGTAAGAAAAATAAAAAATAAATATGTATCATCTGTTGTGAATGAATTTGTATGAAGATTTTTCCCCTTTGCTTCTTATATCACATAGCTCAGTGGATATGACAATGCTAGGGATCTACATGTTGTCCATAACACTTCTTCGTGACTAGCACCATATTCTAGTGCCAGTCTTTTGTTACGGTACAACGCAATATTCAAGCTGGAGGCATGACATTTTCAGGCAGCATTTAAGGTGAAGATATGACAATTTTAGGCAGCATTTAAAGTGAAGAGATGGCAATTTTAAGCGTTATTTAAGACGAAATTGCCAATTTTAGGTAGCATTTAATATGGGGAGATGGCAATTTTAAGCAGTATTTAAGACGAAATTGCCAGTTTTAGGTAGCATTTAATATGGGGGGGAGATGGCAATTTTAAGCAGTATTTAAGACGAAATTGCCAATTTTAGGTAGCATTTAATATTGGGAGATGGCAATTTTAAGCAGTATTTAAGACGAAATTGCCAGTTTTAGGTAGCATTTAATATGGGGAGATGGCAGTTTTAGGCAATTTGATCATTTTAATCAGTATTCAGTATGAAGAACTGTTTTAAGCAGCACTCAAGATGGAGAGATGGCAGTTTTAGGCAGCATTCAAGATGGCGAGATGGAAACATTTAAGATGGAGAGATGGCAGTTTTGGTATTCATGACAGAGAAATGGCAAACATATGCAGTATATTAGATGGCAATTAGATGGCAATGTTAGTATTCAGTATAAAGAGCTATTTTAAGCAGCACTCAAGATGGAGAGATGGCAGTTTTAGGCAGCATTCAAGATGGCGAGATGGCAACATTTAAGATGGAGAGATGGCTGTTTTGGTATTCATGACAGAGAAATGGCAAACATATGCAGTATATTAGATGGCAGTTGGATGGCAATGTTAGTCCAGGTTAAAGTAAAGGGTGTAATAGAAATCAAGTTAATAACACGTCATTGAACTCAAGGGGCTAAATATCACAATCCATACTCAGCCATCAACACCATCCCCGTCGCCTCTCCTGCTGCACCATATCATTCACAAAACTTTACCACCAAACTCCACCACCACCACCACCACCACGACACTCGCGCCACCTCACACCACACTCCCGACTCCACGCATTTTTCACAACAAATGCCTCAAGTTTCTGCGACTTCTCCCTTCCTCTCGGCTAAAGGGAAATATCGCCTCCCTTTCCTGAGGTTATATCAAATTGTTCCCCATGACTCTGGTCCGGGAGTTTAGGAATTAAGTTTTTCTGTTTCTGTTTGATTTTCTCATCAGCGGCTCATATGATTGTATATTTTACCAGTTTTCTTTTTTGTATTTTTAATTTTTCTGTTCTGTTTCATTTATTCTCACTCTCTCTCTCCCTCCCCCCCCCACACACACAGACACACACACAGACACACACACACACACACACACACACACATACATATGCGCGCGCGCGCGCGAGAGAGAGAGAGAGAGAGAGAGAGAGAGAGAGAGAGAGAGAGAGAGAAATATATAGAGGACAACGAAAAGACAAAAAATAATTAACATGAAGAAAATAAAAAAACCTACATGAAGTAAAACGTGGATGATAATGGAAAAATACAGGGAATAACGCAGATAATAAAGATAACACTTAGTAGGAAGGAATGGAAAGAGTAAAGCAAAGAGAGAGAGAGAGAGAGAGGGAGAGAGAGAGAGAGAGAGAGAGAGAGAGTAGGGGATTGAAAATAAGGTTAGGTAGGGGTGGGAGACGAAATTCAATTGTGAGAAACTGAGGGAAGGGAAGAATTTTGCAGACGAGAGTACAGAAAAAGATAAGAAGATAATGATGAAGACACTCGCTGTGGATTTCATATAAAAGTGTTAAATAAGTGTGAAAATCTACAGGAGTGATACCCCTTGTAAAAAATTAGAGAGACAGACAGACAGGACCGATCACAAATACGCTTCAGCTTCTAAAAATAATGAGAGAAGCCTTAATAAGTACATAGAAAAGGAAACAGAGAAAATTTAATCATACTAATATTTATGATGCCTATAACCCTGTAAATAAGCAAGGAACTGTACATGTTACCAATAAAAAATGCATATAGAGATGTTGGGACGAAGTGCAAGCAAGCGGATGTTGTGTGTTAAGGCGAAGATGGGGTGACATGGTTGAGAGAAATTAAATTAATTACAAGTAAGTCTCTCTCTCTCTCTCTCTCTCTCTCTCTCTCTCTCTCTCTCTCTCTCTCTCTCTCTCTCTCTCTCTCTCTCTCTCTCTCTCTCTCTCTCTCGTGTTGTATCACTTTCTGAGACTTTCTTTTCCGTATCGTCAGTTCTGTATAACAAACTCCCGTTGACGGCGCTTCGTTAGTTCACCCAATCGTGTTGCTTTACCAACGGTGCCAGAAACTAACTTTACTATTCAGCTTTGCCATGATTTATATATTTTGATTTATATTATATAGGTAGATAGATAGATTTCCATACGTGTGCATGTTTTCAGACACTAACGAGTATCTCAGTTTCTTACTTTGTCACTAACTTGACTTATACTTGTTAGCTAGTGGGCGAGTAGGGGTGGTGTTGGATGGGGTTATGTGGAGGGAGAAGTGAAGTGTGTGTGTGTGTGTGTGACGGTAAATTCAACAAAACAATGTCATTATCCACATCTTCCATAACATTGGACCTCAGCAGACATGTTTCAGCACATCAGGTATTTATGCGGATGTAAAAGTTAAGGCAAATGGCGTATTGTTTGGCTTAATGTCGGGCATATTATGAAATTACATACTTTTGCTGAAGTGGAAAATTACTGCAGTATTCACAACGCTTCATCCTGTGTTTCAAAATTTAAGTATGACGATAGTAATGATATTTATTGTTACATTGATATCGTGGTCTTCCGAAACTACTGAGAATATACAACAATGTGAAGGAAGAAAACGAAGGCAGAAAGAAAAGACAAAGAGAAAGGAGAAATAAGAACTGAGCGTGCAAGAAGATAATATGAAGGCGATGAGTATAAACATAGAATAAAGGAAATATATTTGGGAGGAAACATGACGATGTAGGGATAAAAAAATAAAATAAAAAGGAGAGACAGAGAAAGCAAGAGATGAAAGGCTGGAAAAAGTGCAAGGAACTGATGGAAAAATCCCCGTTAGAGCAGGAAATTTATTTACAAGTTGAGGAAGAACAGAAAGGAACTGAAATAAAATACAGAAAAAAAAAACTGGTGTAGAGAGAGAGGTGAGAGAGAAGAGAGCCCCGTTAGAGAACCTAATATGGACCACAATGTACTGACCGGTTCTTGGACCTGGGGGATCAAGGAGCATTGAGAAGGAAGGAAGGGAGGAAAGGAGGAAGGAAGGAAGGGAAGGAGGAGAGAAGGAAGAAAGGGAGGGAAAGAAAAAGAAAGAAGGGTGGGAGGGAGGAAAGAAAGAAAGAAGGAAGGAAGGAAAGAAGGAAGGAAGGCAGGGAGAAAAAAAGAAGGAAGGAAGGGAGGGAGGGAGAGAGAAAGGAAGGAAGGAAGGACGGAGTGGTGAGAGGCGATGAGGAAGATTGACTGACAGGGTAGCAGGGTGGGAGGGAGAGGAAGGGAGGGTAATGGGGAGTGAAAATAAGTTAGGCAGTGAATGAGAAAGGTAGGAATGGCAGGCTGGGAGGAAGGGAGAGGGAGGGTAGCAGGGAGGAAGGGTTAAATTTGGCAGGAGAGAATGATAGAGGTGGCAGGGTGAGGAGGAAGAGAGGTTACTAGGGGAGGGGAGGAGAATACGTATGACACGAGAAGAGAAGGGGGGGATGGCAGGGTAGATAGGAGGGAGGGGGAGGAAGGGAGGGTAGATAGGAGGAAGGGAGGATAGATAGGAGGGAGGGAGAGGAAGGGGGGATAGATAGGAGGGAGAGGAAGGGAGGGGAAAGTATACAGGAGGAAGGGAAGGTAGATAGGAGGAAGGGAGGGTAGATAGGAGGGAGAGAGGGGAAGGGAGGGTGGCAGGGGTGGGGGTAAAAGAGGAAGGAGAGGACAGTGGTATAGATGGCAGGGTGGATGGGAGGAGGTAGGAGGCAGTGGTTGTGAGAAGAGAAGATTTTGATGGAGGGGGGCGGGGGGAAGGGGGGGGGCAAGAAGGGGAAAACAATGAGAGGCTAGAAAGAAAACAAGAGAGGAGGTAGACGTTTATTACTGTCTGGTTCCAGCCATTTATCTCTTATGTATCTATTCATCACTTAGTGACGGCCAAGGTAAAGCTGCAAAGAAAGTGGTTGAGGAGACGAAGGGGAAGACAGGAGGAAGCAGCTCCTGTGAGAAGAGTGGAGAAATTGCAAGATAGTGAGAAAATGACAGAGTACAAGAGCATAGTGGAAGAAAGATTGAGAAGGTATGAGCTAGAGCAGATGGAAGGGGTGGAAGACGTATGTAAGATATTCACGGAAGAAATAAGCGCAGCGTGTGAGGCGGTTTGTGGAGTGAGGAGGAGATGCAAGGGTGTGCAAGGGACAGCATGGTGGAATGATGAGGCGAAACGAGCTGTGGAACAAAAGAAGAAGGCATATGGTGAATGGTTGGCGAGTAGAGGTAGGGGAGAAGATGAGAGAGAGAAGAGAGAGGTATATGTGAGCAGGAGAAGGGAGGTGAAGAGACTGGTGAAGGAGAGTAAAAAGAAGGTGGATGAAGGGTTTGGGAGGAATCTGAGTGTGAAATGGAGGGAGAGTAAGAAATTGTTTTGGAAGGAGGTAAAGAAAGTAAGGCAGTGTGAAAGGGGAAATAGTAGGGGAGTGAAAGATAGGAATAATAGATTGTTGGTGGAGAAGAGAGAGAAATTGAGGAGATGGAAGGAGCACTTTGAGGATTTGTTGAATGTAGAGAGTGAGAGCAGTGTGAGTATAAGTGGTTGGGGAATGGCTGGGAGAAGAAGAGATGAGAGGAGGGAGGAAGAGATCAGTAGGTCGGAAGTAGTGAAAGCGATGAAGAAGATTAAGCTGGGAAAGGCCCCAGGAATTGAGTGGTTGGGGAATGGCTGGGAGAAGAAGAGATGAGAGGAGGGAGGAAGAGATCAGTAGGTCGGAAGTAGTGGAAGCGATGAAGAAGATTAAGCTGGGTAAGGCCCCAGGAATTGATGGAGTGTGTTGTGAAATACTTAGGTATGGGGGTGAGATTGTTGTGGAGTGGATATGGAAGTTGTGTAGATTGGCTTGGGAAGAGGGAAGGGTTCCAGAGGACTGGAAATCAGGTATAATTGTTCCTCTGTACAAAGGAAAAGGGGAGAGAGAAGTATGTGGTAACCATAGGGGTATTTGCCTTCTTAGTGTGACTGGTAAAATATATGGTAGAATACTCATTGATAGGGTTAGGCATATGACAGAGGAGCTAGTTGGAGAAGGACAAGGGGGATTTAGGAAGGGAAAAGGGTGTGTAGATCAGATATTTGTTCTAAGATGTTTAGTGGAGAAGTATCTAGAGAAGGGAAGGAAAGCGTATGCTGCCTTCATGGACTTGGAGAAAGCTTATGACAGAATAGATAGGCAAGGTATGTTGAAGGTATTAAGAGTATATGGAGTGGAGGGGAAATTGTTGAGTGCTGTGAAGAGTATGTACGAGGGAGCTAGGGCTACGGTGCGAGTGGATGGTGAGCTGAGTGAGTTCTTTGATCTCAATGTGGGACTGAAACAGGGGGGTGTGATGTCTCCATGGCTGTTTAATATATATATATATGGATGGGGTTGTAAAGGAGGTGCAAGGTAGGGCAGTGGATGTGGGGCTGGCCCTAATGAATGAGGGTGAGATTTGGAAGCTTCCGGTGTTGCTGTTTGCTGATGATACAGTATTGTTGAGTGAAGATGAATGGGAGTTGCAAGGTTTGGTGAATGAATTTGGGACAGTGTGTAGGAGGAGGAAGCTGAAAGTTAATGTAAACAAAAGTAAAGTTATGGTGTTTGAGAGGAATGAAGTCACAGAGTGTGCAGTGAGGTTGGATGGTGAGGATATGGAGAATGTGAGTGCATTCAAGTACTTGGATAGTGTGATGAGTAAGGATGGAATTTTGGGGGATGAAGTACGTGAAAGGGTACAGCAGGGAAGAAAGATCGTTGGTACACTGAAAGCAGTGATGAGAAATAGGGAGGTGAGTATGGAAGTTAAGAAGTCACTGCATGATGGTATTGTGATCCCTACCCTGACGTATGGAAGTGAGGCGTGGACCTTGCAAGAGGGGAACAAGTCAAGAGTTAGAGCAGTGGAAATGAGTTACTTGAGAGGAGCATGTGGAGTGACGTGGAGGGACAGGTTGACGAATGAAGAAGTGAAGGAACGTTGTGGGGTAGATGTGGATGTGGTTGAAAAGATTAGGAGAAATACACTGAGGTGGTTTGGACATGTGGAGAGAATGGAGAATGAAAGACTGACTAACAGGGTGTATGTAGGTGAGGTGGAGGGAGGGAGAGGGAGGGGTAGACCGAGGATGAGGTGGAGGGATGGAGTTGAGAGGTATATGAGGGAGGGGGGGGTGAGTTGGGGGGAGGGTAGTCAAATGGTGGGTGACAGAGTGACTTGGAGGCGTTTTGTCTGCGGCCACCGTTTGCGGGATTAGGGCGTCGGGCTATAGATAGATAGATAGATCTATTCATATCTTCTTTTCTCTTAACCTTTCCTCTCCACGTCTTCCAATCTTACTATATCTTCTCTCACCTTTTACCTCCTCATCTTCCACCCCTTCTTATCTTCTCATACTTAATGTCATTCCTCATCTTTCCCCATACCCGACTTCTGTATCTACCGCCAGACGCAGAATCCCAGAGGCCATTCAGGGTGGGATGTTTTTCTTCCTTTACTTAGCCCTGTACAATCGCAGTCAATAATTCCTTTACACATTGGGGTTTCTGAACTCAAAAGACGAAACTTTAACCTTTTTGTAATATCAGTGTTTAGTTCGGCAAAGCTGCTGCATAGAGAGGGACGCCTTCAGGTGGTGGCACCGATATGGCCAGGTGGTGGAGCTTCCCGGTTGTACAAACGTCCATCAGTCCCCTCTTTCTCCCACAACAAAAGGATGGAAAACTGCAGAAGAAAGGCATCTTTGACCTTCACTCCACTAACTCCACATTCGGATGAGCTCGGGAAGTCAACTACAAGTAAGGCAAAATCTTACTGGGCTTGCATATTTGGAGACGATGTGAAAGGACTGTTGACCACTGCTATGCCTTAACCTCCATCATACCAAAAGCAGAGAGGGGGAAGAGGATAAAGAGGGAAAAGTTAAGACTATAGAAACGGGGAGGAGGTTATAAGAAATAATATATCAACAGAACCAGAGGATAAGAAATGTATCCTGTCCTCATCCATCATTCCCCCCGCCATCCCACTACATCCTACCCTCAACCTCCGTTGCATTACCACTTCCTAGCTTCCCTTACATCACCCCTTTCTATCCCCATCTTCCCTTACACCACCACCACTTTCAGTCCTCATCCTTCCTTCCTCCCTTCCCCGCCACTTACCAGCCAAGAGGCGGGTCGTGATGATGCTGTGTGTGAGTGATGATGCTATAAGGCACGGACGTGGAGAGAGAAGGGAAGATAGGGCAGCGGGGCGGAAGAGAGAGGGGGGGATAGGAAAGAGAGGGAGCAGGAGAGAGTAAGCGAGAGAGGGAGAAACAGGAAAAGACGGAATAAAAAATAGGGAGAAAGAGGAAAGAGAGAGGAGGGGGGATAAGAGCGAGGGTGAAGGAGCGGAAAGAGGGAGTGAGGAAGAGACGAAGGGAGAGTGAGAAAGAGGAAGGGCGATTACGGAGAAAGGAAGAGGGGATAGGAGAGCAAGGGTGAAGAAGCGGAGAGATTGAGCGAGGGAGGGAGAGTGAGAAAAGGGAGAGAGAGAGGACAGAAAAAGTAGGGAAGGGGGAGTAGCACGGGAGAGCAAGGAAGATGGAGCGGTGGGGTGAGTGAGGGAATGAGGAAGAGTGAGAATGAGGGAGAGAGAGGGCAGAGAGAGCAGAGGGGACGGGAGGATAGGAAAGCAAGGAAGAGGGAACGTGGAAGAATGAGAGAGGGGGGTAGAGTCCGGGAGAGAGAGAAAGAGGGCAGCGAGAGATGAGGGGGGGATAGAAGAGCGAAGGGGACGGCGAGAGTGAGGAAGGGAGGAAGAGTGAGAAAGGGCGTAGGGAAGGAGGAGTAGGACATAAAGGGAGGAAATTAAATTAGGTCTGTAGGTCAGAATTTAATGGTACATCAAAGTGAGCCACACAGGTTTGTAAGGTTATGTGTCTTGGTCAGAATGCTATGGTATGCAGGGCCAGATCCAGCACTACGGAAAATGGGGGTTGTGACTCCCAGGGGAATTATCACAAGTATGAATGCATGCTGACTCTTTACTCAGTTAAGAAATTATTCATTTCATTTAAATGATTATGCGATGATATTTACGTAAGATATTTGCTGCATATATTTTGATGTTAAAAACTGCTACTGTAAGGAAATACTGGTCTACATTTATTTGGGATGATGTTGACTCCCCCCCTCCCTCAATTCGTGCTTGACTGCTTTTACAACAGCAACAAAAACAACAACAACAACAACTACAACTACAACTACTCTGTTCCATATAAAGTGGCGGAGAAGCTACTCCCAAGTCCTAGTCGAACGCAGGTGACCGTACAAAGGGATAAAAGTGACCTCACCTGACTCTTTCTCCAGCCTACTCTCCTGGGAGAGAGAGAGAGAGAGAGAGAGAGAGAGAGAGATTTGATCTGTTTATTGTCTAATATTCAAATATAGCAATCATATTTTATTTTCTGACCTAATATTAATTAATCCTACATCCAATCCAAACATGAATTTGTGTAATTTGAAGGCATTATTACGAGTTCTATCCTGATTGGCAAACCTAAGAAAATCACCAATTCATCGCGAAATGGCGAACCCTTACAAGTATTAATATATCAGTCATATGATTTGCTGAAAATAACTTCTATCAAGATAGTTTTATATAAAAAAAAATGGTGAAATACGCATTACCCTCTCTCTCTCTCTCTCTCCCTTCTAGTGTGTGTGTGTGTGTGTGTGTGTGTGTGTGTGTGTGTGTGAGATTAATAGGAAAAGGGAAAGTTTCTCCCTCTTCCTTCCCACCCTCTCCCTTTGCTCTCTCCTCCTTCCCTCCCTCCCTTCCTCCCCCTCCCTCTCTCTCTCTCTCTCTCTCTTGTATAATATTAAACAATGCATGTATATGGCTTATATTTATATTTACAACTCTTATTTACAATAAATATACACAAGACACCTCACACAACACTTGTTTATTCATCTTCATCGCTGCTGGAATCATTCCATATATTGATAACAAAATTTTCTACCATGTGGTTTACAGCAATGTCATTTCTCATAAATTTTTTTTTTTTTTTTTTACGTGCCACACATTTCTGCCAGTTTTCTGCTGTTACTTTTTCTATCGCATTTCTCGTCAGCTCTTCGATCACTCGTAATTTTTGAGAAGAATTTGAGTTTCTCTTCCTCACATCATCCTTAACCTGAGCCCAAATCAGCTCTATGGGGTTGAGCTGGCATTGATAGGGAGGAAGCCGCGCACCTGGTGACCAGGATTATTGACGATTTCATCAATTTCAAACAATTGCTTGTCTTTTTTTTTTTTTTTTTTTTTTTTTTTCACTTGGTGTAGCAGGTCAGCCTTAGTGTGCAGAGGGTTATGAGGGAGGTTGTTATCAAGAAGCCACTTTATAATTTCTTGTTTTCGTAAGCTCTGTGTTGGTGCTTTATTTATAATTTTGGAATGGTATGATGCGGTGTCCATTATTATAAGTGACCTGGGCGGGATGTTGGGAAGCATCAACAAGGGCCTTACGGGGAATGCTGCATGTGACCTCAGGGCAAAAGCTCCACCTATCTTGACCTGAGGCCAAACACACCCCCCAACCAGTACGGGTCAGCAGGTGCTCCACTCATGCATTCCCTCCTTCCTCTTCTTTGTTACCATTCATCTCAAGCTATACTTACCCAAGATTCCCAGCATGTTCTGCATATTTTTATAAGAATTATCGATAGAGAATATACCTTATATGCGCGTGCGTGTGTGTGTGTGTGTGTGTGTGTGTGTGTGTGTGTGTGTGTGTGTGTGTGTGTGTGTGTGTATGTGTGTGTCTCTCTCAGGAGAGGAAGGAGAAGGGAGGGGCTGGAGGAAAGAGGGGAATAATCCTTCAAAGGTCACCTGCATTCTACGTTTGACCCAGACTTGGGAAGGAAAATACAGGTTTCTCTCCGCCAGTTTATATGGAACACTATACTACTACTACTACTGCAGCCATTACTACTATTCCCTCACCCACCCCATACCTCTGTTGTACCTCACCCGACCCAGCCTGACTTCATCCCTAGCCCTGCTTCACTTCACTACACCCCCAAGACCATCCCATCCCGAACCATTCCCAACCTGCCCCAACTCTTCCCTCCCCCGTCACCCCCACCCCACCCCCACCCTGCTCTCGTAAGCTCCTGAGCCAGCAATAAACCCGCGCCTGAGACAAATGACCCTCACGATCAACTCACAGCTCTCTCTCTCTCTCTCTCTCTCTCTCCACACACACACACACACACACACACACACACACACACACACACACACACACACACACACACACACACACACACACACACACACACACAGCCTTCCTGCTTTCCTGTCCTTGTGTTGTGTTGGACAGATACAATAGTGACGTTAGTTATATCCTGTAACAGATATCCTGCTAAGGGTCAGTAGATCTGTTGCTGTTTGCTTTCCTCTGTACACACACACACACACACACACACACACACACACACACACACACACACACACACACACACACACACACACACACACACACACACACACACACACACACACACACACACACACACACACACACACACACACACACACACACACACACACACACACACACACACACACACACACACACACACACACACACACACACACACACACACACACACACACACACACACACACACACACACACACACACACACACACACACACACACACACACACACACACACACACACACACACACACACACACACACACACACACACACACACACACACACACACACACACACACACACACACACACACACACACACACACACACACACACTCAGCGTGACCTAGTGTTGTTGACCCCAGTGCATCACCCTTATCAGCGAGCTACCATTACGGCTCAATACACACCATTATCCTGAACTAATTTGGCTCAGATTTGTGTTAATGGTAAGGGCATGGAAGGTGAAGGGATGGTGGGGGAGGTGAGGGAAGGGTTGGGGAGGTGAAGGGAGGTAGGGGGTGTTGAGAGTATGGGAGGTGAAGAGAGGGTGGGTGGTGCTGGGAACAGAGAGGGTAAGGGTAGGAGAGAAAGGCTGATTTTATCTGTAATGTCACTAATGGAGCCCCCGTGGAGACCTTACTTGGGTCGATCTGTCTTAATATCTATATTTATTTATCCGTTTGTCTGTCACTCTCTCCCAGGCATGTATGTATGTGTATGTGTCTATCTAGCAATCTGTATTAATCTATCTGTCTATTAATCAGTCAATCAGTCTATCTCTTTGTCTATCTTCGTGGCGTAGATGACCTCAACCAAAGTGTCTCCCAGTATTTTTCGCCCAACCTGATATCACGTTTACTCGGAAACCTTATGTGGATTTAAGGAAGAGAATGAGATGGAAGGAAGAAGGGAGGAATCAGATAGGAACGAAAAATAGAGAGAGGAGTGAAGGAGGAATCAAATGGGAAGGAGAAAGTGGGAGGGAGGAAGGAAAGGAATCAGATGGGAAAGAGAAAGAGAGAGTTGGGTGAAGGAGAAATCAAATGGGAAGGAGAAAGAGGGAGGGAGGAAGGAAAGGAATCAGATGGGAAGGAGAAAAGGGGAGAGGGGGAAAAGAGGAATCAAATGGGAAAGAGGATTTAAGGCAAGCTGATGGGAAGGAGAAATGGAGAGGAAAGAAGAGAGGATTCAGATGCGAAAGAGAAATAGAGTGGAAAGATGATCAGGGAAACAAAAAGAATAGAAAAAATGAATGTGAAGGTAAGAAAAGATAGAAAATTAAGAAACTGAAGGAAATAATGAACAAGTAATGGGAACACCGGAAAAGAGGAGGGAAGAGAAGTACGTAGGTGGAGTGGAAGAGAAGAGGGAAGAAGAAACAGGATATATATATGGAGTGGAGGAGAGAAAGAGGGAAGAAGGAAGAGGAGTATAGAAATTGAGTGGGAGAGAGAAGGAGGGACGAAGGAAGAGGAATATATAAATGAAATGGGAGGGAGAAAGAGAGAGGAAAGAAGAGGAATATTTACAATGAGTGGGAGGAAGAGAGAGAAAAGGAAAGAGTGGAACAGAAAAGGAGGGAAAAAGTAAGAGGAGTACATAGATGGAGTGATACCTTTTCCCGCCCTGTCATTCCGTGGGGGAAAGTGGAACGCAGGGGAACGGAAAGGGATGTTGGAGGGAGATGGCGAGGGGGAGGCAATGAGGAAGTGTGGGTAAATACAAAGCGGAAGTAATGAAGCAGATAAGAAAACGATGGGGGGAATGAAGAAAAAGATTGGAGTGAGATGGAAAAGGACAAGACGAGAGGATGGTCATTCCGGAAAAGGATAAGACGAGAGGATGGTCATTCCGGAAAAGGATAAGACGAGAGGATAGTCAGAATAAAAGGGGGTGAAGGGAGGGAGAGATTGAAGAAAGAAAAGAAAGAGAAATTAGAGGGGAGGGGAAAGAAGTCGGAGAGTGGACGGAAGATACAAAAAAAAAAAAAATGGGGAAAATTGTAGAGAGAAGAGAGAGAGAGAGAAGATAGAGATGGGGAGAGCTGTGACTTGACATTCTCTCTCTCTCTCTCTCTCTCTCTCTCTCTCTCTCTCTCTCTCTCTCCCTTCCTTCCATCTCTCTCTCTCTCTCTCTCTCTCTCCCTTCCTTCCATCTCTCTCTCTCTCTCTCTCTCTCTCTCTCTCTCTCCCTTCCTTCCATTTTCTTACTCAGTACTTCACAGTGCGAATTCACTTTTTGCCCTTAACTCAAACTTCTTTCTCTTTACTCCCCTCTTTTCTCTATCTTCCTTTTCTCTTTTCTCCTCACTTTTTTTTTCACTCTTCCAGTATCTTCTATTATTCCTTCCTACCTCTTATCGTCTCTGCTTACTCTTCCTTCGTCTCGTTTATTTTTCCTCTCCCTTCCTTCTCATTCCCATTCTTCCTTCCCTCCCTCCCTCTCTTCTTATCGCACGCTAGTCCACATTGTCCTCTGTGTCTCACTTATCTTTCTCTAGATTCAGACTGACCACACAGGTGTGTGTGTGTGTGTGTGTGTGTGTGTGTGTGTGTGTGTGTGTGTGTGTGTGTGTGTGTGTGTGTGTGTGTGTGTGCGCGCGCGGGGTGAGAAGGTGCTGATGAGTGACACACACACACACACACACACACACACACACACACACACACACACACACACACACACACACACACACACACACACACACACACACACACACACACACACACAATATGATACTACCCTATCCGAGGATAGGCTGTCGCACACCACACCACACCACACCACACCACACCACACCACACCACACCACACCACACCACACCACACCTCCACCATACCAGCCACAACACCGCATCACTACAGCACACAAATACTACCGATGTATAATTACAGCACCACACCACACCACTCCATGCCATATCGCACTACACCACAGCACACCGTACATCACATTATACCACCACCACCACTATATCAACCACAATACCACACCACTAAAGCACACAGGTACAGTCGATACATAAACTATAACACCACATCACAGCACGCCACACCACAACACACCACACCACACCACACCACAACACACCACACCACAACACGCCACACCGCAACACAACACACCACACCACAACACGCCACACCACACCACACCACAACACGCCACACCACACCACAACACAACACACCACACCACAACACACCACACCACAGTACACCACGCCTGCCAATACAAAGCCTATGGTGCGTCATAGGTGTGGTGCGTGACAAGGCTATTGTGGTGTGATATATTCCCTCTAAATCGGCCATTAAGCCATGAAATATTACCAGCACGCCAGCAAAGACGAATATACCGCTGTGTCTGTAATTATCACGATTTACGTGTTTATGGTAAATTATACAGAATAAAAACTACTCGAAAGGGAAGTTAGTACCAAGAACTCTTGAAATATTACTTTTAACCTGACAAGCAAATTGAATATAATACCCCTCAGCAAAAAGTGTATTTTTCGTGTTTTTTTTTCTTTTGTTAAAGAGCACAAGTCCCTGAGTGGACTATCAATCAGTGCATGAAATATTACCCGGCAGAACACAGGAAGTGGATGTGATACCGGTATGCCACATGTGTAGTAGTAGTAGTAGTAGTAGTAGTAACCTCAGACCAATCAGAACAGTCCTCCGGCAGTCCAATATCCCTCCTCCGGGAGATGGAGAAAAACTTGAGGGACGTTAGTATAGCCAGGTAGCTGAGCCGCCTGGTTATATCAGCACCACCACATGAAGCCTTCCCTCTAGCAAAACGCCATATTTAATAAGGATAAATGCCTTATTTTCCATTCATAATTAGTTCGAGTTAATAGCGTCACTAATTTTCACTTTTTCTTCTTTAATTTAGGGTGATGGTTGTCATGTAGCCCTATCAATAAGTAACTGTTAATATTATTTTTATGCCTCCTCCCATTTATTGTGGACGAGGCATTAAGTGATTGGTCTGTCTTGTTCGTGCGTGGGTCTGTGCGTCCATAACACTCTTGTGGGCGCGATATCTCCTGAACCCATGGACGGATTTCCACCCAATTTTTGTCAGTGATGCAGGATGAGGAGATGATGACCTGGTTAGGTCAGCTAGGTCAAGGTCATATGGGGTCGACTTAGTTTATCCTTGTGGGCGAGATATCACCTGAACCCCTCGGCGGGTGAAGGAGAAGTAGGCAGCACTACATCAGGTAAGTGGATGATGGTCCCTACCACCTACCACCTTCATTAAGTGTGTACCTAGTTAACCATCACAGTGGGTCACATTTGGGGGGCGAGGTAGGGGGGGTGAGAAGAAAATTCATGGCGACGGGAGGGAGATACTGCACCGTCCCCAGAAATTTGGTCCTTTAGGCAGCTGAAACACTTACTACAGTACTTGATTACACACACACACACACACACACACACACACACACACACACACACACACACACACACACACACACACACACACACACACACACACACACGCACAAATACACACACTGCATATGAAATTAATACAAATTTAAAACACAGGTATATTCAGTTTTACGGTTAATGAGTTATATATATATATATATTTTTTTTTACCGACACGTCCATCATAATATTATCACACGTCAACGTAGTGAATATATAACTAAATGGTTGTGTTTGAATGTTAGGTGTGTGTGTGTGTGTGTGTGTGTGTGTGTGTGTGTGTGTGTGTGTGTGCGCGCGCGCGCGTGCGTGTGTGCGCCTGCCAGCTCCCGTGTTTAAGCTGCTTGTCGTAGTTTAATTTCCCATAACCTCCTCCCTCCATTTCCTGTCTTCTCCATTTTCTGTCTTTAATTCACTTGGGATCAATATTCTTTTATCTCCCATTTGTCTTGCTGGTCGTTCCACTCCTACATTCTTTTCATATTTCTTTTCTTTCTAAAATATTCTTGCCTTTTTCTCCAGCAGTTCATATATTCACAGACGTGCCACTATTCATCATATGCGTGTGTGGTGCTGGGTCATTGTGTACCTCACCACACCTGACCACCTCGTCTGGATATTGTGTTTATTCTGGCGAACATTTCCCCGCCACTGTGTTCTCTGGCCTAACATCCACCTGCATGACTTCAAACTACCATTATGTATTTTCTTGAATGAGTGTCTGTGCGGCTCAGAGATGGTAGTCATTACTTTATCAATCCCTGATAAATATGTCCTCTCCACCGCCATTTTCTCTTCACTGTTCTCCTTTCACCTCAACTTGGCCCAGATTTTCGACCTTTTGTAGCTTATTCCACCTAACTTAATGGGTAAATGAGACAGTATTATATTTCTGCACCTAGGTCATAGCACTTCATTGTGACTTGCATCACCCTCTTGCCACAGCTGAGTATACAGAATGGAGAGATGGTAAGTTTAGGCCAAGTTGGAGTCAAGTGGGTGTCACACCTCTCCATCATCACCACTTCTCCCCACCCCTCCCCATTCCCATATTCCCGACTGACATCCCCTTCCATTAATTTCCCTGTTACATCCAAGGCCTAAAGAATACATTTTATTCTTTAGGCCTTTAGGCCTTGGTTACATCGTTCCCCGGTGTTGGCGAGAGACCTTCACCGATATGGCCGGGAGGTGGAGTTGCCCCCTTAAACCAACCTCCATCAGTCACTTTCATTTCCTCCGAAAGGATGTTGGACTACAGAAAAGAGCAACCTCGTCCTGCAGTCCACTGGATTCACTTTCAGATGAGCCTAAGACTGCAACCACTACTACTGCTGCTGCTGCTGCTTTCCTCACCCTCCCTCTTCCCTAGGTGCACCATCTTCCTTCGACCCTCTGACTATTAATATTTTGCCTCAGTTGAATAAAATCATACAACTAACTCCAGTAAAAGTAAAATGTCTGTGTAAAGAGGAAATATAATGGGTTAGAGAGGTAGCGTCTCCCTCATCTAAAAAAAAATAAATAAATAAATAAATTGGTGCTACGACAAGAAAAAAAAAGTACCTTCCTGCGTCACTGGTATAGGGAAAGGTAAATAAAATAATATTGCTTATAGAGTAGACTCTCTCTCTCTCTCTCTCTCTCTCTCTCTCTCTCTCTGCTTCTGACATTAATCCTCACTTTAATATCGTTCGCCTGAGTAATGTTGGTATTAGTGGGAGCGGCGGGGTGTGGTGGGTGGGGGGAGAGGAGGGCGATAGAGAGGAGACAGGACAGATTTACGATAATGTGATGAGCATGGGGCGATGGCCATGTCCATGTTTTAATTAATAAAACACACACACACACACACACACACACACACACACACACACACACACACACACACACACACACACACACACACACACACACACACACACACACACACACACACACACACCACAAGCCTACTGTGAATCAGACAATAAGTAAGGAAACAGAAAGCGAGAGGAAGGATAGTAGACAGGAGAGAGAGACTGATAAAAAGTTTGAGCTGCAAGGCGAGAGGGAAAGAGTTACGTGAATACAAAGATGGCACAGAGATTATGATCTCTGTGAAGTACTGTGGCCTTAATGCTAAGAATGACCTGTATAAATGTCACAAATATAGGAATAAGATAGAACAGCATACTGTCTTCCTTTCAGAGAGAGAGGGGGGGGAGGGGAAGGGAGAGGGTTGTAGGGTCAGAGTAGTAACGGTACCTCACCCCCCCCCTCCACAGACAGATTCCTTTCAGTATACCTACTGAAGTTTTTTTTCACCTTGGTCCAGATTTTCATCTTAATGTAACTTATTTCACATAACTCAATGGCAGTAAGAGATAACGCTTGAGCTCTACATCCTTTACATAGCACTTATTCGTGACTAGCATCATGTTTTGGTATTTATTGTTACGCCTGAACATTCAAGAAGTAGAGGTTGCAATTTTAGGCCAGGTTAGACTAAAAAGAGTATAGCACTTCAACCAAAGTTCTCCTCTACTATCCTTTCCTCCTTGCTGTCCTCTTCGTTCAACTTTTTTTTTTCATTTCATCCCCTCCCCTTCATGTACCAAAAAAAAAAAAAAAAAAAAATCACTGTCTTGCATGTTCTCATTTTTTCTTTCACGTTTTTTTTCACTTTTTCGTCAGATTAATGAGGTGCATACTTTGAATCCTTATGAGGTAACGTTGGTCGTGTTTTCAGTATTAAAAAAGAAAGAAAGACAGGTTCGAGGTGGTAAATAGGGAAAAGGAAAGAGAGAGAGAGAGAGAGAGAGAGAGAGAGAGAGAGAAGGGTCATAGTAAAGGAAAGAGAGATAGAAGGAGAGAGAGCAGGCGAACGTACAGAGGATATCATCACGACTTTCACCTCCTTCCTTCCCTCAATGCCTCCTCCTCCTCCTCCTCCTCCTCCTCCTCCTCCTCCTCCTCCTTCTCCTCCTCCTCCTCTTCGCATGTTTTCATAAGTTAACTCTAATTTTACTTTTGTCAGTTTCCCTTTGTTGACCCGATTTACAACACGTATTCATGTTCTATTTTAGTTCTGACAGGATTCCCCATTCTCTCTCTCTCTCTCTCTCTCTCTCTCTCTCTCTCTCTCTCTCTTCCCTGTCCAAGCCATTATCCCGCTAAAACTTGGTAATTATTACATGGTTGGTGCATATAATTGTCACCATGGCAACGGCTTCGTTATCTCCACCACGCAGCACTGTTCTCCCCTCTCTCATCATCGTATGGCTTTCTTATCTTCAACTGCAGTGCTGGAAAGGGACGCCTTCATGTGGTGGCACTGATATAAACGGGCTGCTCCACTGCCCGATCATACAAATGTTTCTCATCTCACCCTATCACCCGAAATGGAGATGGGGGACTTCAGGAGGAGGGTAACTTGATCCTGCAGTCCACTGGGCCCACGTTAGGACTAGCTTGAGGTTACTATTACTACTGCTACTACTACTACTACTATACTAGTAGTAGTAGTAGTAGTAGTTGCTTAAGTTTAAATGGGTAGATTTAATGAATATACTGTAATTCTGTACTATATTACGTAATTTTAAATTACGAAATAAGAAAGATTGATTGATTGATTGATTGATTGACTGCTACTACTACTACTACTACTACTACTACTAATAATAATAATAATAATAATAATAATAATAATGGTAATAATAATAATAATAATAATAAAAATACTTTCCCTTCCCAATACTTCACTTTCCTCCCTTCTCTTGTTGAGAGGCATTTATAGCTCAAAGGAAAGAGAGTTCTAGGAAGAGGCTTTGTTGAGATATCTCTGGCAAAGCAGGTTTAGAGCAGAGGAATATACACTGAACCCGGAATTGGACGATGAATAGAGCTGACCTGGGTTTGTGTATCAGAAAGGCAAACATTTACAATTTCTGGATAAACCTTATGTAAGCTGCTTGGCGTGGGTAGGGATGTGTGCGGTGATGGTGGTGGTTGTGGTGATGATGGTGGTGATCGTTATGGTGGTGGTGATCGTTGCGATGATTGTGGTGATCGTTGCGGTGGTGGTGGTGGTGATCGTTGTGGTGGTGGTGGTGATGATCGTTGTGGTGGTGGTGGTGGTGATGGTAAGTGGTGGTGATCGTTGTGGTGGTGGTGGTCGTCGTTGTGTTGCCGGTGGTTGCGGTGGTGGTGTGGTGGTGGTAGTAGTGGTAGTAATGGTGATGTTATGATTTATCTAGGATGATGATGATGTCTTTTATGAAGCCTTTCCATTTCTCGTTCTCTACCTAACACACACACAGTATGTATAGTTTCCGTTCCGTCTATTTTTCTAACATCTAATCGTCTGTCATCATGTCCTCCCTTTTCGTCTATCCATCTCCCTTTCTTCTACCTCTGCCTTCTTTATCATTGCATTCGTACAACATCCTCCTTTTGGTTCAAAGTAGATGAGGAAAGTAGAGTTTGTGTGGTGGTGGTGGTGTTCACTGACATACATTTACAGAAACAATTCAGCCATTCTTGTACTGTTTAACATTGTATCACTTTTTCATTTCTAATGCAGTTTAAACTTGTGTATATTTTCTTGAACTGCTCACGTCATTGTATCATTATCGCAGTTAAAAAAGGTTCCTTACAGGAATATTATGCCGTAGTGTGTGTGTGTGTGTGTGTGTGTGTGTGTGTGTGTGTGTGTGTGTGTGTACTGAGTTAACACACGAAGAAAATTAGAGCTGGTTTATGCCCAAGTGGAAAAAGATAGTCATATTTCTTCATTATGAGAGAGAGAGAGAGAGAGAGAGAACCAGTAACAGGAGCCCCTCCCTCTTCTCTTTCTCTTGTTTCCTGATTCTTTTCCCTATACATTACTTTTCTCTGCCGCCTTTCCTCTTTTTCTTTTGCTTTCTTTTTCTCACTACCTCTTTTCTCAACACTCCTCTCATGTTTTCTCCTCATCTCACCTTCAGTTTCCTTACTCTTTCTTTTCTCCTCTCCTTCCTACCTCCTTTTTTTTCTCTCTCTTTTACTCTCTGCCCTCCCTCCCTCCCTCCCTCCCAAAAGGCGGACGGGCATGTTGACAAAGCTCCGGGAAGGCGAAGAAAAGGTTTAATTGGATGGGTCGCAGAGGGACTGACGAGGAGGTAAGGAAGGGAGGGAGGGGGAAGTAGTAGTCGTAGTAGTAGTAGTTACCAGAATGTGAACCCAGAACTGAAGGCCTGCCCCGCTCCTGCAGCGCACCATACTCCTTTTGCGGGGATAGGTAGTTAGTTGAGGGGCGTTTGTATAACCAGGCAGTTCCACCGCCCGGTTCTATTGATCCCACCACGTGAAGGCTTACCTTTCCAGCACCGTGGCCAGTGTAAATGAATGACAAAGTAGAAACAGTACTGCCCACGTATTCCCTTCGTGCTTTGATTAGACGACCTATAGGCTGAAAACTCCTCCCTTTTATACTGGCGTAGCAAAGAAGGGACCCGACTGCCCAGCACTTGTGTTGTAAGCAGTCTCGTACCTCTCAAGTCACTGCAGTTGTAGTGCTTGTATCTGTGCTTCGTGTCTCCTTTGATTCATGTCCCCATTGAGAATAAAGATCTCCTATGGATCTTCCCAAGTCGTTTTCCTCATTTTCCCTCTCGTCTTCCTCTTCTTTTTAATATCTCCTTTTGTTTCTCCTCTTCCTCTTGTTTATCCTTTCTCCTCTTCTTCCTCTTGTTTTCTGTATCCCCTCCTCTTTTCTCTTCTTTTCCGTCTCTCCTCCTCATCCTCTTTTCTTGCACCATCTCTTCTCTTCCTTTTCTTCTCTCTTCCATTTCCCAGCCTCTTCTTTCATTTGGATCTCCGTACCATCTTCACTTCATCTTTTTTCATCTTCTGCTGTTTCATTACTTATCATCATCATCATCTTCATCATCAGTTCCTACTCCTCATCCACCTCCTTTCTTCCTCCGTGTAATTTTCCAAGAGTATAATTATAGTAATATCATATATTAACCATTTAAAAGTATAATTCTTAAGGAAAACATGACATTTTGCTTCATTTGCTGTGGTAAATTTGGGATGCGTTTCTATTACGTTATTTAAGTGTATTAATTTTTATCTGTCCGTCTGTCAGCAGCACCGGAAGCATTACAAGCATAACAGTCTTGAAATTACGTCTCCCCTCCATCTGTTCCCTTCGTTTCTCCTTCAATTCCTCGCTCTGGCATTTTTGATTAACTTCTTCCTTTCCTTCACTTTAATTTTTTTTCATTTTTCGTCTTTCTCACTTCCGACCCTTCCTGCTCTCTTCCTTAAGTTTTACCTCTTTCCTTTCTCCTTTCCCCTTCCTTCCCTTTGAGTTTTCCTTCCTCTCCTCTTTCCTCTCTTTCTTTTCATGGTGTGGTTTGTGGGAAAAGAAGAGGGTTAGGTCAAGAAGGTATAGTAGGTGAAACAGGGAATAATGGTGGAATATTTCCTCAATAAACTCTGTTTTCCGAGATACTGAATGAGAGAGAGAGAGAGAGAGAGAGAGAGAGAGAGAGAGAGAACATTAGATAAGAAAGTTAATTTATAATAGTGTGGAAAGCCAGTCTAACTTGCCTCTAAAGTGTAATGAAGGGTTTTAGTTAAGCACAGGGGGATTAGGCTAATGATCCCCCACCTCTTTCTTTCTTCCTTCCCTCACTATCATCATCTTTTTCCTTGCTTTACTTCTCTCTTTTTCAAGGTAGACTTTTTCCCTTCCCTTTCCTCACTTTCATTATCGTTTTTCTTGCTTTATTTCTTTTTTAGGGTAGACTTGTTCCCTTCGCTTCCCTTACTCTCATAATCATTTTCCTTGCTTTATTTTCTTCTTTCATCGTATTTCTCTCCTTCCTTCCCTCATTGTCATCATTATTTTGCTTGCTTTATTTTTCTCCTCTTCTGCGTAGACCTTCCCTTCCCTTAATGTCATTTTTTCTTTCCACTTCCATCTTCTTTCACCGTATTTTTTCCCTTTCCTTCCATCGTTGTCATTGCCTTTGCTTTCTTTTCTTCGTTTACTGTAGGTTAATTCTTTCCCTTTCCTTCCGTCCTTCCTTTTTTTCTCTCTCTCTCATTTTCTTCTTTCGCTGTTTTCCCCCTCTCCATTTTCGTGTTCCTTTTCCATGCATTTTCTTCTTTCACTGTACTTTTTTCCCTTCCTTTCTTTATTATCATTATCATTACTTTCTTCTGTGTAAGTTATTTTTCTCCATTCCCTCGTCATCATCATTATCTTATTGCTTTCTGTCCTTCCTTCAATTTTTTATCTTTCTCGCTTTTTTTCTTGCTTTCATTGCCTCCTCATGTACGAAGTAGTTCCCCCCCCCTCTCTCTCTCTCTCTCTCTCTCGTGTGTGTGTGTGTGTGTGTGTGTGTGTGTGTGTGTGTGTGTGTGAAGTAACATGGACCCGTCATCCGGTTGTTAATGGATCCTAGGAGGCTAGTTAGTCCAGTGAAAGACAAATGGAGAGAGAGAGAGAGAGAGAGAGAGAGAGGGTGGGGTGGGGGGGGCACTGGGGACATGGAGTGTCAGTCAGTGTTATCAATATCAGTCGTGCATCATTTATTCGTTTCCCACTCCCATTGTTACACCCACACCCACACCAGCACACTGAGCCATCCTCACATTATACCAGCAGGCGATTTTCTAGCGGAGCATTATGTATGGACCACCTTGCATGTCTCTGGTGTTCACTTCTCTCGCAGTATATTTTGAACTCGTATTTTATTTTCTTGAATATTTTACTAATTATTATGTATCTGTTTTCAGGTGTGGAGCATCACTACGTCTGAAACTGTCTGTGAGTAACGGATTTAATAATTAAGGTTTCTTCTTAGCCTTTGTTCATTTTAATCGTATTTCTTTTCCCTTTGAATTTCTTTTCCCCTCAGATTTCCTCTTCTCACCCCAGTTTGTCACCCATTCCTCTTTCCATCTTCCTTTTCCATTGCCTTTTGTTTCTCTTTCCCCATTCTCTTCATATTCATTTTACCTTCAAATTTCTTTTCCTTTCACATTCCCTCCCCTCCCCCCATTTTTACTCCCTCTCCGCTTACCATCTTCCATTTCCATTGTCATTTCCTTCTCGTTTCCTCTTCCCCTAGTTTTCATTCCTTGGTTGCTGCTATTTTGACCCGGTTACTAAGAATAAGATGGGACACTCAGAGAAGAGCATTAGTTCTGCATAATTATATCTTAGGCTTATTGGACTGCACGGAACCCATCTCTCTGAAGACCGGGTCCCTCTAGTCCCAGACGTGAGAGACAGCATACTTTAAGTTCGTGGTTACAGTCGGTGGGTAGGGTACACAAAGAGTTTAATGTATCTTAAAAAACATTCGGTGGTGTGGTGTTGGTGGTGGTGGTGATGGTGGCCTGTAAGGTTTAACTTTTTCACCCCAGTCTGCCTAATTGTAATTGGCTGGGAGGAAAGAGGGAAAGAAAGCGAGGAATTAGGAAATAGGGATGTAGGTATACTGTAGACCCCGTATGCTTCTCCATCAGTGTATTGTCTGATGAATGTTTTGCCAGTTTCTGTTCGTTCAGCTATTTGTATTAGAAGGTATAAAACTTATAACAGTTATACACCATTGTTGTGCGTACAGTACTGTTCATACCTAAAAAAAATTCTTCCTCTGGTATTCGCTTTTTTTTTTTTATATACATATATAGATTCTTTATATTACGATTTAGTACAGGGGTGGGGAACGTCCGGCCTCCAGGCTGTTTAAGACCCGCAAGACCATTTGATCAGGCCCACGAGGCAAATCATATATGCAGTTTCACACTCATGAACGAATATATATATATATATATATATATATTATGTACTGGGCTACAGTTGATTTTAAGTTGATAATTTTGTATGTCCCGCGAATGATGTTAAAAATATCCTAATGGCGCTTAATAGGAGAAAGGTTCCCCACCCCTGATTTAGTACAAGCCCCAACACTCTAGGGAACGTTGTGCTGAAGGCCAGGTAGGAATGGGTATAAGAAAGTAAAGTAAAACATTGGCTCATTCATTTTTTATTTTTTTTTAATGCAAGGAAGAAGGAACCGAAGGTCAGAGGCCTGCAAGATTGTTCCTTCCAAGAAAAAATAAATGCAATAACAGAGAGCCAATTTCAAGATCCGTTTATCTCGAGATGGCTCTACACACTGCGTTTAAAAGACTGGACGTCATAGACAGGAAGAAACACAGACAGAGGGAGACAGTTCCAGAGTTGACCTGTTGCGTTCGTGAAGGACCAGAAGCAACGTTTAACTCTTGCATTGGAAAGTTGGATACTAAAGAGATGAGTGTTTTCTGTGAGACGGGTGCTGCGCCTCCGCCGTAGTGGAGGAGGGATGCAAGCAGACGGTTCAGAGCAGTGACCATTGAAGTAGCGATAGAAAAGAGATAAAGATGCAACATTACGGCGAAGAGACGAGGCTGAAGGAAGCCAGTAAGAGCAGGAGAGTTAATGATGCGGAAAACCTTTGACTCCACGTTATTGAGAAGGGGTGTTTGTGGGGAGCCTTCCCATACACAAGTTATACTTTACACAGGGGCGAATAAAACCCGTGCATAAAGTCAACAGCTTTGCAGGGGTACAGAAGGCACGGAGTCGGCTTAGTCCACCTAATCTCTTGGGAGCAGATTTTGCAACAGAGGTAATATGATCTTTCTAAGAAAAATTGCGAGAGAATGAAACCCCAAGTTTTTTCATTGATGATGCAGAATTGATTTGGCTATTGTTAAAAAGTTATAGCGTTTGATTGAGCAATGAACATAGTCAAAAACACGACACTGCTTCAGAGAGAAAAAAATGAACGAATATAGCAGAGCAACAGGTATACCACATACAACGACATGTTTTAAAAACTTGATTCGATATTTACCATTCAGTAGAAGCCTCAGCACACAGGGAAACATTGTCGGTAAAGACCAGGTAAGAAAAGGGTTATGAGAGCAATGGATATAGTGATGCATACATGGGACAAAAGTTATCATACGACTACTGTTCCACACACAGCAAGGAAACACGACATTACATGAGGGGGAAAAAATACGGATACCGGTACCATCTTTCCTTCAGCCTGCCCTCCTGCCCTCCTTTTCCTCTCCCTGTCTGTCCCCTGCCCTCCAGCACCCCTGTCAATACAGGTTATGCAGGAGATAATGAGGCCAGGAGATAATGAGGCTGATTCCCTGCCTCAGCCTCCCACCATCGCCGTTACTCATCACACCCTCGTTATTATCTGATACGCTCGATAACGGATGCCCAACACTGCATTCTTTTAAGATTTTTAGCATAATTCTCAGCCTCTTTTCCTTCCACTTTTTCCACCTCCTGGCGCTCCCCTTTCCTCTCATCTCCCTCTCACACTTTCTTCTTTTTCTTCCTCCTCCCATTTTCCCTCCAACCCTTTCTCCTTATCTTCTTCCCCCCTTTTTTATTTCCTTCCCCCCCTCATCTGCCACCCATCTACGATTCTTCCTCCTCTTTTCCTCTCTAGTCCTTCCGTGTTTTTCTCTCTTCTTTTCATGCTTCCTCTTCCTTCTCTCGTGTCTTCTTCTTAAACATTTTTTCCTCCTCCTTTGCTCCTTATCGTCCTGCTTCGTGTCTCAGTTTTCTCGTCTTCCACTTCTTCTCTTCCACATCTTCTTTCTTCTTCTCCCACCTCCTCCTCTTCTGCATCTTCTTCCCTCTTCTCCCACCTCCTCTTCCGCATTTTCTTTCCTCTTCTTCGTTCTTTTCTTGTCTCCCTCACGCTCTGTGTTGCTTTCTAATTGAGGGATTATCTCTTGGAGTGGACCAGCCCGTCATTCACACACAAAGGATTTTCGGACACGGTTATCCACCCCCGTAGACTTGGCGACGCCCCATAGTACGGTCCACATGGATTCCGCATCTACCAATACTCGGTTTGTTTTCATTTGATGGAACTGGGTCACTCCCATAACTTGAGCCTTAGCTAAGAGTAGAAATGAATCTCCTTGGTTACTGGTCAGATTTTTTCTCCAGTCTGGATATATTTGGTTAGCGGCTGAACTGAAAGGAGTTGGGAATCTTTGTCTGGTTCGAGTAAATGCACCGTAGTAATAATGAGCTTATCCACCTCTTCTGCGTTTCTCTTTGCTCTTTAAAATGTGTTTCTCACGTCGAGCTTTTGTGTACCGTTATCGCCACTGTGGTGCTGGGGAGGGACGCTGCCATCTGGTGGTACCGATACACAGAACGACTTTTCTGGCTGGTTATACAAACGTCCCTCAACTCCCTGTCTCCTAAAAGGAAGATGGTGAACTGCAACATGAGGATAACATCAATTTGCACTTCACAGGGTTCGCGTTTCAGGAGAACCCGGGGCAACAGCTGCTGCTGCTGCTGCTGCTCCGTTGTAAGCGTAGTTATCCTTTTCTGTTGTGTCATTCCGCTGTTTATTCTGTTCGTGTATCAGCTTTTGTTCACCTCTTAAATGTTGGTGTATTGATGTCTCTTAATTATCTCTTGTATTTCACTTTCCTTCTTTTTTTCAGCCATTGTCTTTGCGTTCAAATAGGATTGCTTTCATCCATTTCAATCAGCTTTCATATTTCCTCTCTCTCTCTCTCTGTTATTGCATAATTCTAATCTCTCCACCCATTTTAATGTGTGTGTGTGCCCTGTTTTACGGCCGAACAATTTATAGTGCACATAAGTTGTTCCCTTGCACTGAAAGTTTAAATTAAACCTGCAGTAACTTACAGCCAGTTTAGGTTGCATGGTATTGAGGCTGGCCCCGTGGTCCTCACAGGCTGAACTGATCCCAGTGGACTGCAGGCTTAAGCTGTCATCCTCTTGCAGTCCATCCTCCTCCTTTCGCGGGATAGGGAGGGAATTGGGAGATATTTGTACAGCCGAGTAACGGAGCCGCCCGATTGTATATGCCACCGCATGAAGGCATCCCCCTCCAACTCCAGACGGAATAGTGAACAGTATCGGTAGTCAAGGGAAAAAAAGGTCGGTACACGGAGATAAGCGATGGTTTCTCTCTCTCTCTCTCTCTCTCTCTCTCTCTCTCTCTCGTATATTCGTTTACCTCATTCATAGTCTGCCTGTTCCGTAAACTTTCCACCTCTTGAACGCTTTACCTTCCTCATGACTTCTTGACCCTTTCACATACACGTTGGTCAGGTCTTAGTAGCAGGAGCTTTATGGGTCAGTATTCCTCCTGTAATCTGTACATCTGTGTATTCCTATGTACAGTACTCTCATGTAGCGTTCCGCCGATGTCAGCCCGATGGTATACACAGGTTATGTAAGGGTACCGGTATGTGTGGGAGACGGGCAGGTGTTGTAAGGTGTATTGTCTAGTCAGTGGCTTTTATACTGCACAGGTTGGTCCATATGTAACACGTATCACTTCTTCAGCGGTGCAGGGACCGCTCAGTCTGCTGGGGTGAGGAATGCATATATTTCACTGTTTCATGAAATTTATAATGCAATCGGTGAACGCAAAAGAAGAAATTTCTTTAAAGTATGATAGGGTTATGGGAAGTAGTGATGGTATTGATAGTGATAACAGCCGTCCCCACAGCGTACAAGAACTACCGTAGTAAGCGTAATTCATGTACACCCCTGTATTATGGAGGGAGAGGCGGAGGGAGGGAGAGGGAACGGAAAAAAAAAAAGACGAGGAAGAGGAAAGGGCGGGGAGGGAGAATAAATGGTATGGGAGGAGGGTGTGTGGGCAGTGAAGAGGAGGAGCAAGTGGATGAAAAATTGCCAGTGTGTTGATGGAAGGAGGGGGGGGAGAGTGTGGAGAGGTAGGGAGGGGTTGTGGAGAAAGGGCGGTTGTGGAGGGAAGGGAGGAAGGTTGTAGAGAGAAGGGGAGGAGAGGATGGGGAGAGGGTGAGGGGTGGTTGTAGAGAGAGAGGGAGGGGGTTGTGGAGAGAGGGTGAGGGATGGTTGTGGACAGAGAGAGAGGGGGGGGTTGTGAATGATGTAAAGCCACACCACCACCACCACAATCTACCAGGATATAGGAGCATCGCACAGATAACGATCACAGTATATGGTAATGATGCTGGATGGTAGTGGTGGTGGTGGTAGCATTGATGGTGGTGTTGGTGATGGTGATGGCAGTGTTGGTTATGATGGTTGTGGTGGCAGCAGTTATGGTGGTGGTGGTGGCGGTGGCAGTGTTAGTTATGATAGTGGTGGTGGCAGCAGTTATGGTGTTGGTGGTGGCTGTTATAGTTTGGCAGTGGATGTTATTACTGTGGTAGTGATAATGCTGACTGTATTAATCCAACTGACGGCATTGTTACTTCCTTAAACATAGTGAACCAAGTAAATATCATCGTATTAAAGTTGTATCGTCGCGGCCAGTACTTGTGTCGTCATCATCATCATCATTATCATCATCGTTAGCAGCAGCAGCAGTAGGAGCAGCGTAGTTAACATCACCATCATCATCATCATCATCATCAGCAGCAGCAGCAGCAGCAGCAGCAGTAGCATAGTTAACGTCATCATCATCATAGTTAGCGTCATCATTATCATGGGGAGGCGATGGCTAAATCGTTAGAAAGGCGGCCTGTAGTCCTAACGGACCCAGGATCGAATCCCGGCTGGGGCAGGGAACAATTTAAGGATTTGAAAGTTCATAAAAGCAGACTTTACTGATCTACCAGAAGATCCGCCGACATGTAAAAATACGCCCACTAAATACCAGTACACCAGTCCTGTATGAGACAGCCCTAGCATGTATTCAGTATGGACGGTGGGTGTTAGCGCCGAAGTGGTGACATGTGGAGGTGTGTAGGAGGACTACTGGGCCTTGGGATAGGCCCTGAAACCTTTGCCCAGAGTCGGATGGGTAAAAAAAAAAAATCGACGTAGTTAATGCCATCATCGTCATCTTTCTAACAACGCATCTTCTGTTGTTAATGAGGTGCGTGGAATCCAGAAACATGAAGACAGAAAGCTAAATTAGGAGAACTATCTATAAAGTGGCCAGCCAGAGTGGGCCACACCTTCAACCACTCATTATTCAAGCATTCGAAATCCTTAGGTATAGAAAGGAAATTTTAAGGTCGCCTATTATAACTATAGGACTGTAACACTAAGCTGGTTTAGGTTTCCGTCCTTTTGTAGCATATTTCACGTAGCTCAGTGGCAGAATAAGACAATACTGTGGCTCTACATTCCTTACAGTACAGTTCCTCTTCACTAGCATGATACTCTGGTGATAATTTATTGTTACAACTCTGCACTGGCGATGGACAGATAGCAAATTTAGGCCAATTTAATGTGAAATGAGTATAGTGCACTCCACTTATTAGAAGTAAATATGATGATGGGGAGGAGGAGAATAATGATGGTGATTATGATTAGGGTCATGATGTGCACGATGATGATGATGATGATGATGGTCATACTTATTATATCTACAAGTTTTCTTCCATTCTTAACAGCAACACGTCTCGTAAAAATGATAGGTGGCTTCACGCGTTCTCAATATATCAGAGTTATCCTGTAATTTATGAGGCAAAATTATTATGTGAGAGAGAGTAGCTGAAGATATAAGCAGACAGAGCTAATTATAGCAGCCTGATTGAGTGATTGGTATTGAACTGAATGTGCTGTACATAGCGGTTTCTTGGCATAGTTGGGAGAAAGTGGGTGGCGGTGGTGGTGGTGGTGGTAATGATGATGATGATGATGATGATGATGGGGAGGGGGAGGAGGAGGGAGGGGATGTGGTGGAGTGGTGGTGGTGGTGGTGGTGGTGGTAATGATGATGATGATGGGGGAAGGGGGAGGAGGAGAGAGGGGATGTGGTGGAGTGGTGGTGGTGGTGGTAATGATAATGGGGGAAGGGGGAGGAGGAGAGAGGGGATGTGGTGGAAGGTTGGGAATGAAGAGAGGGAGAAGTAGTGCAATGGAAAGCAAATAGAAACAGGCTTATTGTTCCTTTCAAGACTGTAATAGAGGAGGTTTTAACTAAGGAACCTATTGGCGAGTTAATGACAAGGATAACGAGGCATAAAGGAACGCAGTGGGATATGAAACGGAGAAAGAAGAAGAATGAATTATAAAAGACGAGCGAGAGAAGGACAGGATGAACTTAGTGCTAGGGCTGAGAATGAAGAGAAAGAGGAGGCGGGAATGTAATTGACGAAAATGTAGAGAAATGGTGGGAAAAGAAATAGATACAATATATATATGAGAGAGAGAGAGAGAGAGAATTTGCTAGTGGAATTGGATGATGATGATGATGATGATGATGGTTTCGGACAGTTCACGAAGCGGGTAATTAAAAATTGATAAGGGTTTTGGAGTATACATTGAAAAATTACGTATTAACGGTTTTGTTTGATACAATTATGTATTGTATTTATATTTGTACTTATTAATATATTTGTTCATTCATTCATTCATTTGTTTACTTATACCCTTCTAGGAGACCCACGTCAATAAGTAGGTTTCCATTCTTCCATTTGGCGTTAACCGATAGACGCAGGTTGATAGATATAGATAGACAGATAGATAGACAGAGAGACAGACTGATATTTAGACAGCCATCCTAAATGCAGTAGTCAAGAGGCCACGTCATTAATTCATGCATCAAATATACATTCATTTGGCGCTTATTTTTGTTAAACTCTTATCATCTCCCTGTCTCACACACCCAGATGTAAAAAGATAATAACCCCTTATAACAATTTACCCCTACTAAGTAGTGCTATGGCCGTGAATTACAATGGAACCCTGCAGGTTACCCCTTTCTGTCCGATGGTGTTTTTTTTATTTCTCTTGTTTGCAACCTTCATATTGTATTTTTTAGCTGGGATGGAATGGAGAGGTATATGAGTGAGGGGGGTGTGAGCTAGGGGGAGAGCAGCGAGATGGCTGGGGACAGGGCGACATGGAGATGATTTGTTTGTGGCCACTCCTTCCAGGATTAAGGCGTCTAGGTGTAGATGGATACAGTAGATAGGTAGATGTTTTAGCTGAGAGGGACTTTGCCAACTACAGGGGTTAGATGTACCCGTCATTAACCCGTTTAGTACAAGAGGTGTCTCGAAAGCTTAAAATATCGCTTGGTGTAGCAAGAATAAAAACACGGCATCCGAGTGAAGGGGCTAAAATTTACCTTTTAATATTTCCACGTCGTAATAAATATAAACCTTACATCATCCAGACCTATAAATAGGCTATATATAAACCTTACATCTTCCAGGCCCATAAATATAAACCTTACATCTTCCAGGCCCATAAATATAAACCTTACATCTTCCAGGCCCATAAATATAAACCTTACATCTTCCAGGCCCATAAATATAAACCTTACATCTTCCAGGCCCATAAATATAAACCTTACATCTTCCAGGCCCATAAATATAAACCTTACATCTTCCAGGCCCATAAATATAAACCTTACATCTTCCAGGCCCATAAATATAAACCTTACATCTTCCAGGCCCATAAATATAAACCTTACATCTTCCAGGCCCATAAATATAAACCTTACATCTTCCAGGCCCATAAATATAAACCTTACATCTTCCAGGCCCATAAATATAAACCTTACATCTTCCAGGCCCATAAATATAAACCTTACATCTTCCAGGCCTATAAATATATATAAACCTTACATCTTCCAGGCCCATAAATATAAACCTTACATCTTCCAGGCCCATAAATATAAACCTTACATCTTCCAGGCCTATAAATATAAACCTTACATCTTCCAGGCCTATAAATATATATAAACCTTACATCTTCCAGGCCCATAAATATAAACCTTACATCTTCCAGGCCCATAAATATAAACCTTACATCTTCCAGGCCATAAATATAAACCTTACATCTTCCAGGCCTATAAATATAAACCTTACATCTTCCAGGCCCATAAATATAAACCTTACATCTTCCAGGCCCATAAATATAAACCTTACATCTTCCAGGCCATAAATATAAACCTTACATCTTCCAGGCCCATAAATATAAACCTTACCTCTTCCAGGCCTAATATTCTTAAAACTAATCTTGATGGTAAAACTGTATATTTCATCCTGCGGTTGTATAGGTCTTTTAGTCGTAATTACAATATCATATTTTCAACTAAGATTTCGTATCTGTTTACTGGAATGAGTGACTGTATAATTAGGTAATCTTTTGAAACAGTTGCAGGTATAACTATTACGAAATCGTCTCTCTCTCTCTCTCTCTCTCTCTCTCTCTCTCTCTCTCTCTCTCTCTCATATTTTTTATTTATTTCTGGGTTAAGGGATTTGTTTTAATATCCATCCCTCCTGATAATCACTGCCTGCCTTCGTAATCAATGGGTTCAGTGTGTCCTCTAAGGCCAGGTATTATAGGTCATTATTCCGGCTACCTGGTCCTGTCTCATTAGTTCCACTTCCATATTCCAGGTGCTGCTTACCTGGGATTATACCTTACCTTTTGATGATCCCTTCCCTCTTCCTCACTGTCTCTCCTGCCTCTCTCTCTCTCTCTCTCTCCGTTTACGTCTGACATGATCTGCCTTCCACATCATTACTTACGTTTATTTATCATTAACGCTTACCCTCTCCCTCCTTCATCCTCTTATCCTTTCTCTCACTTTTATCCAGTCCTTTCTCTCCTCTTCCTCTCTTACACCTTTGTTTTTTTTTCCCTTTCGGTGCATTGATTTATTTCTCTGAATATTCGGATTATTAAAGTGCTTTGTCCTGTCCTCTCTCTCTCTCTCTCTCTCTCTCTCTCTCTCTCTCTCTCTCTCTCTCTGTTTATTGTATTTCTTTCACTTTATTTTATGTAATTGATAAAAAAAAAAAACTGTCGGAGTTTCATGTAAGTGTATTTCATGTCGTCAAAGTAAGTTGCTTCACATACTGATTAAATTCTTCAGCAGCGAATTTCTGCCTCTCGACCCACACTCCGCACATTAGAGAGAGAGGGGGGGGGGAGAATGGGACCCAATCACACGCTGGTACTGATGAGACACGATCTCTCGAAGGACTGGAATGGCTGCCTCTCTCTCTCTCTCTCTCTCTCTCTCTCTCTCTCTCTCTCTCTCTCTCTCTCAAATGTGCGGAGTGTGAGTCGAGAGGCAGAACGTCGCTGCTGGAAAATTTAATCAGTATGTGAAGCTTCTTACCTTGACGAAATGAAATACACTTAAATGAAACTAGGACAGATTTTTTTTTTTTAACCAGTTACATATACAAAATAAAGTGAAAGAAATATAAACACACACACACACACACACACACACACACACACACACACACACACACACACACACACACACACACACACACACACACACACACACACACACACACACACACACACACACACACACACACACACACACACACACACACACACACACACACACACACACACACACACACACACACACACACACAAGTTGATGATGGCCTGCTTCGTAATCATTTTGCACTTTTTATTTCATTCTGGATTTACTCTTCATTCCCCCTCCCCCCCACTTTTGTGTTATCTCTTCCTTCTCTCACTTTAGTCTATTTATACTGTATCCTTCTCTTTCATCTCTCCATCTTCTCTAGCGTTGCATGCTCTTCTTCCTACCCAGTGACTGTTACTGTCCCTCTTTCCTCGTCTTTTCTTCATATGTCTCTCCTAATTGCTTCCCTTCCTCTCCTGTGTGCTCATCTCTCCCCGCCCTCTTATAGCCATTCCAACTTGTCCCCAGCCCGTCCCTGCTCTCTTCTCCCTCTCCCCTAAGTTTTCTTCCTCTCCACTCCTCTCCTGTCCTCAGTTTTACTTCCTTCCTCACCCCGCCTTCCTCTCCTGCCCTCCTTCCTGTGCTCGTTTTTACCCCCCTCTTCCTTCAGTTATCTCTTCCTTTTCTCTCCTTCCTCTCTCTCCTCACCTCTCCTCTCTCTTCATCTCTCTCCTCTCCTCTCCACTCCCTTCCCCCTTCTCCTTTATTGGTGGACCACCAGACATAACAGGAAGCCGGGCCTGGTCGCCGACAAGGATCTCAGGAATGACTAATGTCATGATTCGGAATGGAAATGGGAATTGCTGAGGATGGCTGTACCCAAGAAAAGGAGAGAGAGAGAGAATGCGAATTTGTGTATGTGTCATTTCGTATGTTTGTTTGCTTGCGTGTGTGTGTGTGTGTGTGTGTGTGTGTGTGTGTGTGTGTGTGTGTGTGTGTAGCATAAACAATAAGTTGGTCATGGTAGGAGGGGTGAGGGAAGGCATTACGTGATTAGAAAATGGTCCACGTGCCTTTGAATTACAGAGGTATTCAGGATGATCCATAACTAGCACTGCACAAGATACTCACCTGGCCTTATTTTATGTGTTCTGGAGATGGGTCAGTCTGCTGGTGTGGGCGTGGATGTGGGGAACCGTAGAAAATAATCTGAAGGAAAAACATGGAAGAAGGAAGCATATACGTAGAGGAAAAGGACAAACCAAACACAAAACTGGCATTGAAAAGGGAAATAGGGTGGGAGTTAAAGGAATTCGTGGCTTCCTGAAGAAAGTATTTGGAAATGAAAAAAGTTTGCTCATTGTGATGCGGGGGGGAGGGGGCGCTGGGTGAATAAAATTTCTGGCATTGGTGACAATAGGATCCAGTAGCTTGTTTATTCCAGTGTGACAAAGACCCGTAACGCTTTTAGCTCGGTTAATAGCCAGGTGTTGTCAGATGGTGGACATGATTTGACTAGTCACCAAGGAGATTCACCTCAGCCAAATAACTAAGGGTCTTCAAATTTTATACGACGACCACTTAACTTTGTGTGTGTGTATTTACCTATTTGTATTTACCTATTTGTAGTATACAGGAATTGAGCAATGCTCGTGTTGTCCTGTCTCCATATCCACATTTATCAAGTCTACCTTTACACACATGAATGTTTTTCTCATGCACCACCTCTTTGTCTAAGTCGTTCCAAATATTTAAGAATATACCTAATTGTGATATACACGGAATGTACTATGCTCGTGGGTTTCCGTCGCTGTTTCTCAATAAGTCGAATTTAACTTTAAACTCGTTTATGTTTTTAGACTGGACGATCTCTTTGTCCAGGCTATTCCATAAGTCTATACTTCTGTAAGGAAAGCTATATTTCTTGATATCCTTCAAGCAGCTTGACTTTTTCAATTTCATTCCATGTCCTCTTGTTGCTCTCTTATCCCATACAAACAGATCTTCTTTGTCAATTTTATCTACTCCCACCATGGTCCTGAACACCGCAATCATGTCTCCCCTCTTTCTCCTTTCCTCTAACGAAGGCAAATCCAGTTTTTCCAGCCTCTCTCTGTATGACAGGTCTGTCAGACTGGGGACCATCTTGGTTGCTGTTCTTTGTATTCTCTCAATCTTGTTTATATCTTTCTTTTTGTGTGGGGACCACACTACCGCTGCATATTCTAACCTGGGGCGGATCATGGCCACTATCAATTTTTTCATCATTTCCTCATCCATATAATGAAATGCTACTCTTATGTTAGTCAAGAGCTTATAAGTCTCTCCAACTATCTTGTTAATGTGCTTTTCTGGTGACAAACTATCTTGGACCAGCACTCCCAAATCTTTCTCTTCTCTCCTTTTTGTGATTAATTCATTACCCAAAAAATAATTCAGTGATGGTCTCCTGGTACTTTTACCCATTTCCAATATTTTACATTTCTTTACATTAAATTTCATTTCCCACGTCCGGCTCCAATTGTGTATCCTATCCAAATCCTCCTGCAGTATTTTACAATCCTCCTCAACCTCTATCTTCCTCAAGATCTTTACATCATCAGCAAACAGACTCGCATAACTGTTCACTCCATCTACCATATCATTTACATAAATCAGGAACATTACTGGCGCCAACACTGAGCCTTGAGGGACTCCACTTGTTACTTCCCTCCATCCAGACATCTTTTCCTTTATTACTGTCCTCATTTGTCTGTCTCTCAAAAAGTCTCTCATCCATTCCAGAAGTTTCCCCTTTAGTCCTCCTATATATTCTAGTTTCCACATTAGTCTCTTATGAGGTACCTTGTCAAAGGCCTTCTCTAAGTCTAAGTACACACAATCCACCCAACCATCTCTCTCCTGTACCACATCAATCGCTCTTGAGTAAAAGCTCAACAAGTTTGAAACACATGACCTTCCACTTCTGAATCCAAACTGACATTCAGCCAAAATATTCATCTCTTCCAGATATTTTATCCATCTGTCTTTCAGGATTCTCTCACACAATTTTGCGACCATGCTGGTTAGAGACACTGGTCTATAATTCAGGGGTTCTTCCCTGTTTCCTCCCTTGTAAATTGGTACCACATTTGCCCTCTTCCATTCTTTTGGCACTTTCCCCTCTTCCAGTGAGCATACAATTAAGCTGTGAATTTTATCCGCCAGTTGTTCTCTGCATTCCTTCAGTACCCAATTAGAAATTCCATCAGGTCCTGGGGCTTTCCTTACATCTTGAGTTTCCAGTAATTTATACACTTCCTGCACCTCCACTTTTATATCTTTCATCACCGGAACATTTCTAATCACTCCCTCCCCTTCCGCAAGCTCCTTTTCTTTAGTGAAAACTGACTGGAAACGTTTGTTCATTATTTCTGCTTGCATTGCCGCATCACTAAAGACCTCTCCATCTACTTTCAGCTTGGTGATTCCTTCCTTTTGTTTCAGTTTGCCATTAACAAATCTATAAAACAGTTTGGGTTCATCCTTGCATTTGTCAATTATACCTTTTTCAAAATTCCTTTCTTCTTCCCTACGTATTCTTGTGTATTCGTTTCTTGTTCTTTTATATTCTTCCTTTGTTCTGTCGTTACCTCTCTTTCTCCAATTGTTCCACGCCTTATCTCTCTCTTTTTTGGCTATCATACACCTTCTATTAAACCACTCCTTTTTCCTGTTTTCTTTCCCTCTTACTCTTGGTACAAATTTTTCCACTCCCAAATTATAGAGGTCTAGAAAGATATCCCACTTCCTCTGTATCTCTCTTGTTTCTCTGAATTTTCTCCAATCCGCATTTTCAAAAAAGTTTCTCAATCCTGTAAAATTTGCTTTGCCAAAGTTGTATCTTCCCTGTCTATGAAGCTCGTCTCTTGGCTCGACGTTTCCTATTAACATCTGGAACTCAATGACCACGTGATCACTTTTTCCCAAAGGACAGAGATATTCCAATGATTCTATTACATCAGGTTCTTTGGTGAACAGTAAATCTAACCTTGCTGGTGTGTCCTCACCTCGAAACCGTGTCTCTTCTTTGACCCACTGCGTCATCACATTGTTCATTATTATATTTAATAACATAGTACCCCACGAATCCTCGCCGCCTCCCGAGTACCATTCCTCCCAGTTCACCTCTTTACAATTAAAGTCACCCACCAAAATTATATTATTGCTTTTCTCAATTATTTTTTGCAAGTAGCTAGCCATATCTGACAACATCTCATGGTATTCGTCATCCTTCCATGCTCTCGTCTTTGGGGGAACATACACTACCGCCATATCTCTCTTAACATTCTCTCCAGTTTCTAATTTCATATATATCACTTCAGCCCTGCCTTCTCCCATTTCCACAGTATCTACATTTATGTTGTTCTTCACTGCTATCATCACTCCTCCTCCCTTTTTTTCTTTTCTGTCTTTTCTCCACAGTTTGTATTTACCATCTCCCAAATGAACATCAATATCTTCTCTTAATTTGGTCTCTACAAAGCACATGACATCAGGTTCATGTTCTCTCAAGAAATCATTAATTTCGATCCTTGTCGATATGAAACCATCAACATTAGTATATATCACCTTCAAATTATTTTTGACATTATTAATACCCTCTTCTCTCCAACTCTCTGTCCGTACCACTTCCTCAACTTCTGATCTTTCACAACCATCCCCCTAATTTCCTTCACTTCTATTTCCTTAAATACCATTTCCTTACTTTCATATCCAATACTCTCCAAAAAAAAGTATTACGTTCTTCCTCTGTTCTCTTATCATTTTTTTCCTTTACTTCTTCCTTTAATGATTTTAAAGCTTCTCTTTCTTCTTCATTCAGATCTTTTCTTATTATAATATTTTCCATCCCCGCCTCTTTGCTTAATTTCCAGGTCACTTTAAGTATCTCATTTATTACACTTTCTGATGTAAACTTGACTCTCATTGGTCTTGTTTCCCCTTTCTTATAAGGCCCTATCCTCCTTACTTCCTCAATTTCTTTTACCCACTTGTTTCCTTCGGGGTCAATCTTGCCTAATATTCCTCTCACCATGTTCGTGTCTCTCTCGAGTCTTGCGAACCTAACCTTTTCTTCCTCTTCCCTGTTTCCAAATACTATCACACATCTGTTCCTTTCTACAGTTTCTCTCACTATTTTCTCTTTTTTCTTCAGTATTTTCACTACATTTTCTTCCATTTCTTTCTTGTTCATTTCCCTTTCTTCCTGGATGATCTCTCTTAAGCTGACCACTTCTTTCTGTTCTTCCTCTACGTGTGCCCACTTTGCCTTGTGTTCTTCTAGTACATTACTCACCTTCTCCGTTTTATTAGTACTCTCTTCAAGTTTCCTCCTCAGTTCAACATTTTCCCGCTTCAAATTCTTAATCTCTTCATTGGCTGTTTCGTTGGACTGGATTAGACTCTGTATGGTGGTTTCCGTATTTCCTGACACATCCTTTATCACTAGATTCTCTACTTTTTTTTCGAGTTCACTAATCCTCATAATTAATGTTTTCACTAGGTCCATGACATTAGTATTAGCATCAAATCCTTGAAATTCCATTCCCTCATTGTTTACATTTTCGGCCATCTTTAACGTACCGATAAAGTACCTAAACAGTCAAGGTCAGGAGCGATGCCTGGGAACGATGCCTGGGACGTCCTCTCTCTCCGGCTGTTCGTGTGTGTGTGTGTGACCGACTCAGGGCATAGGCTTCACAGCCTGCTTTCACGGCCCAGTAGTCCTCCTACATACCGTACACCTCTACATGTCACCACTTCGGCGCTAACACCCACCGTCCATACTGAATACATGCTAGGGCTGTCTCATACGGGACTGGTGTATTGGTATTAGCGGGGGTATTTTTACGACATGTCGGCGGGTCTTCTGGTAGATCAGTAAAGTCTGATATTTATGAAATTCAAATCCTTAAACTGTTCCCTGCCCCAGCGAGCTTTGAACCCGGGTCCGTTAGGATAATACATGGGAATGGGCCAGTTCTCTCAAGTGAAAACAAACCGACTATAGTGGTACTAGTACAGTCGTTACAACCCCAGGCTGATCTGAGGGTGAACCCCGTGGACGGCAGGTCAAAGTTGCCCTTTTTCTCCAGTCCACCATTCTCTTTTCGGGGGATAGGGAGGGGACTGAGGGCCTTTTGTATAACCGGGCAGCTCCACCGTCCCGTTAGATCGGTGCCACCGCATAAAGGCATCAGTCTCCAACAGCAGTAGCATCCTGCAGTGATAATACATCACTCGGAGGAGTGACAGTGATGTGAGGGGTGAAGGACTAGGATATTACGTAGATGGAATGACGCAGACTAAGAATCCTATTCTAAGTGGCATAAAAAGTCTCGTTGTTTACGTCACGATGACATTCTCACGTATGCGATTCATACTGTATGAGGCACTTTGTTCTTGGTTGGCATTTCCTGATTCCCCCCCCCCTCTCCCTCCCTCTCTCTCTCTTTCTCTCTCTCTCTCTCTCTCTAATGTGCATATGTCCCATTATCCAATTCCGTTCCTTTTTATTTCACATCCAATTATTCTTTTCATCATGCTCATCATCGTCTTTTCCTCACTTTGTAGCTATATTTTCATTTTTCATCGTCGTCGTTGTCGTCGTCACTACCACCACCACCATCACCAAACGAGCATCTAGACGCAAAGACAATCAGCACAAAATTAACACAGAATAGCGAGCGAAATAACCACTCAGTCTTTCACACATCATAAAGCTTCGTAGCTACGTGCCTCGTCATAAATAAAATATATATACCACATCATACCAGCAAAATTCCACCCAGTACAATTTTCTCGATGCATAAAATTGAATAACGCTGAATGAAAAACCCTGGACCAAGAAATGAGCAGAGTTTTCCTTGAGGACAGCCATTTACCACCAACACGAACTCTTTCCACGACACACACAAGCGACCTGCCTCACAGTCCACGTCCCCATTGATCTGCAGGGACATACTGTGCAGGGGTGGAGAGAGAGAGAGAGAGAGAGAGAGAGAGAGAACAGGGACATTCCTACGACTCACTCTCTTGTCATCTACTACTGGTCTTCATTACGCCGGGTCTTTTCTAAACTGAAGTCATCAGGCAGTAACAGACATAAAACAAAGACGTCATCGTAGTTGATAGTGTTCTTGTTTATCCCAGGTCTATCTGAACAAGCAGACCTATCGACCACACGTAAACAGCTGCCTCTGTGGGGCCGTCCTAGAGATACAGTATACTACATACTCCGTGTAGGGATCCGGCGCCGCCTTATGGTAGGCTGCACCTCACCAGAGTCCGACCAGGGTCCTTCCCCATGGCAAGATGCTGGGAAATAATGAGATTTGCATCCTTGGTGGACCCCCCGCCTGTTCCCCCAACGTGTACAGTAACACCACGTGTGCTACACTTTATTTTTTATTTAAGCCTGTTTTTGCTCCACTCGTCAAACCAGTCGAATGTTGCATTACTTCATTCACCATCTCACTCCCCTGACCGGTTCTTGCAACTCAGTAAATCATACAGTCAGTGAAAATATTGCAGCAACGTCTCTTCTTCCTCTCCTCCATCCCGACCTGTCATTTTGTTAATCTCTGTGTGGCAGTCTTGCAAAATTATGTTTATATACGCGCTCAAACTGTGGTTGTAGCTTTGTGTGTGTGGTGATAGATATTTTTTTTTTTTAATCTAACTGCTTCTGCACCTCTTATTGCTGTCTTGTTATTTTACTTTTGTTTTGTCTCATTACATTTTATTCTTCATTTTGATATTATATACGGTTTATAGATGCCGGTAACCACTTGTTAACTCTGTCTTTCCTCACCCCTTTCCGTTAAACTGTATACATTTTTTTTATTGTTTTTTCTTCTGTTTCAGATTTTTTAAAACTCGCATTCGTACTCGTCCACTTCTTCTTCACCTGTCTCTTGTATCTCTCGTATAAGGATCATACCACCGTGTACACACACACACACACACACACACACACACACACACACACACACACACACACACACACACACACAGATGCCATTCGTGGATGGGTCAGAGCACAGATCACTAGAATTATGTGACTCCCAACACCCCTCCCCCCACCCCTGCCTTCCCCTTCCCTCCTCACCTCTCCTCCACCCTACCCAAACCCTCCATTATCCTCCCCTGCCCTTTCTCTGCCATTATATTTCCATACCTACTCCCCCTCCCCTTCATTACTCTCTCTCTCTCTCTCTCTCTCTCTCTCTCTCTCTCTCTCTCTCTCTGTCCATTACCTTTCCCTGCATTGTTCAACACATCCTCCCCCCCTTTACGTTACCCTCTGTTACCTCTGCTCTTCCCCTCCCCTCGCCTACCTTCCATTCGTCATTCATTCTTTCATCCATTCCTTCACTCAATAATTCTTCCTTCCATTCTTCCCCACCATTGCCTTCCCATACGTTCTCTTCCAGGTTCCTTCCTCTTTCCCTCGCTGTCTTCGATCCTTTCTTCCTCTCCCCTCCCAACCAAGATCCTACCTTGCATCACTTCTTCCTCTTCCACACACCATCTCTTAGTTGTATTAATTCAGTTCTTCGCTTTACTTCCTTCCTATTTTTTTTTTTTAATAATCTCTGTACTGCCTTATCCTCTGCCGTAACTCACTGTGCTCCGCCTTTTCCTTCCTTAGTTTCATCATTCATTTTATGTCATCCCCACCATTTTTCTTATTTTTTTTCTCTCCTTTTCTCGCTTCTCGGTTTTTTATTTCCTCTTCATTTAATTCCTCTCGACATGTGTCTTCTTTTCACTCCTTCTTCCTTATTCTATTCCTCATTCCTAATGTCCACGGATCGTATCTCCTGATCCTTCTACCATCTCTCGTTCTTCCCCTTTGTCTCCCTTCACCTTTCCTCCTAATGATAGGTTACACATTGTTCCACCCTCCCTCTGCTCCTTCCCATCATCAGTATCATCAGTCAACTATTTTCTTTCATGTTTCAACCATCATCGATCATCAACCAGTTACCACCACTCATCATCAGTTATCATCATCACACTATTATTTGACTTACATAAGGAGATGATGGAATTAAAAAACCAACCAACCAACTAACCAGGGGAATTTCCTTTTTGTGCTGCAGGGACGTTTATCATGGTTGTCGTGGACAGTTGTCTTTCCTCCTCTCATCCTCTCTCCCTCCCCTTTCTCACCGCACCCTTTCAGTTCCCTTCATTTCCCTTCATTTCAATGCCCTTCATTGCCAACACCGTTCTCTAACTCTCTCTTCCCCTCGTCCTCCTCCTCCTCCATTCCTTCCAATCTCTGTTCTCCCCTTCAGCTTGAGTCACCTATTATATCGTTATTTTTTCCTTTCACTCTCCCTCTGCAATCTTTTATTGTCAGTCTTACTTTAACTCCCTCCTTTTACATTTTTATAGAAACAGCTCTGATTTTTGTTTTAACCAGTCCGTTTCGAATAAAACGTGATTTAACATGATTCATAAAGGAAATTCCTCATTTAAATATTGTTCAAGTTTATTTTGAGCTAGCGAGTACAACGTCCACACGATGCATGGTGATGGTAGTAATGGTGAAGGTGATGGTGGTAGTGGTGATGGTGTTGGTGGTGGTGATGGTGTTGGTGGTGGTGATGGTGGTATTGGTGGTGGAGAAGGTGATGGTGACAGTGATGGTGGTGGTGGTGATGGTGTAGTAGTGGTGGTGGTACCCGTGTCACGGGTCATTCGTCCCTCCACCTATAACCGACCCTCACTGACCTCTCCTTATCTCCCTTTCTCCCTTCCTCCTTCCCTTCCCCTTCTTTCAGTATTGTTAGTCTCTTCTACTTTTACCACCCGCGTTGTGAAGCGAGCGGAGTGGTAATGTTTTCAGTTGTGAGGCTGGCTGGCTGGCTTTGTTTGTGTGTGGTGTTACATAGCCTATGATTTCATCATCCTTTGTGTAATTTTAACGCACAGTATGCTGCATGTTTGATCACGAGCGTGTTCTGCCTCAGTTCCCCCCTTCTACCGTTATAGTAGAGTAAGTCGACATCTCTGTTATACTTTGCGGGATTGTCATCTCTTTGTCCCCATGGCTTCATTTGCGCGTCCTCATTACAAGTTGTATCAAGCTCTCCTGGCCCCTATATAATGAGCTCAGTCTCTGCATCATTGCCACTTAGATCTACTCCTCATTTTGTTCACATCTCTGTCCTCCCCTGTACAGTTATTATTATTGTGAGTGCTCAAGAAATCTCCAAACATCTAGCAGCTGTGTGTAATTTGAGTATAACTGTTGTTGCATTTTTTCTTGTACTGTATAGCGTAAGTTTAATTTGTAGGCCTAGTGAAGTTTTTGTAATTCGTGTGGGGTTCTTTGTCAGTCATTTTTGATAATAGTTTGTATCTGTAATAATTTATCTGGCATTCACTGAGTATTATCTGGTATCTCATTTTTATCAGGGCTGACTTAGATAAATTTATTCTTGCTAATTTCGTGTTAATAGAGGCTATTGCAGTTAACCATATATTTAACCTGTTTATTTGCCATTACATTATCTTTATGAGTCCTGAATGTTTTGTTGTTAATTTAAGCATTAAACTTTAACTTGTAATTTTACCTAACTCTTTTGTTTTGAACCTGGAACTTTACGGGACAGTAGTGACTCTTCGTATTCTCACTTAAAGTGTACATTATCTTTCTCTGTTCCGTAACATAAATTTGGCGACCTCATATCAGGATATTCAGGATATTATCATAAGGATATTGTTTGATATTTTGTGACTGTGATATATTCATGATGGCTACTATTTCTACACTTGATGAAGCCAAAGATTTTTTGTCAAATGTGCAAACAGTGTGTGATATAGAAAACAGAACAAAGAATGAACTTAAGCTTGTTGCTCAACAATTGGGAATTGCAGTTCACTCTCATCATTCTAAAGATCAAATTGTTGGCATGATTAATAAAAGCTTGTTTAATGTAACTCCTCCAAATGAGCAAACGCAGATTGAATTAGCTAAGTTACAGCTAGCCCTGCAGGAGGCTCGTGTGAAGGAAGCTGAATTTCAAGCACGTGCTAAGGAGGCTGATGTTAAGGAGGCTGAGTTTCACGCACAAGTTGAACTTGCTAGGATTCAGGCAGACCATGAGTATCGCATGAAACAAGGTGGAACTGGATCATCTTGCTCTGATGATTTTGATGTGGCTAAAAATGTTAAACTTGTCCCTCCTTTTAATGAATCTGATTTAACTAAGTATTTTCAGTTGTTTGAGAGGGTAGCTACAGGTTTTAATTGGCCTAAAAAGTATTGGCCAGTACTCCTTCAAACTGTTCTCACCGGTAAAGCTCAAGTAACTTATGCATCTTTGCCTCAGGATCAGTCTGATAATTATGATGTAGTAAAGAGCTTGATTCTTAAGGCCTATGAGCTTGTTCCTGAAGCTTATAGAGTAAAATTTAGGACAACTTACAAGCAAGATAAGCAATCCCATGTTGAGTATGCAAGAATCAAAGAAGATTTGTTAGAGCAGTGGTTAAATTCTAAGAATGTGGATTCTGATTTTGGTAAATTTAAGCAGATGATTTTGCTGGAGGATTTCAAAAGGTGTATTAGTAAAGATGTAAGCCTATATCTTGATGAGAAAAGAATAGATAATTTGTCTGATGCTGCAGTTTTAGCTGATGAGTATGTTCTCACTCACAAGAGATATTCTAGAGAAAAAGGGAAAGCTGAGAGTAAGTACGTTGCCTCTACTCAGAGTACAGGTAACAGGAAAGAGAATAAGGATGATGTTTCTCAGGAAGTAAATACCAGCTTCACCTCTAGATTTCAGAAAAGTAAATGTACTTATTGTAGTAAGCTTGGTCATACTACGGAGAGATGTTTCAGGAGACAGCGTGATGTGAACAAAAAGGAGTCTTTAAATATTCAGTCAATTGGTCTAGTGTCCACTCTTGAGAGTTCCCAGAATTCTTTAACTGAGTTAACTGAACCTGCTTTGAGGGGTAACTTAAATTCTCATGATGGAGCTCCTCTTTTGAGCAGTAACGTGGGTGACACTCTCAAGAGTTCATGTGCTAATTTCCTGTCTGATGGTTTTGTCAGTCCTCTGGACAGTAATGACAGGAAATCAGTTCAAATATATCGTGATACAGGTGCTTGCCAATCCCTTATGCTGACCAGTGTTCTAGGCTCTAATTTTAATTCCTCTGATGAAACTGTAATCTTACAAGGTGTAGGGAATAATTACTTCTCTGTCCCTCTGTGCAGAGTGAATTTAGAGTCTGGTTTTGTTAATGGTTCCGTTATGGTTGGGTTGGTTGAGACACTCCCAATGTCAGGTGTAACTTTCTTACTTGGAAATGATATTGGTGGAAGTCAAGTGTGTCCAGCTCCTCAGTTGTCTAGTGAGCCAGTGGCTGCGTCCCAGGATTGTGATGTCCCTGATGTGTTCCCTGCATGTGCTGTCACTAGGGCTAAGTCTAAAGTTACTGGTGATTTAGAGGATAATGATGATGATGATGTTATCCTAGCTGACACTTTTCTTGCTAATTTGGACCACTCACCAGATGAGGCAGTACCCCGTAGTGTTGATAATTTGTCTCGTCAAGAGTTGGTTGAGTTGCAGGTTGCTGACCCTGAGTTGAAAGGTCTAGCTAACTCTGCTTACAGTGAAGAAGAGTCAGCCGGTGCTTCTACTTGTTATTATGTAAAGTCAGGAGTACTTATGAGGAAGTGGAGACCCCCAACAGCATCAGCCGACTGTGAATGGGAGGTTGTACATCAAGTTGTCATCCCTCGTGTTTGTAGGCAGGATATCATTCGAGTGGCTCATGATTCCAGTTTGGCAGGACACCTTGGAGTGAGGAAGACTGTGGCACGCATTTTGAAACACTTCTACTGGCCAGATATCTTCAGGGATGTTTCCTGGTATTGTAAGTCATTGTCACACCTGTCAAGTTGTGGGAAAGTGTAATCAGACCGAAAAGGTTGCACCTCTAGTTCCCATTCCTCCTTTTGAGGCGCCTTTCACCCGTGTGTTGGTGGATATTGTGGGCCCTCTTCCTAAGACTTCTTCAGGATTTTCTTATGTGTTGACCATGATTGATATAGCTACTCGTTATCCTGAAGCCATTCCACTTAGAAACATCTCAGCAAAGAACGTGGTTAAGGAAATGCTAGGGTTCTTCACAAAGTTTGGTCTGCCTAAGGAGGTACAGTCAGACCGGGGAAGTAATTTCATGTCAAACGTTTTCAAGCAGTCTCTGAAAGAGTTGGGCATCACCCAGATCACGTCTTCAGCTTACCATCCCCAGACCCAAGGAGCGTTGGAGAGATATCATCAAACACTCAAATCGATGCTCAAGAAATACTGTTTGGAACATCAGAAAGACTGGGACAAAGGTCTTCCATTCGTTGTGTTTGCTGCAAGAGAATCTCCAAATGAATCACTGGGCTTCTCACCTTTTGAACTACTGTTTGGCCATGAAGTAAGAGGACCCTTAAGCTACTCAAGGAATGCTGGCTGTCGGAGGAAGATGACGTCAACCTGCTGGAGTATGTGATGAATTTCAAAGAACGGCTGTCCACTGCTTTACAGCTGGCGAGAGAGAATTTAGGAGCTGCTCAGGAGAAGATGAAGACTTGGTATGATAAGAAGTCCAGGTTACGCCACTTTCAGCCAGGAGATCAGGTTTTGATTCTGCTACCAGTTCATGGGCAACCTCTTCAAGCCAAGTTTAGTGGCCCTTATTTCGTGGAGAAGAAACTCAGTGATGTCAACTATGTCATCGCCACACCAGATCGTAGAAAGAGCAAGCAACTATGTCACATCAACATGCTAAAGTTATATCACAGGCGGGACGAAAATAATCCAGTCTGCACTGTAGCTGTTCCACCCGAGTCTGCAAGTGAAGCTCTCCCATGCAGTATGAGCCTGAGTGATAGTTTGGGGAAGAATCCTGATATCATGAATGATCTCCAGACTAAGCTTTCTCATCTACCTCCCAAGGAAAGGCAGGAGTTTTCGGCATTACTGCAGGAGTACCCGCAAGTGTTCCGTGCTACTCCAGGAAGAACCACTGTGTTGATGCATGATGTCGATGTTGGAGACGCAAAGCCAATTAAATTGCCTCCTTACCGTGTGAACCCAGTGAAAGTTCCTCTCATCCAGAAGGAGCTTGGCTACCTGTTGGACCACAAGATGATTGAGCCCTGTCAGAGCGAGTGGAGTTCTCCTGTCACTCTAGTCCCTAAGCCAGGTGGGTCACAGAGGCTTTGCATCGACTACAGACGTGTTAATCAGATAACCAAAACAGACACTTACCCTCTCCCTCGTGTGGAAGATTGCATAGACAAGATCGGAAAGGCTAGGTACATAAGTAAGTTTGATTTGTTAAAGGGATACTGGCAAGTACCTATGACTGAACGTGCTAGGGAGATCTCATTTTTTGTAACATTAGGAAAGACCTTTGCATGGTCTGTAATGCCATATACAGATTGTTTTAGAATAATAAGAAATTTCCTTTGTAAATTTCTTTTTTCTTTGTGGGGAGGTGTTACATAGCCTATGATTTCATCATCCATTGTGTAATTTTAACGCACAGTATGCTGCATGTTTGATCACGAGCGTGTTCTGCCTCAGTTCCCCCCTTCTACCGTTATAGTAGAGTAAGTCGACATCTCTGTTATACTTTGCGGGATTGTCATCTCTTTGTCCCCATGGCTTCATTTGCGCGTCCTCATTACAAGTTGTATCAAGCTCTCCTGGCCCCTATATAATGAGCTCAGTCTCTGCATCATTGCCACTTAGATCTACTCCTCATTTTGTTCACATCTCTGTCCTCCCCTGTACAGTTATTATTATTGTGAGTGCTCAAGAAATCTCCAAACATCTAGCAGCTGTGTGTAATTTGAGTATAACTGTTGTTGCATTTTTTCTTGTACTGTATAGCGTAAGTTTAATTTGTAGGCCTAGTGAAGTTTTTGTAATTCGTGTGGGGTTCTTTGTCAGTCATTTTTGATAATAGTTTGTATCTGTAATAATTTATCTGGCATTCACTGAGTATTATCTGGTATCTCATTTTTATCAGGGCTGACTTAGATAAATTTATTCTTGCTAATTTCGTGTTAATAGAGGCTATTGCAGTTAACCATATATTTAACCTGTTTATTTGCCATTACATTATCTTTATGAGTCCTGAATGTTTTGTTGTTAATTTAAGCATTAAACTTTAACTTGTAATTTTACCTAACTCTTTTGTTTTGAACCTGGAACTTTACGGGACAGTAGTGACTCTTCGTATTCTCACTTAAAGTGTACATTATCTTTCTCTGTTCCGTAACAGTGGGTAAACAAGATATCTCATTATCGGCGTGAGCTATCAACATGAGGCACTTTTAGGGTATCAAGATATGGCCTAAATCTTGGACGAGTTCGAAAGTGGGCACTCGAGGTCAAGGTCAGGGTTTGGCGACCTTGACTTTGACCCCCAATGCCCATTTTCGAACTCATCCAAGATTTTGGCCATATCTTGAAACACTGAAAGTTTCATGTGGATAGCCCAAACCGTTCATGAGAAATCTTGGTAACCACACAAAGTCAACCAACCAGCCTCAAAACTGACATGAAAACATTACCACTCCGCTCGCTTACCACCCGCGCTGTGAAGCGAGCGGAGTGGTAATGTTTTCAGTTGTGAGGTCGGCTGGCTGGCCTTGTTTGTGTGTGTTTTACATCTGAATTTGCGTAAAATCAGAAATGGAGGTGCGAAATTATGTTCCGAGGAAAAACTTTGTGGCTACGTGGGTGGCGAGATCCCATCGTGAGATGGCTTCTAGTCTCCTTTTCCTTTTCACCGGATCTCTACTTCTTCCTCTTCCCTTCTTCATTCATGTCTTTTGTCCCGTACCTCAGTCTCCAAGCTTGTCTCTTTACTTTCTGTTTAGTTTTTCAGTTTTCTCCCCATTTGACCTTGACATGCTCTCTCTCTCTCTCTCTCTCTCTCTCTCTCATAGATTCTCATTTTCCTCTCCTCTTTTTTTCCTCTTTTTTTTCCTCTTTCATTGGGACAGTTCATAATTTTCATTCCATGTACTCGTAAAATCTGCAACTTCCCAAATGAGACCTTAAGCCAACAGTGAAGTGTAGGATGACGGGGACAATGATAACATAGCTGTGTATATGACGGCTTCAGTTAGAAATTATTCCTGAAAGTTATGATAGAGGTTGAGGGGCAAAGCTGAAGGTTGGTAACTGTGTATTGAGTGTTGTTTGATTCTTAATCGTCAGGAAATGTTATATTCGTTGCGGTAGTGGACGTTGGCGTTAGGGAGTAGGACTGGGTAAGTGAATGTATACAGGGTGTGGCTGGCACATGATCACTGATTACAAACTTAATGGCGCTGAAGAGAGAGCCTTCTCGCGGTGGCACCGATATACACGGTGCCTCCTATGTCCAGTGATAAAAACGTCCTTCCTTTCCCTCCCTATCCTAGGAGTATGGTAGACTGCGGCAGGAGGAAAACTTGTGCCTGCAGTCCACCGGATTCACGTTCAAATGAACCTGGGGTTCAGCTGCTGCTGCTGCTGTTGCTGCTGCCGCTGACATAATCCGTGCCCGTCATTGATGGGACGCAGTCACGCGGCTTCTGAGTTTTTGATAATGTCTTGCGACTCAGAAACCACTCCTGACCCCCAAATTTCATCTAATTGATCTATATCGATGTTCATTAAATTTCACGTCAATGTCTGCGAGGTGATGATAACGTGTGTGTCAGTAATGGGTCGATGTTCATCAAAATTCACGTCAGTGTCTGCCAAGTGATGATAACGTGTGTGAGTCAGTAATGGGTCGATGTTCATTAAAATTCACGTCAGTGTCTGCCAGGTGATGATAACGTGTGTGAGTCAGTAATGGGTCGATGTTCATCAAAATTCACGTCAGTGTCTGCCAGGTGATTATAACGTACAGGTGTGAGTCAGTAATGAGTCGATGTTCATTAAAATTCACGTCAGTGTCTGCCAGGTGATGATAACATACAGGTTTGAGTCAGTAATGTGTCTTGGGTCGATGTTCATTAAAATTCGTCAGTGTCTGCAGGTGATGATATCGTACAGGTGTGAGTCAGTAATGGGTCGGTGTTCATTAAAGTTCACGTCAGTGTCTACCAGGTGATGATAACGTACATGTTTGAGTCAGTAATGGGTGATACAAGGTCACAAAGGGCTGGTGAGGACTGCAGGCAGGGAAGGAGAAACACTAAGAGGTTATTGAGGTCTATTCGTATGCGGGGTCGAGTGTCCTTAGGGTATGAGGGGCGACAGTGGACACAAGGGTCAGATGGATGGATGGATCAGTGGATAGATGAACAGAAAATAGATGGAAAGATAGATAGGTAGGTAGATTAATGGAGAGAGAGTACGACACATTGTAAGGCGGAGCTGCCTAACAGAACCTGAGGCAGTGATATACGAGTCTGAAGGTGAGAATTGATTATAATGTCCACCTGCCCTGTTATTAGTACCTGACGGAGGAGGGTAGTGCAGTGTGATGATGTATGTGTTTTTCACTGCTTTGTATTATCAGATCACTACCTGTCGGTGTTTTTGCATTAGGTGTCTGAGAGATGCTCTACCCGTTTTAAACTAGCCAGTCTTATAATTGTCGTCATTCCATCTTAAATGCTGAGTTGTAACAGTAGATTAACGCTAGAGCATGATGCTGGCCACGAAGTGCTATGGAAAGGATGCAGAGCCGTAACATTGTCTTTTTTGGTGTGTTATGTGAGCGATGTCTTTTTATTAAGGAAATGTATACACAGACATTGTGTTTATGTATGAGCAGCAGTTTTGTCGATTTTTGTAATTCAGTAACCTACTATGACACAAATACAAGTTGTATTGATGGCTTGGTGCGCACACACACACACACACACACACACACACACACACACACACACACACACACACACACACACACACACACACACACACACACACACACACACACACACACACAGCATCCCAGGTTCCGTTCTTGTTCCTCCTACCGGTAATCTTCATCTTATTTGCGCTTCGATAATTATGACAATGACTGGTGGAAAATTACAGTTTCTACCAGCATGTTGACGATAAGTTTGAAAGCATTTTTGATTATCAGAGTAATAAATATTGTCAAACCTTAAAAAATATAATAGTTCCTGTTTATCAAGAAGAAATACTTGCTGGTAAAGGAGTAGCGAAACTGTTGCCATAAATCTTTTATAAGAGAAAATTTTTGCTCATATTTTTCGTGCAGTATTTTATGGTGCAAACTCATCCCTGCCTTCCCCCACTCCACCCCATCCCGGTCCCTTGTCGTCCCTTTGTCTACACTTCTCAACATACACTCTTTTTCGTCCCTTTCTCTGCTTTGCATAATCCTTCTTTTCATTACTTCTGATTCTTCATAGATTTCATTTTCTTTCATCTCATCCAACTTTTTTTTTCTCTTCGCTGCTTGCTTCATATATATGCTGTACCGGTATATATATATATATATATATATATATATATATATATATATATATATATATATATATATATATATATATGTGTGTGTGTGTGTGTGTGTGTGTTTTCGTCACTCTTGTCCCCGCTGCTTGTCAGTAATTCCTTTCCCCCCCACCTCCCCTCTCACCTACCCTCCATCACCCTGCCTCCTCCCTACCCCCATCCCTACCTCTCACCGAGTCTCTCTTAGTCTACATCTCTCCTCGATCTCTCTTTAGTCTTTATCCCCCCCCCCCGCACACATCATTTCACCTACTCTGCCTCACCCTGTACCGTATCACACTCTACCTCCGTCTTTCAACCTCTTTCCCTCACCCTGTGTCCCCCTCTCCCCCTCCCGCACTTTTCACGCATTCTGCCTTACCCACCCTCCCCCTCCCTTTCACCCATTCTCCCTGTTATTTTGTTACTCTGAAGCCATTGTATTCACCCTTCCTAACATTCTTTTTCAGTCCATTACTCTCTCACCCATTTACTCACATCCTCACCCTGTATTCCGGACCCATATTCATTGGCAATTTAATTTATTTTTGTACGTTAATTATGCTGAATACCGGTATGTCGATAATAAAATTATTTAAGCAACACAGGGGAGGATAGTACGGTGTAATGAACAGAATAAATCGCTTAGAGGGAGGTATCGGGGAATCTCCTTTTGACGAGAATACAAGCCCCCACACTGCTTGTCTCCTTCAACTGCCTGCCCTTCCCCACCTATTGCCCTTCCCTGCCCACTTCCCTTCCCCGCCCACTGTCCCTTCCCGCCCACCGCCCATCTCTGCCCACTGTCCCTCCCCGCCCACAGCGCATCTCCGCCCATTGCCCTTCCCCGCCCACTGCCCTTCCCCTGCCCACGTGCCCTCACAACGCCCTCTAGATGTGGGCGTGTGCGTGACAGGTTTAGGAGGTAATTACACTCCAGTGACTCAAGTGGGGGTGATTAGAGCTGACTCAGTATAATTACCTACAGTGGAAGAGTAATTAACGCACGCCCTAATTAAGTCTGTTTTCACTCTTATTTTACATACCTGAATGATGTCTGTGGTTTTTATTTCTTGTTTAATTACTGTACGAAGTGATGGAGCGTCAGGTGTGAAGTAAAATAACTGACAATATGCTTTTCTCTTACTAACCTAATTACTTCTGTCCATCACTGTATTTTCGGCTTCACCATATCCACATCATAAACTTTTCCAGCATCATATCGACCCATTTACTGCCTGAATTGCCGCAAGTGCCACGTTTCAGCGATGGTATATAGGGCACCGCCCCTCACCTACCAGCTCGTAGTCGCCAAACTCAGAGGTTCGGATTTACCACCTGAGGTCTTGATATTGTCCCCCCACCCTCCCCCAATGTGCTGTGGAAAAGGTATATATATATATATATATATATATATATATATATATATATATATATTTTTCCTCGCACTTCTGCTTCCACCAGACATTTTTAATATGAAGAGATTCTCCGAACTGGGAAAGATAGATTTGGCTTTTATTGACTCCTTCACTTCTGGAGGTCTGTCTGAAGTTGATTTAATTCTCTCTCTCTCTCTCTCTCTCTCTCTCTCTCTCTCTCTCTCTCTCTCTCTCTCTCTCTCTCTCTCTCTCTCTCTCTCACACACACACACACACACACACACCTTCTTTCATCACCACTATATCTCATCCCGTCTCTCCCCCTTCCCTCATCCCCACCCCTCCACCCACACGAGGCGAATACCAAGGAGTGTGGTGGCTGAGGGAGTGATCAGGAAGACAGTGAGTGTGCGTGAGACGGAACATCCTGAAGCCAGCTAATCAAACTGAATATTTCTCACTGGATTTCGGTCACCAACACAACGAGTTGAGGAGACAGACTTACAAGAGGAGGATGAGGAGAGGGGAGAGATGGGGGAGGGAAGAGAAGGGGAGAAAGGAGATAAAATACAAAAGGACGGGGAGAGATGAGGGATAGGGGAGGGAGGAGACAAGGAGAGTGTAGATAAAATACGAAAGGACGTGGAGAGGGGAAGGATGATGGAAGGAAGAGAGGGGAGAATGGAGATACAATACGAAAGAGGAAGATTGTATGAGAGAATGTCCCTGACTATACTGAACTGCAACACAAACTCCCGTCTTTGTTGTTGTTGTTGTTGTTGTTTGTCTGATTGAGTAGACCGGTCGACCACAGGTAAACAACTGCTTCTGTGGGGTCGTCCTACAGGTTCAGTACAATACATAACTCCGTGCAGGGAACCATCGCCCCCTTGTGGGAGACAGCGCCACACCAGGATCGGATCTGGATTCTTTCCGACGGTGAGGTGCAGGGAAGTATGGAATGGTATAGTTCCCGGGTGGACGCCACAACTGCTTTACTCCACCCGAGTACGCAGCGCCACCACATGTAGGCTCCTCGTCAGTGCCACCCGTCTCAGTACCAGCTCTTTGTACCTTTGTCGATCACGGGCCTCTCTCAGTTGCATAAAATCGTCTGCCATGGAACGGGTTAAGGGAAAGTGTTTTGTCCTCGAACACTTCTCTCTCGAACAAGCATACTGGGAGTGGGAACAGAGAACAATAGGATGAAAATAGGGAGAAGGGAAGGAGACATGGAGATGGGAAAGGCGACGATGGGGGGGAGGACTCTGGGATGTTAGATTTAAGAAAGAAACATTTCCAAGAGAAAAGGAATTATGTAGTGCCCTTTTTTCGCTAAGCATAAATTGTGTCTTCTTTTATTCGGTAAACGTAAAGCCATTTCGTGTTCCTTTATTCGCAGAACATGAAGCAGTTTTATGTTCTTTTATTCACCAAGCATAAGCAATTTTATGTTCTCATATTCGCATAGCATAAAGCAATCTTGTGTTCTTTTATTCCCTGAACATAAAGCCATATCTCTGACTGCCCACAGATAATGCTTTTTATGACTGTCAGGAAAGGAGGTGAAGGTACTAATAATAAAACGTAACCTTCAGGCTGATATAAAAAGGACATAAATTTCACAGTGATTGCCTCCCACTCTCGCCAGTCGTGAGGGTGATAGAGAAGTGTATATGCGTGAGTAGTTGATTGTTGGTGATTGTTAGAATTGGTAAAAGTGTTAAATGGAGTATGTGTGATGAGGTGATTGTTGGTGATTGTTAGGAATTATAGTAGTAGCTGCAACCCCAGGCTCATCTGGAAGTGAACCCGGTGGACTGCAGGCTGAGTTTGCCGTTTTCCCATAATTAAAATCCTCCATTCGCGGGATAGTGAGGGAGTTGAGGGGCGTTTATATAATCGGTTCCACTGCCCGGGTATATCAGTGTCACCACGTGAAGGCATCCCTCTTCAGTACCGTTAAAATCGTACATATATCGGTTGGTGAGTAATTGACTGTTAGAGAGAATAAGACTGATGATGACATGGTGATCGAATATATAATAGGCTGTCCCATATAATCTGCTTTGTTATGATATTTATGTTTCCTATCTATGCCTCAGACTGCTAATGTATGGGCTGCGTGATTGTTAATGTTGTTGTTGTTGTACTTAAATATACATGCAGTGATACCCATCGGACTCACACAGCCAACACCTCATGTACACACTAACACCAATGAAAATACCTGCATAGATAAGCAGGCTCACAGTACTTGTATGGAAAACTGTACGGTACATTAAAAAGACACTTCTGTGGGCACAAGAATATAAACACACACCCTCTCCTCGTCCAATCAAACCCATCCTGACACGAAAACGAAGATAAACATACAATATAATACACGCACACGCAGAGTCAGCCATCTCACATACGCACATGGCACACACACACACACACACACACACACACACACACACACACACACACACACACACACACACACACACACACACACACACACACACACGGACATAAAGACACATAAACACACAGACTCAAACACCTACACACACGCTCTGTTTTTTGTGGCTGTTGCCAAACTGGTACATGATATGATATAATTAATGAGGGGCGGTGCTTACAGAGAGAAGGGGGGGGGGGATTGAGTAAGGATACGTATATACTCGAAACAGAGGAAGGAAAAGAAGGTTGGGAAAAGAGAAGAGGGGAAAAAAAAAAGAAGGTAAATGGAAAGGCAAGGGAGGAAGAGGTAAAATAAGGAGAGGCAAGAGAAGATGAAAACAAAAATATAACAAAGAATAGGAAGAGATGACAGTGAGGAAGAAGGATGGAAAAGTGAGCAAGAAGGATATACAGTAGAGAGAGAGAGAGAGAGAGAGAGAGAGAGAGAGAGAGAGAGATGAAATTCACGGATGTAGAAATGATTACACCATAATTGTTTACACATCCTTGCACCGTAGTCATTATAGGAAAATGAGGCAAGAAAGAGTTGAACGGAGAAGGGGAGGAGATGGGGACTGGCAGAGATGTGTGTGTGTGTGTGTGTGTGTGTGTGTGTGTGTGTGTTTCAAAATGGTATAATCAGTAAATGCCCTAACACAATTATTTATCTTGATCCAGACAATTATCTTCACATATATTTATATATTTTGGAACTTAAGTGATGCAGATTTGGCTAATGGAACTTTGATGCAGGAGAAATTTGATCGAACAGAGGCATGTAATTTATAAGCATTCTGTGATTCATTTTATAACTGAACCATCATTTTAAAACTACAGTTCGGCCCAATACAGTATTTTTTTTAAAAATCTTATCAAGTTATTAGATAGTCTTCCTTAACCCCATTACTGTTTGAGGTATTAAGTTGAATGAAATGGTGTAGTGGCAGCGTCATCGGAGTAAAGGGGTTAATGATGCAAGTGAATAATCATGAAGGGACTGATTGTGTATAAAAGAGCTACACAGGCAGGCCAATTCGTTCATTCATTCATTCGTACACCAAATAAAGTTTCGTATGTTTCGTATTTCTCTCTTCTTCTTCTGTTTTTTTTTTTCTTTTTTTTCCTCATGCCTTGACTTGTCCTCTTTTCTCATCTCTGCTGTGTTCTTTTCTTTCCTTCTTTTCATTCATCCCTTTTTCTTTATTTTCTCCTTTTTTTTTCTCTCCATTCTTCTCTTCTGTTGTGTTCTCTTCATTTCATTCTTCTCTTCTCTTCTCTCCTCTCTTTCCCTTCTCCATCCTCTCCACCATGGCTGTGTTTGTGTTAATCAATATAATATAATTGCAGCGTCAACCTCCTGCAACGATGATGGAATGCCGAGGGACCTAGTGATTACTCTCCCCACTCCTCTCTCTCTCTCTCTCTCTCTCTCTCTCTCTCTCTCTCTCTCCATTTTGTTTCTGTCCATTTCTTCGTTCCCTTCTTCACTTATTTATTTATGTTTTTTTATCCACCTGTTTTTATTATTGTCTTTCCCACTTCTGCTATCCCTATCCCTCTTGCCATCCTCTTTCCTCTCTCTTGACTTTTACTTCCCCCCCTCCTCTCTCTCTCTCTCTCTCTCTCTCTCTCTCCCCTTCCTCCCCCTGTGTAATATATGTCCTTATTGCCCTCCATCTCTAATTCCTTCTTCCATTCCCCCTCACTGAGTAATACACCTTTAATTAAATCCATTTCTTTTCCCTCCCTGTCCTTATTCCCTTTATTTTCTTCTCCATTATTCCATGTAGACAAAGCTGCTATTAATTTTACCCTGTTATCTCCTCTTTCCTTTTTCCCGCCTCTTGTAAGCTGCTTCTGTCCATACCGTACAGTCTTGACCCTTGTGTTTGGAGAGGGACGCCTTCACGTGATGGCACCGATATAACCGTGCCACTCCTCTCCCTGGTTATACAAATGTCCCTCAACTCCCTCCCTATCCTCCGAAAGAATGATGGTGGACTGCAGGAGGCAGGCAATTTCAGCCTGCAGTCCACTGCGTTCCCATTGATCTGAACCTGGTGTTGTAGCCACTGCAGTTACCACGACAGTCTTGAGCTCATTTTACACCCATCACTACCTTCACCTACTGTATACTACCTTCATATCACCTCAAACACCTCACCACATATCTCTCTCTCTCTCTTTCTCTCTCTCTCTCACTCTCTCTCTCTCCTTTTCTTCACACCTGTCCTCTCTTCTACACGCCTCTCTTGTCTTCCCCATTCCTGTCATCTCTTTTTCACCCCTAGTCTCTTTTCTCCATCCCTTCTCCACTCCCACCCTCTCTACCATTTTTTTTTTCCTCCCCCGCCAGCTCATGGCTTCCCGCTGTTATTATGATTAACATCGGGGAAGGTATTGATTCTAAGAGAGAGGGAGAGAGAGAGAGAGAGGGAGAGAGAGAGAGATCTAGTATGAGAAAGCTTTATGTGATTTGGTGAAGTTTAGAGGTATAGGGTCCCGAGGCTAGGTTTAGATAGTCTGATAATTAAGGGTCGACTGACAGACCTTACCCTCTGAAGGTGTTTCATTAGGGAGAACATCTTTGACTCACCTCTTGGGAACCATCACCCCGAGTGGAGCGTTCTGACCACTAAACCACAAAGGCAACATAAGGAGGAGCTTTAAATGAGTTAAATCCGTGAAAAGAGGCGCGGAAACAGCGCACAATTTTGGTGTCAGGTGATTGTCAAAGTTTTAATGCTTCTTTCATCTAACCACTTGGGGAATTTACATAGCGAGTTATTTAATCGAAATAATGAAACTGGAATTAAAAAAAAAAAAAGCGTACACTTGAAGCAAAATGTGTGTATAGGTATGAGAAGTGGTTTGTTAGTTCAGTTGATAAAATGAAAGTACCGTAAAAATTAACCGTCTTTATAATGGTCTCTATCTATCTATCTATTGCCAGACGCCTTAATCCCGTAAGGGGTGGCCACAAACAAATCGCCTCCATGTCGCCCAGTCCCTCGCCATTTCACTGCCTTGCTCGCAGCTCACCCCCCTCCCCCCTCTCATATACCTCGACTCCATCCCTCCATCTCATCCTTGGCCTCCCCCTCCCTCTCCCCCTCCCTCCATCTCACTCACATACATTCTCTTCGTCAGTTTATCACTCTCCATCCTCTCCAGATGGCTAAACCACCTCAGTGTGTTTCTCCTAACGCTCCCTATCATATCCACTTCCACACCACAACGCTTCTTCACTTCCTCATTTGTCAGTCTGTCTCACCATGTGACTCCACATACTCTTCTCAAATAACTCATTTCCACTGCTTTCACTATTGACTTCTGTCTCTCCAACAAGGTCCAAGCTTCACATCCATACGTTAGAGTTGGTATCACAATACTGTCCTGTAATAACCTTTTCACTTGCATGCTCACTTCCCAGTTTCTTATCACTGCTTTCAAGGAACCAGCAACCTTTCTTCCCTGTTGTACCCTTTCAAGCACTTCACCCTCTAAACTTCCATCCTTACTCATCACACTGCCCAGTTACTTAAACGCACTCACATTTTCCCTTTCCTCCTCATCCAGCCTCACTGTACATTCACTGACTTCACTTCTTTCGAAGTGAAATGAAATCAAAAGTCCGCAGTGAAAAAAAGGCACAGTACTAAAAGAATAATCAGGTCATCGTCAACTCAGATAGTTGCATTCGATTTGGACCAGACTTGATGGAAGATTTAAGGATCAGGCAAAAATCGTGTGTTGTAATTCGACTTTGAAAACAAGCTCGGAAGGTCAAGGTCACAGGGCAAAGTCAGATGTTCGGCCCTTAGACTAGTGTTAGGGCGCAAGTGTTGCACTCTTTGACTACTCCTTCTTGCTGCTTGATGAGTTACACGTACTGAAGGACTAATACCATGTGGAGAGAGAGAGAGAGAGAGAGAGAGAGAGCCCAGCCAATAGTGTCAAGGATAAAGATTTTAATTAAGATATCTGGTGCTTGAGCTGGCACTGGAAACGTGAGATTTTTTTTTTTTCCCCGGATGTCAGCAGTTGTTTGGCTATATATATTTCTCTCTCTCTCTCTCTCTCTCTCTCTCTCTTATTACTGATGTAGTCGTATTAATGGGCATAATTTACTGGTATATCGTTAGTTTTAGCAAATAATTATCATGATGAATGTGTGAGAGGGAAGATTCGTGAAATATAACGGCTGGTTCTTATATATATCGTAAGCTGTGTGTGTGTGTGTGTGTGTGTGTGTAAGAGGTATATGAGGTGGGTGACTGGAAGTGTGTGATTGGAAGAGGTGAGTGAGGGTGTTAAAGGACTTACTATACTATTTTTACCTCATCGACCTAAAATTACTATCTCTACATCTTCAATGCTGAGTTGTAATAAAAGATTGATACTAGAATATGATGCGAGTCACGAAGAAGTTCCTTGAAAAGCATATGGAGACTTAGCATTGCACTATTCTGCCACTGAGTTACGTGGAATAAGCTGCAAAGGGGACGAAAACCTAGGTGAAAAGAATACAGCTACGAAAAAACCGTCTCATACATCAGGACTTCAAAGACTATCAACATACAAACACTGTTTTATACCCCAACATTATACACGAGGCCAGTCTGGTAATTACCTTGAGTGGTGGTAATTTTATGCCACAAATTTACCCTGAAACATGTAAATTAACCTCATCAGTGTGGCTTTTTATATCAGAGTTTTTTTTTTTTTTTTCCCAGGTTAATACAGTATTTCATGCGTATTTATGTCCTGCTCTTGTGATTTATTTGAAACATACAATACTTTTTTATTGTTGCATTGAATATTCATCATGTTATATTTATCAGACAGTGTTTCATGTGGTACTGGTTTTCATTTCATATATTCTACAAATTTACCAGAAACTCGTGATTCAGCATTATTACAGATATAAAAGGTGGTCCATATATAAGGCTTCTCTTCCACTCAGCCAGACGCTTTCTTGTCTGCTGCGCGAATGGCTCAGCCTTTGTTATCAGTGTCTGTCCTGCATCATTTTTCGTTTAGTACTCGCGCTGCCTCGCCCATGCCCACACCAGCAGACAGAGCCGTCCTTGCAACACCTAAGAGACAGCCAGGTGTGCGTCTATCATTGTGGATCGCCACTTAAGAACCACCTTATATATTTTCGTGTGTTATGCCCAGCCAAGTAATATTTCCTGCCTTAATAGCCAAATTAGAGGCAATACATTACGCTAGAGGACCCTGGTGATGTATTATACCGTGCCTTTTGTTACTACACACTTTATCTGCACTGCTTCACGGTAATGGTTATGTGATACCAGTGGCAGAAGGTTGTAGTGGTGTGGTGTGTTGGTATGTTGTGGTGTGGTGTGTTATGGTGGTGCTTAGTGGTGTGCTGTTGTATGGTGGTGTGGTGTGTTGTGGTTGTGTGTGGTTATGTGATGTTATGGTGATAAGCTGTGGTGTTGTGTTGTGCTAACTTGTTTTCGTCTGACAGAACTGGGCTGCTCCATACCTTCAATACAAAGCCGTGGTTGCGTGAAGCAGCCTATAGCGAGTCTTAGAAATGAGGAAGGATGAGCCTCCCTTGTTACTAAATAAGTCAGCCCTCCATTCTTACAACAGTTAGACGTTAACCGAGCTGAAAGGGGTTAGGTATGTTTATCTTTTAAGAAAACGTCCTGTAGAATTCTCGTTTTCTCCTTATTTTTCTCCGCTCGCGTCCACCCTCGATCTGTTTTACAATCTTCTCTCTTCCTCCACCTCCCTACTTTTCCCTACATCTATTCGTATGCCCTACCTCGCATCTGTCCTTCCCCTCCCCTCCCCTCCCCTCCCCAAACCTTCACCTCTCCAAACCTTCACCTCTCCTCCCCCTACCTTTACCCCCTCTCCTCTGAATCATGGTCTTATCTCCGTTTCCCTACAGAGCACCATCAATGCCGTCCCTCAGATTAATATTACAGGGTACTCACACAAACCAAGTCTTAGTGTATGTGTGTATGTATGACTGTGTATTTATGTGTATTGTTACGGTCAATAATTTCTGTGTGTGCTTTAACGTATTTTGTGTATTGGAAGGTCCAGAGCTAATGTGGACGAATTTTGATACTAGGACTGACTACTGTAAACTTATTTTTTCTACGACGTTTTATCGTACCTTAGAGTGTGTGTGTGTGTGTGTGTGTGTGTGTGTGTGTGTGTGTGTGTGTTATTTCTTTTACACAAATTGATGGTCCTCTGTATGTAATGTCACGCAGAAGCGCACATCTGTATATGATCTAATAGTTTTATTTACGTCTCACGTATATACAGTATGTGTCCGGGTCACTGGTATATATAAGTGAACGTTTGTGTGAGGCAAAGGAGTGTAAGACATGGGTTTGGCATCCCTTGTTAACTTGACAGTCGTCGGCTGACTGTCGGATTTATGAATATGATGCTACATGTGGAAAAATGTACCTGTCAGGTGCAACCTGGTTTCTGGTAATGTGAATGATGCATGAATGCGTGTCTGGCCCATTTCATTGGGCATGCTGTTAATCAGGTTCCACTGACGCTTTCTTTCCTTTTCCTGGCTTTCTGTACCCTACGTCACTGCACCAGAAGGTGGAAAAGAGAGGCTTTCATGCACCACCTTCTTGGCAGTTTCATCCGGAATATTACCCCTGAGTTCTGTCTTTTATGCTGTTTATACCTAGTCCATCCCAACATAGATTACATTAATAGCATACAGGAGAATATTAATTGACATGCAGAAATTAACTGGTATGGAAGACGTGCTTCGAGGTCTGTTTAACCAAAGACAGTACGACCTAAGAGCAGCAGTAATGTGTCTAAGAGTCATATGCTTAAGCCTGATGTTATGAAATGGGATACAGACCTCCCTTCTCTCAATTTTTGACGACGAGTTTTGAGGTCAGTGTCGGTAATGGCATGTATTTCGCCTTTTTGTGTGGTTAGTGACTGCATTCAGCAATAGGCGATGCAGGCTGTCCATACGTAATAACCATAGACGTTGCATGAAAGACCTATGACCTTCAGATATCAGGGTTTGCACTCCACTTTGCGATATAAGGTTTAAACGTACGACCTAAGGTTCCCTGTAACCCACAATCCCCAAACTCCTGCCTCCTGGAAGCTCCGTGTCATGCTGGAACCTTGCGTGTCTGCAGGTCGTAAAAATGTGTTTCTTTTAAACTGGAACGTTGTCTTCCACAGCCACCCCTTCCCCATTTCCTTCCCACACTCTACTTTTCTGTCAAAGAGAGAGAGAGAGAGAGAGTATAAAAATCTGTGCTGGAGTTTTAATAAGGTAACACAAACGTAGTCCAGGTGGCCCAGTAAGGCAAAGGAATTTTAACAGTACCGGGTATGATAAGAGTTAATTGGCCATCAAGGAGGCAGAATAAAAAGCCTGGCCAACAGTGTGCTCCCTCCTCACCCACTGCTCCCTCCAGCAATACACGCTTCCCACGAGGAGACAGGCGCGAATGGGATGTAGAAGGAAAGTGTGTAGTATATTGTGTAGTGTTGTGTAGCGTAATGCAGTGTAGTGTAGTGTAATGTAATGCAGTAGAACGTAGTTTAGTGTAGCGCTGTATGTTGTAGTGTAGTGAAGTGCAGTGCGGAGTACTAGAGCGTAGTGGAGTGTAATGTAGTGTAATGTAGTGCAGTGCGGTGTAGTATAGCGCAAAGTGTAGTGGGGTGATGTGTAGTATAGTTTGGTGGAGTGTAATGGACTGCAGTGTAGTCTTGTATGGTGTACTGTAGTGTCGTGTAGTGCAGTGTAGTGTAGTATATTAAAGTGCGGTGCAGTAATAGTAGGTACAGCCTGAACCAAATTAAGTATAATGGCGTAGTGGTGTAGGTATATTGTGTGTACAGTGTAAATAGTCTTCATGTTTTACTATATCAGTCAACTTGTCACAGTAAATAGTACTCCACTCCTGTTATTACCTTCCCCTGCCTTGCTTGTAATTAGTTTTATGTGAATAATTTGATGCTTGTTTTGTTTACTCCATTTAATAGGTTAATGATGATGATGATAATGTTCTTAGAATTTGCCCAGTATTTTAACCCACATTGTAGTGATGAATTGGAATGTCCTTTTCTGTACAGCGTATACGGTAGTTAATTGAACATTGTACCTTTTATTATTCTCATGCAATTATTTTTCCTTAATCATCACTGTCTCTTTCTGCTGTATATACTGTATATTTTCTTTTTACTATTTTACCTCTGTTCTTGATTTAGTTATTGATTCTGTGTGTGTGTGTGTGTGTGTGTGTGTGTGTGTGTGTGTGTGTGTGGCTGTGGCTGTGTTTTAGGGTGATGTAATGAATATGCAAATTAATCCGGCTTATGACATGATTTTTTTTTTTTTTTTTTACCTCCGCGAACGAAGTTGGACGGAGGTTATATATCCACCTATGTCTGTCTGTCTGTTTCTGAACAAGATGTACCAGAAATTTTTATTGGATTTGATTGAAAGCTAGTGGATAGATGGGCAGTGAATCAAGAAAGAATTGATAAGAATTTGTGGTGGATCCCAATCTGGGTGCAGGATTAAATCAGAAATTTTATTGGCTTGGGCGGAGAGCAGGTTTGTGCTATTTGAAATTATGTAGCAGGGCAAACTAAGACCGTAGATTTGGACTATGTCAAACGGTAAAAGTGTTCTTCTGGTAGGAAAGAGGAATTAACAGTAGTAAATCATAAATTTTATTTTGCTTTGGCGGAGGGAAGCTTTCTTTGGGGCTTCGTAGTGTGTGTGTGTGTGTGTGTGTGTGTGTGTGTGTGTGTGTGTGTGTGTGTGTGTGTGTGCGTGCTGAATTGTAGGCGGCGGAGAGGGGGGAAAGGGACCTCTTCCTCAACAATACAGAAAGAAAAACACAAACTCCAATACTTCAGATGCTCAGGGACCAACTTTCCAGGCAACACAAACCCTCTGCTCTTGTGTTTTTCATCTTTCCTATCCCACGCTGTTCGTTTCTGTATTTCTACCCTTTTTCGTGATATATCTTTCCTTCCTGTTGCTGTTTTTCATTTTCATAGTTTTTCATATCGGTTTATCCTTCATTACAGTAGTTGTTTATTTCCTTCATACTTCTCTCATTTCCCGCTCCTTTTGTCTCCCCCCCCCTCCGTCTTTCATATTCAGTTCCTTCACCTCTCCTTATCCTTTTTCTCTTTTTTTCCCTACCAGTAATCTAACTGGAACGTGTAGAAAAATAACTTATTCCCTCTGGCTGCACACACACACACACACACACACACACACACACACACACACACACACACACACACACACACACACACACACACACACACACACACACACACACACACACACACACAGGTTGATGAATAGCTGAGCATATACACAGATAGAATTATATATAGTTTATAGATAGTAGACTTAAGTTGCAGTTCACATATACTCTTCAACATGTTATGCTTCAGAATCATCCATCCATCACACCTCCTGCGTTCATTTCAGTCCTTGGACAGCTTTAACTCCTCCACTCACTTTTCTCTACTTTTTTCCTGTTCTTTCTTTTTTGTTTTCACAGTCTTTTATTTCCTTGTTCTCGTTCCTAATATTCCTTCCATTTGTAGGCCTAAATTATCAGTATTAAGAGTCGATGATTTTACTCATTTCTGTATTTCATCTCTTTCTCATCCCATCTCTGTCTCTGTCTCGATCTCCTGTTCTCTTCATCTTTGTTCACTTTTGACAATCAGCATGTGTCCCCTCTATTCATCCATGCTTACCTTTCATCATCTTACTTCTACATCGTCCCTCACTCTCTCTCCCTCCAATCATTCTTACCTCTTATTCGTTCCCCAGTTTCTCCCCCCCCTCTCCATTCTTACTCAACATTTTCTTACCCCTCCTTTGTCTCTCACTCTCTCTCCATTCATCCATTCTTAACTTTCGCCTTACCTATCTTTCCTCCCTCACCCTTTCTTTCTCCCTCCATTCTTACCTCTTATTTTACCTCTCCGTCTCTCAACATCTCTCTCATTCCCTTCTGCCCCGGCCACCAGAATTTCGTGTGTGTCTCCACATGGATAATCCATATTGATTTCCAGTACCCGTGTTATTCCAGCCATCAGTTGAACAATCAATGGCCAGGCACGCACTCTGCCGTAATTCACATCACACACAAGGTAAACCTGTCCACTGTTATGACCAGGTGTAGCTCAGGTAGCCGGTGTCATCCCGTCTACGATTGATTTGGTCACTTTTATTCAGTTTCTCAGCTGTCGTATTTAGCAGGATGGTCCATATATAGCATTCCTCAACTACCTCGCCAGACGATTTCTCACGTGTTGCAGGGACGGCTCAGTTATATCAGTGTTTATCCGGCATTATTTATTGATTTCCCACTCCCGTTGTCACACTCACGCCCACGCCAGCAGATTAAGTCTTCTCCTTAACACACAAGATACCACTGTGTTAGTTTCTAGTCAGCGCTATTTGTGGAACTCCTTGTGTAATGGTGCGGCAGAGGGACGCCTTCCCGTGGTGGCATCGATATAACCAGGTGGCTCGTATGGCTGGTTACACGAAACAACTCCATGTCTGTCCTCAGAAAGGATGACGGTGGACTTCAGGAGGAGGACAGCTTCAGACTGCAATCCACCGAGTTCACGTTCAGATGAGTCTGGGGCCACAGCAACATTCATAGCCAGGCCCCATGGATCATTTGATGGTTTACCCCAGTCGCTTTGCAGCTTTACACTTCCAGTATACTTCTCTGAATAGTGTAAGAATTTCATAACTGTTCGACTTACAAGTGTATTGGTTCAAAATTATTCAGTCCAGTTACGTGTTTTTCAGTATAATTTGGCCTCTCCAATTCAATGTTTTATCTATCTGTGTATTTCTCTAAGCTGTCTGTTTCGCTAGCCGTCTTAATCCCGTAACGGGTGGCCACAAACAAATCGCCTCTTCGTCGCCCTTTCTGCTATCATTTGGCTTCCCCACCTCCAACTCACACATCCCTCTCTCATATATCCCTCCATCCCAATCCTCTATCTCATTCTTGACCCCTCCTTCCTCCTTTCCACCCTCTACCTAAAGCACGTACGCTTTCCTTGTCAGTCTCTTATTCTTCATCGACTCCACAAGGCCAGACCATCTCAGACTAAGTCTCTTAACGCTCACTCACAAGTTACTCCTAAGGCGTTGGGAGGTAGAGGAAGTAAAAATAATAGAATAAGCATCATCAGCCTGAAGGGGTTAATGTTGTGCAGTCAGAGAAACAACTATCTTTCCAGTTCCATCTGAAGATAATTTACAGCTAGCGAAGTACAGTTAAAACCCTGTCTCTACGTGTGCATTTTTCAGATGGTTTGAATTTTCCGTTATGTATTCGTCAAACTTGGGGACGAGAATTATTTCTCACTCTGTACAGTCGCGTTCATTAGTTGGGACACATATGCGGTTGCGTTGTCTACTTTATTGTCCGCTGCCGATTGCATGTATAATTATTGCACATACTACCTGGTTCATATATCATTCGTGCATTAAGGTGTAACAGGAAAGGCTTCACATTGCAGCAGAACTCAACACGGAGGTAAACAACACGAGCACCTGTGCATCATTGCGTATGGACGCGACTGAACATAACATAGCATTCATGGTTGCCAGGGTAGCTTTTTTGACGCAGTATCAGGAGGTACTCACCTCATGCCAGTGCCAGAATTTGATGACTAGCGATATGGCGTTAGAGGTGTTGATATTTACCCATAACCAGCCTACGATTTGAGCAATTATATAAATGTTTTGCTTTTTCTTGCGATGTTCCGGAGCTTCTGCGTAAAATAGCGACATTCCGGAAACTTTTGAGAGCAACTTCGGTGATAGTTTTGTATTTGGTGTGAAGAGTTTGATTTCGGTCCTTTGGGATGTTGTTGGAGGGTTCGCTGGCACACTATGTCGGTCCGGAGCCATGCAAATTAGTCGGATCAAGTTTGATTGAGTTGGGGTTTATCGGACTTCACTCCAGTTGGATTGGGCAAGATCTGGAGAGAATTTGGCAAGTTGGACGCAAGCTTGATAATGTTGAGGGTGAAATGTGCCGAGTTCGCAGAGGGTCGAAACTTCCTGATATTGGTGTGTTTGTCAAGAATACAGCCAGTGTGCCGGAAGAGAGGAAGGGGAGGAGGGGAAGGGAAAGGGAATGAGGAAGGGGAGGGGAGAGAGAGAATGATAACAGGAGGAGGGGAGGGGTGAGGGAATGAGGAAGTGAAGGGAGAGAGAATGAGAACGGGAGGAGGGGAGGGGTGAGGGAATGAGGAAGGGGAGGGGAGAGGGGATGAGGAGATGAGGACAGTATTTTCGAATTTATATTCAGATGCTCTGCCTATGAATCCAGTGAATTTATTGGCTTTTTAAACAGCTTCTCTACATTGGTTGGTTTCAAATTATTTATTATAACTCCAAAGTCGTTTTCATGGTTTACCCTACCATATTGTAACTGGCCCTTGTGTTTTTACTGCTAATGGGTAGTACTTTGTATTTATTAATACTGAAATCCATTTCCCGTGTTTGGCTCCAGTTACGCAGTTGATCAAGATCTCTGAATTGCCTGCCTCTGCAGTGCTGTGTCTGCTCAGATACCTGTTTTAGTGTCGCTGGCAAATTCAGAGAGAATGAGGTAGGACAGGAGGGGAGGAGAGGGGGAATGAGGAAGGGAGGGGTAATGGGTCCCAACTCGCCCCAGGCTCATTATATGTACGTCAGCTTTGATTGAAACAGGCTCAAGTATTCGTGAAATAACACTGCGACCTGAATTATGACTCTGACACATGACCTTGACCTTTCATCGATGTGCGCCAAAATCCAATCACTTATTCCCAGACCCACACAAAATATATGTGGCAATTTTGATCAGAGTTGGATCAGACATTTATGAATTATATTGCAACGCATACATACGTACATACATAGACTAGATACGTACATACATACATAATACACAGAAGCAACCTTGATCACAATAACTATCCAACACCAAACCTGCCACCGTCTACCGCCATTATCTTTTGTTCAGTGTGTGTCTTATGTCTGTCCTACCCTCCTTACCCCCCTGTGCCACAACACTGTTTATAGTAGCCTGTAGGGGCATAAGAGGTGAGTTATGAGGGAAGGGTGGCGGTGCAGGGGATGACGTAACACATTATACCCGGGTTATGCAACAGACAAGCGAAGCGGGAAGAGAGGGAGAGGCGATGAACGGTAGAAATGAGAGAGAGAGAGAGAGAGAGAGAGAGAGAGAGAGATCCGTGCAAGCCAGACACGATTTTAAAAAGAGGAGTGGGAGGTGGAAGAGAAAGTTAGGAAGGGTAGAAGGGAGAGGAGTGATCAGAAGCAAAAACGTAAGAAAAAAAAAATCCGAAATAAAGAATGGAGAAGGTGGAAGGGAGAGGAGAACAAAAATGGATGAGGTATAAAGAAATAAATCCGTACAGGAGAAAAACAGAGGGAACAAATGATAAAGGAGAGAGAGAGAGAGAGAGAGAGAGAGAGAGAGAGAGAGAGAGGATGTGTTGTTCACGTAATCAGCTGATGTGGATGTTATCACCAATTGACTCGCAGGGTAAACACTCACAGGTAGAGAATTACTATGGTTTTATCCTGATTGAATATACCTACGTCCATCAGTAGCAGCGACACTGTTAATTACAAGAGTTAACAAGCTGTTCACTGCTAGGATAGTTTGTCAGTTGGTAAAAAAATAAATATTAACTTGAATACATTGTCTAAATTCGTCGGTATCTACGCAGAGATATATATGAAACGTTTATCTGTGAGAGAAAATAAAATATGTGATGTGGAGGAGTGTGGCGCGAGGTGAAATATTAATTTTTTTTTTTTTTTTTTTTTTTTTGAGAGAGAGAGAGAGAGAGAGAGAGAGAGAGAGAGGAAAAGGAAGTAAGCACTCAAAAGCACTACAAAACTTGCCCCTGTATTTTGCGATAACCAAATTGTCACCCTCATCACCCCCGTCATTTCAACGCTCTATTAGTATGTATATTAGGCTCACGTGTACTTTTTTTCTTTTTCTTTCTTTAGGGGGAGGGGGAGCGCTGTGGTAATGGCTGATGGTGAGGGAATTAGCCAGCTGTGTTTGGCTGTCTGCAGATTGAGAGATGCTGTGTATTTTGTGATCTTGTGTTACCTATCAGCATCTCCTCCTCCTCCTCCTCCTCCTCATCATCATCATCATCATCATCATCATCATCATCATCATCATCATCATCTTCATCATCATCATCTCCAGGGGGAGGGGAGGTTCTGATTTCACGCACCATTTAAGTCTCACGCCCCCCTTCCCCTCTCGTCGGTTCCATCACCTCATTTAACTTTCTCTTCTTCACTCTATAAGCTGAAAAAAAAATCGTCTGGCGTAACAAAAATATCTCAGCACTCTCCATTCGTACATCCATCCCTTATACAATACCTAGGCTGCTCCAACAACTCAGAGGCGGATCATCTCAGACTCACTTATTCATCCACCTAACTACCTGTCCATTCATCCATCCATCCACTGGGTCTTCCCTCTTTGTCTCGTGTCCTTGTGTCCTTTTCTTCCCCTTTCCCTTTTCTTTTATCTCCCTCTACTTTTTTTTTTTTTTTCACCCCCTCTCTCTCCATCCTGACCATCCCCTCTCTCTGCAACTACTGTATCTTTTCACTCCCTCTGTCTCCTTCCTCACACTGATCTCTCTCTCTCTCTCTCTCTCTCTCTCTCTCTCTCTCTCTCTCTCTTCATTTCCACTCTGCCGTTTTCTTCTCTACTTTCCCATTTTTCCCCTTTCTTCCTTTTACTCTCTCTTTCTTCTCGTGTTCCCCTTTCTTCTTTTTTTTTTTTTTTTACTTGTTTTTCCTCCCCATCCTTCTTTCCATCTTATTCTTTCCTTCCTGCTGCTCTCTCTCTCTCTCTCTCTCTCTCTCTCTCTCTCTCTCTCTCTCTCTCACATACACCTATCTGGTTGTCGAACAGTCCGTCCACCCATCCGTCCATCTGTCTGTGTATTTATATATCTATCTGTGTATCTACATAGTTATCTCTATCTATCTATGTTTATTTTTTCTGTCTGCCTGTCGGTCTGTTTGTCTGTGTCTCTGTTTGTACATTATCTTTTCTGTCTATACATCCATATCGCTAGCTGTCTGTCTGTCTACCTGTTTCTGTCTCTGTGTATGTAGTCATCGTGTGTCCCTATATGCATCTATACCTATCTTACTGTTAATCTGTCTATCCATCTCCTTCCCTTTCGTTCCATCTCCATTGTCTCCACCTCCCTCCCTGTTGCCTCCCACCCCCTAGGACCCCCCGTGGACCAAGACCTGTTCAGTACATTGTGGTCCATATTTGGTTCTCTAACGGGGTTCTCTCCTCTTGCCCTCACTACGTACTTTTTTTTTTTTTTTTTTTTTTTTTCTCCCCCATTACAAACTGCTCTCTTCAGAGAGTCAGTCTTTCTTTTGGGTCTAAGTTTAGCTTATTTCTTTTATTTTGTATCGTCTTTTTTCGTTTTTGTTAATCCCGCTAATCGCAGCAGCAGTGTGAAATAGGATGAGAGTAGAATGATGATGATAATGGTGAATGATTGTGATGGTGATGGTGAGGAGGAGGAGGAGGAGGACACTACTGGGAACCCATTTCAAATCCCACATGCTCTATAATCCCTTTATAACCACCCCACCCACCTATCACAACCACCCCACCCACCCATCACAACTTCCTCTGCACTGACAGGTATGTAATTAACCTTAAATACTCCTCTCTCCTGCCTGCCATCCCACCCTATCCTCTCCCCACCTAGTCTTCCACCTCCATTTGTGTGTCCCTTTTTTGTGACTCTTGATATCTACTCTATTTATAATTCTTATTTTAATTTCTTTCCGCTTCTCCTTACCATCTTAATTGATACAGTATGTTTCTCCCAGTGATATACGGAGGGTGTCTATGCATCTGTGTGAGGGAGGAAGAAAGAGGCATGCATACAATCTTCCTCCTCGTCCTTTCCTCCTAGACTCCCCAGCTCATTTCCTCTAAGCATTACTAACACCTTATCACCCATACAAAAAACTGTGTCGTAAAACATTAGTAATTTCGTATAGAAGCCGATACCATCCACTAGAACGATTATGTCCAGGTTATGGGGAGCGGTAATGGACTATGGTACATTTTGGGGGATAAGGAGAAGTGGAGAGGAATGTGTGTGCGTGAAGGCGGTGATATGGAATGGGAGGGGAAGGGGGTGATGATAGGATAGGGAGTGTGTGGGGATGAGGACAGTGATAGGGAGTGGGAGAACGGTGGTGTTAGAATAGGGAGTGTGTGGAGTGATGGGAAGTTGGGGGAATAGGTGATGATGGGATAGGGAGCTTGTGGGGTGAGGATAGTCTGGGGAGTTGGGGGAAGGGAGTGGTGGTAGGATATGCAATGGATGGGAGTAGAGAGAGGGAGTTGTGGAAAGTGTAATGCATAATAGAGACCGTGAGTTATGACCACACGTACCATAGTGAAAATCAACATAAGATTAATATTATCGAGAAGAGAGGGTATAATTGGATGAGAGAGCCAACAGGGATATTTGAGAAGAGAGATTGTTGAGATGTAACTGGACAGGGAGTTAATAAATTGACTTTTGGCTTAAGAAGAGGAAGGAGATAGATAGTTGGAAGGGAGAGCGTAATGGATAGGAAAAGAGGTGATAAAAGATGAAAGAATGTGTGTAAATCAGAAGGATGAGGAGGGGATATCTGTAAGTAGAGAGGAGAAGGAGAATGCCTGTCGCTGAAGCACTGTGAATAAACACACACACACACACACACACACACACACACACACACACACACACACACACACACATTCGTGCATAGTAATATATATTTTTTTATTTAACCTATTCCAGCGTGCACTCACCCCCTTCCTTGCCAACCTTCCCCTTCCTTGCCTGTCTCCTCCCCCTTGTCTTTCTCCTCCCATCCCCCACACTCACCTGCACAACACCCCACCCCCTTCCCTCCCAGCCTTCCTCTTCCTTGCATGTTTCCTCCACGTGGCCTTCCTTCCACTCTTACCTGCTCGTCTCTCCACCCTGTTCCCTACCAACCTTCTCCTTCCTTCCTTGGATGTCTCTTCCTCCTTGCCTTCCCCCCCCCCCCCACAAACTTACCGGCCCCATCCCCACCTCTTTTCCCGCAAGCCTTCCCATCCCTTGTATATCATCCCCCTCCCTTAGCTGCCCTTCTCCACCCCCTGCTCAGCCAGCCTTCCCTTCCCTTGTGTACTTTCCCCCTCTACCCCCTCCCCTGCCCTTTTCAACACTTTACTTGTGTGTAAGTGCCTCCCTGCTTTTTCTTCACTCTGTACTTTTCACACTCAACTTTCTCCACCTTACCTTCACTGTTGCTTGTGTTTCTCTGCTTCTCCGACTTTACTTTTTCTTCTCTCTACTGTTTACGCATCCCCTCACTCAGCCTTTTCCTCCATCTCATCCCCACGGGTTATTGTGTTACTCTGCTTCCCAGACTGTTCTCTCTCTTCGCTGTATTGTTTACACTTTCTCACTCGCAACCCCTGCTCCACCATACCTCCACCGTTGCTTGTTTCGTGCGTCCTTGCCTATACTCTTTCTTTTCTCTGGTGTTTACTCTTCCTCTCACGCAGCCTGTTTCTCCACCACACCACCAAGCCAACCTCCTTCCAACAGGTCCTTTAACGTCTTTCTGTGTTATTCTGGCTATCACCCGTCGATTTGTTTTAAGCGTGGGGGAGACATCTGGCAGTGAAGGGATTATTTTGCTTTATGCTTATTTTATTTTTGACTACTCCAGCACCCATACTTCCCAATCGCTGGAATGGGAGATGTTCTGTGTCTGAGTGTCGAGGTTTGTAAATATAATCACGTGTTACTGTGTTTAATGAATCGAGCAAAACCCTTCTAAATTCGCAGATATGCCAGGCTGGGGTGGGACAGACTGACAACTAACCGGTCAGACTGAAGACAGATAAGACAAGCTGTTCCTTTTGCTGTGGATCATCCCATTTTTCTTACTGTTGTATAACCGTCACTCCTTTCATGTTCTGGTGCCAGCTTGTGCCTCTTCAGTCCCGTGGGTCTTTGTAAGCTTGAGTCAAATGGTCTGGTGGTGTCATGGTATCAGTGTGTTGGATGCCTTCATGCGGTGACACCTGTATAGCCGTAACTGCCGGGTTATACAAACGTCTCTCAACTTTCTCTTTGTCCTGCGAAAGTAGGATGGTGGATTGCAGGAGAAAGTAACCAGCCTGCAGTCCACTGGGTTCACATTTAGATGAGCCGGGGACCACAACAACCAAAATATCGTTTACACACACACACACACACACACACACACACACACACACACACACACACACATTCATTCCCCTCCCTCCTCCACGCCATTCATTATTTCCACTGGCATCATTCGTCCATTTATTCACTTGCACTTAATGACTGGCAGCAGTTGATTTACTGTTGACGGCTGAAATTTTAATGAGGCTTCAGTGGAGTGTGAGAGTGACGGGGCAACAAACAGCACACGCACACATGGCCACTCACCTAGGAGAGAGAGAGAGAGAGAGAGAGAGAGAGAGAGAGAGAGCATTGGGGACATTTCTTGATGTTAATCGTGGTATCATCGACCTTGGTCTTCTCTGGTTGTTTTTGCTCAATACCGCTTCCATTGCCGTAACGTAACTGTAGCAGGTTATACTGGGTACGCTGCGGAACAGAATCCACTCGAGGGGAGAGTTATAGCTAAAATTATCCCTTCCCTCATGCTGGCTAAGTGCGAATGGGGTAGTGACCTGTAGAAAGAGTGGAACATGTGAATATGGACGTGTTGTAATGGCTGTGTTGGTGTGTGTCGGAGCCTGTACATGTTATGGGTAGAACTGACAGGGTGTAAACATATGCAGACACATGCAAGGAAATACTACCAGCATCCATTTAAAACTTCGGCCACGATTTGATTTTAAAGCCATCACTTGGGACAGATCGCGAGACGAACATGCCACCACCACGCCTGCATGGCTCCACCTCCAGTGCATAGATCTTTACTATCTCTGTTGACCTGCAGTTATTCTCTGAGTGGATGCAGAACAAACTCTGTGTAAATAATATAAATTTTTAAGTGAATTTAAAACCAGACATAAATGGAGAGAATAATAAAGGTTTGAATTTAACAAAACATCCACCAAAAACACTGAAACAAAATTTATCTTTGCACCAGGAATCGAGAGACAAAATACTAAAAACTGGTGAATGGGAAAGGCATGTGAAATGGCTGACGGAAAAGTCAAACAGAACAGGGCAGATTAGTTCCGAAACTCTTAACAGTTTCATGGCAAAGAATTTGATATAATATCAGAGAAGGACGCAATATTTTTCTTTGGCCGAATGGGAGAGAAGTTACAGAAGCTTGATGAGTTTGCTGTGAAAAAATGTGTGAAGTTTGTGGTATGGTGGCACACGCGGGAGGGAGTGTGATGTGTTGTTTGGTGAGATGACACGTTTGTGAATGGTGACTGACATTGCACACCAGCAGTGACAGGGAAGGTGTCACTGACAGTGTGTGGAATATGTCGGAGGACGCTGTTGTATAAGGGGTGGTAGCAGTTCGTTAGAAGATGGTTTCTTAATGAAGAACAGTGACCAGGCTGACTCTGTCCACAGTTTGTTATTGTACTGTATAATAGTGCTGTGAATTAGTAGCTACTGAGTGTCTTCACTATGGTCCGTCCTTCCCCATACTAACGTTCGCTTCATTTATATACCCCTTTTCCTTGCGCTCATTCCACCCCCTTCACACACACACACACACACACACACACACACACACACACACACACACACACACACACACACACACACACACACCAAGGAAGATGTGGTAATTGGAGGTAATCCAACCCTTGCTGGGCCAACACAAGGGTAATGAGAGGAATGCAGGTGGCATCACTGAGAATGAGAGAGAGAGCAGGTGTGCCGGAGTGTGTCTGATGGCTTGAACTTAGGTGAGGCCAGATTGTAACGGGGAAGGGGAGAGGAAGGGAGGGGGGGCAGGGTGGAAGAAGAACGGGAGGAAGAAGGACCATGGGGGAAAGGTGGGAGGAGGAGGGAGAACGAGATAATATGGAAAGCTTAATAAAAGACAGTATGGTGTAAGACCTTAGTATGGACGATTATTACAAAGTAAGGATGAGAGAATGGAAAGAATAATAGTATGTATGGGAAATATTGGCGAACTGCTCATTGATAAAACCATGCTCTGTTCACTTTAACTAGGCATAAAATTAGCACCGCCATCTTGAATGCTGAGCTATAACAAGATTTTCACACTATGGTGCTAATCATGAAGAAGTACAATGGAAAGGGTGTGAAGCTGCAAGTTTGTCTTAGTCTGCAGTTGATCCACGGGAACTAAGCTACAAAAGGACGAAAAATCACCTAATTAAAGTGAATGAACATTAGACACAGCCGATGAATTTTACTGACACTGACAATATGGTTAATAAGAGGGGAAGAGAAGAAAGCATTGAGGGTAAAGCTGAGGATAGGAGGGAAAGAAGGGGAAGGGAAGAGAATATTAGGGGAAGTGAGAATGATATTCTTTTGTGTGTGTGTGTGTGTGTGTGTGTGTGTGTGTGTGTGTGTGTGTGTGTGTGTGTGAGAGAGAGAGAGAGAGAGAGAGAGAGAGAGCGCAAATGGAATCCAGACATATATATGCCCGATGGTACTTTCATAGCACAAACAACCTAAATAGCTGGTGAGAAGCGGGTGGGGGGCAGAGGAAATGGGGCAGCGAGGGAAGTGAGGTAGGGTAGGAGAAAGAAGGAAGAATGAAGGGAGGAAGGGAGAAGGATGTTAGTGAGGAAGGGAGAAAAGGAGGAGAGAGGAAGAGATGGGAGAGAGGAAGATAAGAAGGAAAGAAAGTACGAAAGGTTGAAGTTCAGGATGGCGATGATGAGGGTAAGCTGAATATGGAAAGGAAAGAAGGAAAGGAATGTTAAAGAAGCGAGGAAGGGGCAGAGGAAAGAATGAAAGGGAAGAAGGGAGGGAGGAAAAGGTAAAGGTCCAGAGAACAAAAGAATGAAAGGAAGGGAGGGAATGCTGATGAAGGCAAAGCGGGAGACGAATAGTGGAAATGGAGAAGCGAAATGAGGAAAGACAGGTAGGAAGAGAGTCTTGCAAGAGGAAGAAAGAGAAGGATTTGGGTCACCAGCTCGATTCGTATGTATATATATATATATATATATATATATATATATATATATATATATATATATATATATATATATATATATATATATATATATATATATATATTGTTACATAGCCTATGATTTCATCATCCTTTGTGTAATTTTAACGCACAGTATGCTGCATGTTTGATCACGAGCGTGTTCTGCCTCAGTCCCCCCCTTCTACCGTTATAGTAGAGTAAGTCGTCCTTTCTGTTATTCAGTGCGGGATTGTCGACCGTTTGTCCCCATCGCTTCATTTGCGCGTCATTATTACAAGTTGTATCAAGCTCTGCTAGCCCCTATATAATGAGCTCAGTCTCTGCATCATTGCCACTTAGATCTGCTCCTCATTTTGTTCACATCTCTGTCCTCCCCTGTACAGATATTATTATTGTGAGTGCTCAAGAAGTCTCCAACCATCTAGCAGCTGTGTGTAATTTGAGTATAACTGTTGTATTTTTTTTCTTGTACTGTATAGCATAAGTTTAATTTGTAGGCCTAGTGAAGTTTTTGTAATTCATGTGGGGTTCTTTATGTCAGTCATTTTTGATAATAGTTTGTATCTGTAATTATTTATCTGGCATTCACTGAGTATTATCTGGTATCTCATTTTATCAGGGCTGACTTAGATAAATTTACTCTTGCTAATTTCGTGTTAATAGAGGCTATTGCAGTTAACCATATATTTAACCTGTTTATTTGCCATTACATTATCCTTATGAGTCCTGAATGTTTTATTGTTAGTTTGAGCATTAAACTTTGACTTGTAATTTTACCTAACTCTTTGTTTTGAACCTGGAACTTTACGGGACAGTAGTGATTTTTAGTATTCTCACTTAAAGTGTACATTATCTTTCTCTGTTCCGTAACATAAATTTGGCGACCTCATATCAGGATATTCAGGATATTATCATAAGGATATTGTTTGATATTTTGTGACTGTGATATATTCATGATGGCTACTATTTCTACACTTGATGAAGCCAAAGATTTTTTGTCAAATGTGCAAACAGTGTGTGATATAGAAAACAGAACAAAGAATGAACTTAAGATTGTTGCTCAACAATTGGGATTTGTTGTTCGCTCTCATCAGTCTAAAGATCAAATTGTTGCCATGATTAATGAAAGCTTGTTTAATGTAACTCCTCCAAATGAGCAAACGCAGATTGAATTAGCTAAGTTACAGCTAGCCCTGCAGGAGGCCCGTGCTAAGGAGGCTGAGTTTCACGCACAAGTTGAACTTGCTAGGATTCAGGCAGACCATGAGTATCGCATGAAACAATGTGGAACTGGATCATCTAGCTCTGATGATTTTGATGTGGCTAAAAATGTTAAACTTGTCCCTCCTTTTAATGAATCTGATTTAACAAAGTATTTTCAGTTGTTTGAGAGGGTAGCTACAGGTTTTAATTGGCCTAAGGAGTATTGGCCAGTACTCCTTCAAACTGTTCTCACCGGTAAAGCTCAAGTAACTTATGCATCTTTGCCTCAGGATCAGTCTGATAATTATGATGTAGTAAAGAGCTTGATTCTTAAGGCCTATGAGCTTGTTCCTGAAGCCTATAGAGTAAAATTTAGGACAACTTACAAGCAAGATAAGCAATCCCATGTTGAGTATGCAAAAATCAAAGAAGATTTGTTAGAGCAGTGGTTAAATTCTAAGAATGTGGATTCTGATTTTGACAAATTTAAGCAGATGATTTTGCTGGAGGACTTCAAAAGGTGTATTGGTAAAGATGTAAGCCTATATCTTGATGAGAAAAGAATAGATAATTTGTCTGATGCTGCAGTTTTAGCTGATGAGTATGTTCTCACTCACAAGAGATATTCTAGAGAAAAAGGGAAAGCTGAGAGTAAGTACGTTGCCTCTACTCAGAGTACAGGTAACAGGAAAGAAAATAAGGATGATGTTTCTCAGGAAGTAAATACCAGCTTCACCTCTAGATTTCAGAAAAGTAAATGTACTTATTGTAGTAAGCTTGGTCATACTACGGAGAGATGTTTCAGGAGACAGCGTGATGTGAACAAAAAGGAGTCTTTAAATATTCAGTCAATTGGTCTAGTGTCCACTCTTGAGAGTTCCCAGAATTCTTTAACTGAGTTAACTGAACCTGCTTTGAGGGGTAACTTAAATTCTCATGATGGAGCTCCTCTTTTGAGCAGTAACGTGGGTGACACTCTCAAGAGTTCATGTGCTAATTTCCTGTCTGATGGTTTTGTCAGTCCTCTGGACAGTAATGACAGGAAATCAGTTCAAATATATCGTGATACAGGTGCCTGCCAATCCCTTATGCTGACCAGTGTTCTAGGCTCTAATTTTAATTCCTCTGATGAAACTGTAATCTTACAAGGTGTAGGGAATAATTACTTCTCTGTTCCTCTGTGCAGAGTGAATTTAGAGTCTGGTTTTGTTAATGGTTCCGTTATGGTTGGGTTGGTTGAGACACTCCCAATGTCAGGTGTAACTTTCTTACTTGGAAATGATATTGGTGGAAGTCAAGTGTGTCCAGCTCCTCAGTTGTCTAGTGAGCCAGTGGCTGCGACCCAGGATTGTGATGTCCCTGATGTGTTCCCTGCATGTGCTGTCACTAGGGCTAAGTCTAAAGTTACTGGTGATTTAGAGGATAATGATGATGATGATGTTATCCTAGCTGACACTTTTCTTGCTAATTTGGACCACTCACCAGATGAGGCAGTACCCCGTAGTGTTGATAATTTGTCTCGTCAAGAGTTGGTTGAGTTGCAGGTTGCTGACCCTGAGTTGAAAGGTCTAGCTAACTCTGCTTGCAGTGAGGAAGAGTCAGCCGGTGCTTCTACTTGTTATTATGTAAAGTCAGGAGTACTTATGAGGAAGTGGAGACCCCCAACAGCATCAGCCGACTGTGAATGGGAGGTTGTACATCAAGTTGTCATCCCTCGTGTTTGTAGGCAGGATATCATTAGAGTGGCTCATGATTCCAGTTTGGCAGGACACCTTGGAGTGAGGAAGACTGTGGCACGCATTTTGAAACACTTCTACTGGCCAGGTATCTTCAGGGATGTTTCCTGGTATTGTAAGTCTTGTCACACCTGTCAAGTTGTGGGGAAGTGTAATCAGACCGAAAAGGTTGCACCTCTAGTTCCCATTCCTCATTTTGAGGCGCCTTTCACCCGTGTGTTGGTGGATATTGTGGGCCCTCTTCCTAAGACTTCTTCAGGATTTTCTTATGTGTTGACCATGATTGACATGGCTACTCGTTATCCTGAAGCCATTCCACTTAGAAACATCTCAGCAAAGAACGTGGTTAAGGAAATGCTGGGGTTCTTCACAAAGTTTGGTCTGCCTAAGGAGGTACAGTCAGACCGGGGGAGTAATTTCATGTCAAACGTTTTCAAGCAGTCTCTGAAAGAGTTGGGCATCACCCAGATCACGTCTTCAGCTTACCATCCCCAGACCCAAGGAGCGTTGGAGAGATATCATCAAACACTCAAATCGATGCTCAAGAAATACTGTTTGGAACATCAGAAAGACTGGGATAAAGGTCTTCCATTCGTTGTGTTTGCTGCAAGAGAATCTCCAAATGAATCACTGGGCTTCTCACCTTTTGAACTACTGTTTGGCCATGAAGTAAGAGGACCCCTTAAGTTACTCAAGGAATGCTGGCTGTCGGAGGAAGATGACGTCAACCTGATGGAGTATGTGATGAAGTTCAAAGAACGGCTGTCCACTGCTTTACAGCTGGCGAGAGAGAATTTAGGAGCTGCTCAGGAGAAGATGAAGACTTGGTATGACAAGAAGTCCAGGTTACGCCACTTTCAGCCAGGAGATCAGGTTTTGATTCTGCTACCAGTTCATGGGCAACCTCTTCAAGCCAAGTTTAGTGGCCCTTATTTCGTGGAGAAGAAACTCAGTGATGTCAGCTATGTCATCGCCACGCCAGATCGTAGAAAGAGCAAGCAACTATGTCACATCAACATGCTAAAGTTATATCACAGGCGGGACGAAAATAATCCAGTCTGCACTGTAGCTGTTCCACCCGAGTCTGCAAGTGAAGCTCTCCCATGCAGTATGAGCCTGAGTGATAGTTTGGGGAAGAATCCTGATATCATGAATGATCTCCAGACTAAGCTTTCTCACCTACCGCCCGAGGAAAGGCAGGAGTTTTCGGCATTACTGCAGGAGTACCCGCAAGTGTTCCGTGCTACTCCAGGAAGAACCACTGTGTTGATGCATGATGTCGATGTTGGAGACGCAAAGCCAATTAAATTGCCTCCTTACCGTGTGAACCCAGTGAAAGTTCCTCTCATCCAGAAGGAGCTTGGCTACCTGTTGGACCACAAGATGATTGAGCCCTGTCAGAGTGAGTGGAGTTCTCCTGTCACTCTAGTCCCTAAGCCAGGTGGGTCACAGAGGTTTTGCATCGACTACAGACGTGTTAATCAGATAACCAAAACAGACACTTACCCTCTCCCTCGTGTGGAAGATTGCATAGACAAGATCGGAAAGGCTAGGTACATAAGTAAGTTTGATTTGTTAAAGGGATACTGGCAAGTACCTATGACTGAACGTGCTAGGGAGATCTCATGTTTTGTGAAATTAGGAGGGACTTTTGCATGTTCTGTAATGCCATGTACAGATTGTTTTAGAGTAATAAGAAATTTCCTTTGTAAATTTCTTTTTTCTTTGTGGGGAGGTGTTACATAGCCTATGATTTCATCATCCTTTGTGTAATTTTAACGCACAGTATGCTGCATGTTTGATCACGAGCGTGTTCTGCCTCAGTCCCCCCCTTCTACCGTTATAGTAGAGTAAGTCGTCCTTTCTGTTATTCAGTGCGGGATTGTCGACCGTTTGTCCCCATCGCTTCATTTGCGCGTCATTATTACAAGTTGTATCAAGCTCTGCTAGCCCCTATATAATGAGCTCAGTCTCTGCATCATTGCCACTTAGATCTGCTCCTCATTTTGTTCACATCTCTGTCCTCCCCTGTACAGATATTATTATTGTGAGTGCTCAAGAAGTCTCCAACCATCTAGCAGCTGTGTGTAATTTGAGTATAACTGTTGTATTTTTTTCTTGTACTGTATAGCATAAGTTTAATTTGTAGGCCTAGTGAAGTTTTTGTAATTCTTGTGGGGTTCTTTATGTCAGTCATTTTTGATAATAGTTTGTATCTGTAATTATTTATCTGGCATTCACTGAGTATTATCTGGTATCTCATTTTATCAGGGCTGACTTAGATAAATTTACTCTTGCTAATTTCGTGTTAATAGAGGCTATTGCAGTTAACCATATATTTAACCTGTTTATTTGCCATTACATTATCCTTATGAGTCCTGAATGTTTTATTGTTAGTTTGAGCATTAAACTTTGACTTGTAATTTTACCTAACTCTTTGTTTTGAACCTGGAACTTTACGGGACAGTAGTGATTTTTAGTATTCTCACTTAAAGTGTACATTATCTTTCTCTGTTCCGTAACAATATATATATATATATATATATATATATATATATATATATATATATATATATATATATATATATATATATATAAGGTGAGCTCAGAGGGATTCTTTTTTGCGACTTTCTTCCCATCATTTACTTTTATAAATTTGTTTCCTTGTAGTGTTGCCTCACTGTCTCATTACTGTTCCTGTTATACATAAACTATATGAATGATCTGTCTACATGCCTCTCGTATCACAGTGGGCACGCAACCTCCATCTGTCCACACAACGTCATCCTCTTTCTGTCAAACTCAAACGTAAGGCTTTACCGATCTCTCAGTCCTACGTGTACAAGGAGCTGCTGTGGCTCGGTGGTCAGTGTACTAACCTCATGGTTCATTATGGCGGGATTGGTGCCAGTACTCATGGTTCATTATGGCTGGATTGGTGCCAGTACTCATGGTTCATTATGGCGGGATTGGTGCCAGTACTCATGGTTCATTATGGCGGGATTGGTGCCAGTACTCATGGTTCATTATGGCGGGATTGGTGCCAGTACTCATGGTTCATTATGGCGGGATTGGTGCCAGTACTCATGGTTCATTATGGCGGGATTGGTGCCAGTACTCATGGTTCATTATCGCGGGATTGGTACCAGTACTCATGGTTCATTATGGCGGGATTGGTGCCAGTACTCATGGTTCATTATGGCGGGATTGGTGCCAGTACTCATGGTTCATTATGGCTGGATTGATGCCAGTTCTCTTGGTTTTTAATGGCGGGATTGGTGCCAGTACTCATGGTTCATTATGGCGGGACTGATGTCAGTACTCATGGTTCATTATGGCGGGATTGGTACCAGTACTCATGGTTCATTATGGCGGGATTGGTGCCTGTCTTCTCAATAATTGTGGCAGTATTTCAACTCCTGATTCGTTTTGTGGTGTGATATTTCGGTGATTTGATGTGAGAGGGATTTACCTTGGTTAGGAATGGCTCTAGTTCATTTACCTTAACTTGGTAGAGATTTTCGTCCATTAGCATACTATTTCCCGTAATTCTGTGGCGGAATAAAAAAAAAATACTTCGGCTCTGCATCCTTTACAGAACATTTTTTCATGACTTGCACAGTACTATAGTGTTAATATGTTGTCATGGCTCAGCATTTATGACGGAAAGATGTCAGTCTTATGCTATGGTATAGCTTGGGAAAAGTGTAGGGGGCCAAGTTATGACTGTCTTATGTAAGGTTAGATTTGACTAATAGTAGAAGACTGAATAGCACCAAAATTAAGCTTCAGTGCTCTTCCTTACGGCCCACCAGTACGTAATAAAAACTCCCCCACTTATACAGGATAGTCCATGAAATAACACTCCACTACAAACTCACGTGGCAGTGTTGTGGGGACGTCTCAGTCGGCTGGTGTGGGCGTGGTTGTGGAAGTGGAGTAGGAATTATGTGGATGATGCTTCGTAAGTACGGTACTGTTAGCACTGACTGAGCCGTCCCCATAACACACGAGAAATCACCTGTGGAAGTGGAGTGTTGTATGTGGGCCACCTTGTATGTGCTGGATACGTGAGAAAAAGAGTGGGGAAAGAAAGAACAAAATGCCCGTTTACTGTGAGGCCTCGACGTCACCAACACCCCCCAATTACACCCCGAAAATACAGGACGATGATTTATTTCCGGCTTGTTAATTAAATGTCGAGGAGGGGGGGGGGCATGAGGGTTGGGGTAGGGGAGGAGGTGGGTAGGGGGTGGGAGTCCAGTTCTAACGCCACCCGGATAAATTGTGTTGCGAACCGGCGGCCTAGTGTGTGTGTGTGTGTGTGTGTGTGTGTGTGTGTGTGTGTGTGTGAGAGAGAGAGAGAGAGAGAGAGAGAGAGGGAGGGTACGTTATTACAATACTCCCATACGAAATCCTAGCGAGAGAGAGAGAGAGAGAGAGAGAGAGAGAATAAATGACTCCTGTAGTTCCGGATATACTGTCACTGGATTAGGTTTATTAGTTTGTTTACTCATACTTAATAAACATATAAATATCACACCATATTAAATGGATAACTAAAGTGTTTGTTTTGTCCCATTAAATTAGTCGGTCAGTCAAAGAAGTAATTGTTAGTGTAGGCTATTGTCGGAGCGGTGTTGTGTTGTGTTGCATTGTGCTGTGTTGTATTTTGTGCTGTGTTGTGTTGTGCTTTGTTATTCTGTGTTGAGTTGTGTTGTACTGTGTTGTGTTGTATTGTGCCATGTTTGTTATGTTGTATTGTGTAGTGTTCTGTTGTGTTGTTTTATTGTGTTGTATTGTGATGTGTTGTGTAGTTTTCCTATCCACCTGATTATCCAACACATGATTTATTACGACACAAGTTCAGTCAGATCGCCCTAATACTTAACACAGTTCTCAGTTTTGGCAAAGAATAAATTTCTGACTCTTTCTGACGTATCTAACTCATACTTTTTCATGAATTGTTTCTACCATGCTTACAAATTGTAATTTATTGGTTATATTTTTACTGAGTAAAATATATATATATATATATATATATATATATATATATATATATATATATCAAAAGAAACCATAAAATAAATCTTTATGCCATTTAAACCCAGCCACAATTTTCTGCTGTTGGCTGTGAGTTACAACGTGTCGCCACAAGCTACGCCCCTTCCCCGTTCTCTTTCCGTTTGCTTATGCACGGTATATATTTGACATCGGTTTTAAGAGCGATATTTACCTTTTGTTTCGTAGACAAGGCTTTGCAGAAAAGTCTTTTGGAGATTGTGTCAATATTTGAGATCAGTTTTATTAGCTGTTATATTTTGCCGTCTCCTTTATACACAAGGCTTAGAAGAAAAGCCACCAAGAGATAGGGTGTACTCGTATATATTATTTAATCTTAAATAACTGTTTCGTACAGCACACATCGAACTTAAACATTCATGTGGTGATTGATCTGTATTTTTATTCCTGTTATCATAACAGATGTATTTGTCTTTCATACTGTCTCTCCCTACCAGATGACTCTTTTTCTTTTCTTTTTCCATTTTATTTTCATCAGTGTACTTAAATTTTCAGTTCTGTGATGTACGCTGGAGGATCAGAGGTGAGCCTTCGTACTGTATATTGATGTAGTGTATTAGCCTCGTTGCCTGCATGTACGTTTTAGTTGCTTGGTGGCCAGGTGAGTTGCGGAGCTCCAACTGGATGTGGGTAACTAGTGCCAGCTTTACAAGGATGGCTGGGGTTTATTATTCACGTAATGCTCTCAGAGGTGAGCAACTGGTCACTCACCTTAAATGTCTGGACTGAGTAGCCTAGCCCTGGTATCCTACGCCCTGTTGGGTCAGTACTGGGCTGGATGGTAGCGGTGATGATGATGACGACCAGCGAAAATGTAGTCATTGCTCTCGTAAGCATTCGTTCTCTCTGCGAGTGTGTGTCACCTCCCACACACACTCGCTTCCCCCTCCTACACCACATATATCTGATCTCTATCCTTGTGTACCAACTCATTCTTCAATCCTTTCCTCCCTCCACTTCTTCTATTCTCACTTTCCCTTCCTTCCCCTTCCCCTTACTTCTTCTCTTCTCCCTCCTCTCACACCCACCTCCTGTAGTCTCCTTACTCAGAGCTATTCTTGCACCAACGTCTGTATTCTCCCTCCTCCCGCACCAGTCTCTGTTATTCTGCCTCCCTTCTTGCTGTTACATCATTATTTCTATCCCTTCCCTCCCTCTCACCCTCCCTCCCCTCTCATCCTTCGCACTCCGGTTGCATCTTCTTCCCCTTCCATTCAGCATTCCCTCTCTTACCTAACCATCTTGTTGATTCCCTTTCCCCACTCCCTCTTCCCTCTCTCCCTCCCTCCCTCTCTCTACTCCCTCTTCCCAATCTTTCCCTCCCTCTCCCTTCCTCTTTCTCTCCCTCCCTCTTCCCAGTCTAACCATCTTGTTGCAGCCCTCTCCTCATTCCCCCATCCCTCTTTCCCTTCCTTCCTCCTTTTCTTCACTCCCCTTTCCCTCCTTGCCTCCCTCCCTCTCTCTTTCCCTCTCTGCCTCCCTCCCTTACCTGTCCCTTCACTTCTTCCCTCCATCGTCCATATTTGCATGAAGTGTTCCTCTCTAATTTGTCTTAATTAGGGACCATTATGGTTCATGATTCCATCCATCACCTTAACTAGCGAACTAGCAATAAGAGAGAGAGAGAGAGAGAGAGAGGAGGAGGGGGGAGAGGGATGTACTCAATTTATCATTATCTTTTTTTTTAAGATGCAGGGACATCTGTAGGGGCGATTTGTCCATCTATTTTTCATTAACGTTCTTCGTATGCGAGGTGCTTCACTCCGTAGGCTAGAGCAGCTTAACGAAGCTACATCACCACACCACACTATATCACGCCACACCACACCACACTATATCACGCCACACCACACCACACCACACTATACCACATCACACCACACCACACTATACCACATCACACCACACCACACTATACCACATCACACCACACCACACTATACCACGCCATACAAAATCACTCTCAGTCATGCCATACCACACCACACCACACCACACCACAACAAGGACATTTCATTAACCTAAGGAACCAGAAGCTCCCACATCCAGTAGTTTTGCTCTTGTTCTTAGCCTAAACCTATTGTGGAAGGGAGGGAATATATATATATATATATATATATATATATATATATATATATATATATATATATATATATATATATATATATATATATATTATATATATATATATATATTTATATATATATTAAGAGAATAAATTGGGGACAAAGGGACTTTGTTATATACCAGTAGTTTTCATATTTTTTTCACTTGGTATCCTTCCAGTGTTCAGTCTAATGATCATTTATTGCATCGGATGTTGTAGATGTTTATGACGTGTTGTTGTACGTTATCATCATCAAACATCATCATTATCAATCATCTTCATCATTATAGTTTTTATCATTACTATTGTTGTTATTATTTTTATTATTATTATTATTATTATTATTATTGCTGCTGCTGCTGCCGGTGCCGCCGCCGCTGCTGCTACCGTTATTATTAATATTATTAATTCCTGATATGCAATGGCATCTCTTGGACACAAAGGAGAGCTGATTGAATTTATCATGGTCTCAGAGGGTTGACAATTTTCTTGTTTAAGCAGTGGAAGAGCATGACTGAAATGGTTAATTCTTGAACAGTAGTAGACAGGATGTGCATTCTTTTAACACACACACACACACACACACACACACACACACACACACACACACAAGTAAGATAAAGACTGATGGTGGAGGCAGAACATCAGTGTAAGAAGAGATTGTTGTTAATGTATACAAATGACGGGAGCAGCTTAGAGCACTGCAAGGGGGGGCAGGGAGGACGATGGGCGGGGAGAGTGAAAGTAAAGGGAGGAGAGAATATAGACGGAGGAAAAATGGAGGAAATGGAAAATAAAACAGAGGAGAGGGAGGGAGCTCAGGAGAGTAATAGTGATTGTGTGAGATTTAATTAAATATGAGAGTGAACGGATGAGCGTCAACGGAAAATGGGTTGGAAAGGAGAGAGAGAGAGAGAGAGAGAGAGAGAGAGAGAGATAATAAAGTCAAACTGTGTATGTGTCTGTCTGTGCGTTTGTTCGTTTCTTTCACGAGAATGGTAATACTGCAGATATCAACCTGACTTTTTATCTTAGGTCGGAGTAAGTCCTGGGAGTGTCAGAAAAATACTAAACAAATATTTTGACGATCGCGTGTGACGTAACAGAGAATTGTCGGAAATCGCGACACGCGAAACTGTCTGTGCATTTATTTGTTTCTTTCACGAGAAAGGTTGTAGATATCGACCTGATTTATTTTGTTAGGTTGGGGTAAGGCCAGAGAGTGTCAGTAAAATAACAATAAAAAAAAAGAAATACTTTGGCAGTCACGCGACACAACGGCGCGAAATTGTTGGAAATCGCGATACGCGAAAATGATTGCGTTTCTTCGCGTCTTTCACGAGAACGTTAATAGATATCGACCTAATTCTTTTTCCATTAGATCGGAGTAAGTTCATGGAGTGTCAGTAACAAAGACAAATTTTAGTTACCGCACGCGACGCGACGGCGTGAAATTGTCTGAAAGTGCGATATGCAAAAACATGCAAAAATCTCTTTTCCTAATTTTGGGTCAGAATTTGTCATTGTGGGCTTAGAAGCGGTATGGAAGGAAATATAATGGTACAGTGGTACCCGGCGTTCCCCCTCCCCCTCCATATTTATCTTCCTCCTTCTGTCCCTTCCCCCCATCTCTCTCTCTCTCTCTCTCTCTCTCTCTCTCTCTCTCTCTCTCTCTCTCTCTCTCTCTCTCTCTCTCTCTCTCTCTCTCTCTCTGTCCCCTTCATCCTTCTCTCGTTCCTCCTCCTTATTTATCAGACTCTTACTACTCTGTCCTCCTCCCTCAAACCATTAGCCTTTTTGGTCTTAAAACCTTCCTTGGGTCATAAGACCAAAAAGACGAACAAGCCAATCCTGTTTGTTTTAGTTCAGTCTTTGTTTCTACTCCAGAAAGACCATGTACCTCTCATGCTTTTGAAGAGGGATTATAAGAGGTCCAGGAACTTTCTGTTTGAGCTTTCACAGACTAACGCAAAGTCTTTGTGCGTACTTGCTATCGCCGGTGACCTAAAATGACCTCCGACCGGTGACCTCAAATGACCTTGGAGTCAACCTCACATAGCCTATGTCCAAACCGGATGTCATGTGAGTCTTCATGCCAAAAAATTGGGCTGCAGGGGTACCCGGCGTTGCCTGGACCAAAAAAAGGCGAACACTCAACCGGTGACCTCAAATGGCCCATATCTGAATTTTGACCCCCTAAAACCTTCCTTGGGTCATAAGGATTCCAAATATGTAGGTTAAGGCCAGGTTAAATGAAAATTGAGGGAGTAGTTCGTCAACAGACAGACAGACAAAGTGCCGGTTATATAGTAGATTTGCAAACACTGAGATGGAAAGGCTGTTAGTTAGTCCCGCAGATTTTTGCATTGTAAAGCATAAGAGGGAGGAGGGAGAAGAACTGAATTAACAGACATATAGATAGGGAACCATTTTACATACTACGGAGTGAGGGAAGAGGAGGGAAAGTATGAAGTGAGAAGAGGAAACAAAGAATGACTAAGGGGAAAGGTGAATGGAAGGAAGGGCTGGGAGGGAAGGAGAGAAGTAGGGTAAGGGTAAGTGTTGGAGGGGAAGAGTTGGATGAGGTAGGAGGCCGGTGGGAGGGAGGGAAGTTGATGATGGCTAAGCACTGAAGAGGAGGAGCCTGTAAGTTATTATAGGCGAACTGAGGAAGGGGAAAAGGTATATATTCTTACTGAGGGAGGGAGGACAACAGAGGAAGGGAGAGTAATAAAAAGTTGAAGGGAAATGGAAAATGGCGGGGAATGTGTAGGGAGAGGAGAGAGAAGGGAGTGGGAGGGAAGAAACCTGCTCACACTGATGGAGAGACGGGAAGAATATATCGCTGAATGGATGAACTTGCATTGAAGGTCCACTGTAGGATGGAATATTAATTTCTTTTCGGTTACACTTATGTAAATAAGTCCATCATTGTTAACTGCACAGTGCTTTTTATAGGGACTGTAAGATGTCTGTTACAGATTTTATTATAAAGATACAAAACGTAATTTTGACTGGCAGCACAGGAACTAAGTAGAGTAGCTTTTTTATGTGGATATCCTTTTGATATCAAGTTCCTTGGAATAGAAATGCTAAGGGATAAATTTGTTTTGACATTTTCATCATTCACTCGTAGATGAAACTAAGGCATTACACGACACTACACCGAATATTTTAGTAGCATTAGTCTCCGTAGTGTGGATTCCTGAATGCCAGTTTTGATCATAGATGTCTTTAAATACTAATACAACAGGATACTCACAGTTATTGTATACAATTCCTCCATAAGTGTCAAGTTGCTTCCATTAATTCCTAGGAAATCAATGTCAAGTAAGCCAGTTTGTGTGAAATACTGAGTGTGTATCTGCACTTTCAGACCGGTGTGTTTGGTGGTGTACTGTAATATGGCACCAACATGAACATCAACGCATTCCAGCTGCTAAGGGCTGCACAAAATGTGGCAGCGTTGCCACTGCTCCCATACTCCACCACCACAGGTAAGCCACCGCATATGTTTTTGGAGGCATTATCTTTCACATCTTTCGCACTTTTACCATATATATTGTCAGCAAAAGAAGAATTCTTTGTTATGTAGCTCACTGGGTAAAGTAATATGAGGTAACCAGAATTCTTTGTTACTCGTAACCGCCTTACGTAACTAGACCAAGTGTAGAAATTGCATTCAGGTCCAACCGCATGGAACATGTGCGTAATTGTGTTAAGCATGTAGTAGTCATTGAAGGAAAAAATAATAATTGAAGAAAAAAAAAATGTAAGAAACTGGACTGATGCGGAACCATATGGGGTTTTGCTGAAGGAAAGCACCACATGAAGCTTCGTTTGAGTGGAACACTTTGCGCAGGAAATTTCTTAGGAAGCTACGGTAAAGGACATACGGGGCTTTTGCTATAGTGGAGCGCCTTGAGTGTGGAAATACTTAGGGAGCTAAAATGTGGCATCATATAGGATTTCGTCAGAGTGAAGCACCTAGCGTGTGACTGGGCTGCTCCAGGAGATGCTCCCGATCTAAAAAAAAATGATGTAGGGGAACAATAAATAAGAAGGAAAGGAGGAGCGGCAGTGACTCAGGACAGTGGGGGGAGGGGGTTAGGATGGGAGGACAGAGGAAGGGGCATGAAGAAGCAGGGGAAGGGGAGGGACGAGACGCAAGCTGGCCTGAAGGACTTAGTTGATTACTGATCACAAAGGAGCCGCCCAACCAGTAAATAAGATCTGAGGCAGCCCAACCCAGCTTACCTTCTGCCCTCTTTTACCCCTGAATTGGTTGGTTTGTACAGTCATGAGCAAAAGATCGCCGACGTTCCCATGCCAACATTGTATCCTTTCTTCGTTATTTCTCCTTCTTTCCCAAACGACATGGCGTATCCTTCCTTTCCATACTCTTTTGCTCTGTGCGTCATATTGCTGTCAGACAAAAATAGTTCACGTAACACCTTCCGTTGCTACAGCCGGCAGAAAAGTACCAAGGAACTTTGCTCATGACGGTATTCAGTCGGTCCTCCATACTCACCTACTTCGAAAAACACCAGGTATTTGAGAACGGCGCGTGCTTATTTTAGTGATGTTGTTAATATTCTTTTGTTCTTGGGGAAAAAATAATAGAGTACAGGAGTAGTTAAACGGCACTTTACAGTCGTAAGCAAAAGTTCGCCGACATTCCTTCCTTCCACACTTGTCATTCGGCTCCAAAACATTGAGAGTATCCTTCTTTCACACACTCTTGTGCGTCATGTGGCCATCAAATCAAAATACCTCATAAGACTCAGCATTGCCACAGCCGGCAGAGAAATGTTGGTGAACTTTTACTCGTGTATGTATGTATGTATGTGCGTGTATGTATGTATGTATGTTTGGTCTGAGGAACACTGATAAGGGTCACAAGATAGCACTGTGCTTACAATATTGGTATTTGTTCTTGTGTTAATTTCTTGTTCCGTATTTGTTTATTACAGTCCATGAAGGACGAGTGTACGTTTTTATTTATTATTATTATTTTTAAAGCTCTTCTCATTCTCCTTACTAAGGTTCGTTAACAGCCGAATGAACTGAAAATTACTGTGCATCTCTCTCTCTCTCTCTCTCTCTTTGACCCAATATACAACCTGGGACGGAGAGAGGAAAAGTAAATAAAAGTGTACCTCAGTCTGCGTTTTCCTGTGTGAGGTTTTCAATTTAGTATGAGGGGGTCGGGTCAGGCGGCTCCAGTATGTTGCCACTACTTCACACCGCAGGATTACCCAACCATTTTTTCCTTTTCTTTTTTTCTTTTTTACACACGGGAATATTGAACTGTCATAATATTCTGTTGTGTACAGTACTGGTGGTTAGCATGACCGGGGAAAAATATTTAATATCTATATCACATTAGAAAGAAGAGCTTGTTCGATTGGGCAATGCAAGAAACTAACTTTTTTTTTTTTTTTTTTTTTTTTTTTTTTTTTACTTGGCCTAGAATTGCCACCACTTACTCCTGAATGCTAAGCCGAAACAATAGATTGGCATTAGACTATGATGCTAGCCACAAAGAAGTGCTATGGAGAGGATGTAAAGTCGTAACACTGTCTTCTTGTACCACTGAGCTACGATAAACAGGTTGCGAAAGGAAAAAAATATGGGCCAAGTTAAGATATAATAAGTATAGTAGATTCGTGTGTCAACCCGTACAGTGTTGTAAAACTTTCGTGGACCATAATTGGAGCATGGGGTTGTCCTGGAAGCCTGTTACTCATTATAAGGCTTCCCGGTGTTCCCAGATGACATCAAATGGAAATGCAGAGCCAAAAGCAGGCAGTTTTTTTTTTTTTCCCCTAATCATAGAAGCAGAAATATGATTAGAAATAACAGAAATGACCAAGAATGCTTTTTGTGATTTCAACATTCCGTAGAAGTATAGTGATGGGATGTTAAAATACAGAGTGGATTTTGTTAATTAACTGAAACTGACCTAGAAAAAATATTTATCTGACTTTTCCCAAAGAAGAAATGCAGTTGTGAGCGAGCATGTCAGGACAAGGGTGGGAGGGGAATGTGTGATGCTGGTAGGTGATGTTGGTTGTGTGATGGTGGTGGTGGTAGTGGGGGAGGATAAAGTGATGATTGTGGTGGCTTTGGTGATTGTGGTAGAAGCGGGTGGTAGGGGGAGATAAGGTGGTGGTGTTAGTGGCAGTGGGGGTAGAGAAGGCTGAGGTGGTAGTGGTGCACAAAGTGAAGTGGAACTGTTTGTGAAAGTGTTTGGGTAGAATGAAGCCGTGTGTGTGTGTGTGTGTGTGTGTGTGTGTGTGTGTGTGTGTGTAGCTAGAAGGGGTGGTGGTTGTGGGATATGAAGGCAGAAATGTATGGAATTGTTCAGTGTAAAGTCATTGTTGTATTTTTTAACATTTTAATTTTGAATTTACAAACTGAATGAGCAGTAATAACTGGCTGATACAGATGCGTTTGGAGAATGAGTAATTAATGTGTTACAAGTAATATGATGGTATAATATGAAAAAATGAAACTGAAAGACTAAAATATGAAGGAGGAAAGAATGATAAATATGTACGGTAGTTTGGGTCGCATTAAGGGATGATACGTGAGGGATGAATGTTTGAAGCCGAGGAAGGGATGGAGGAAGAGTGGATAGATGAAATGTATTAGAACAGACTTGTGAACGAAAGGAGGATAGAGAAACGACGAACCGAGAGAAAACACGAGAACTATGAAGGCACTGGTGAGGAAAATGGCAATGAGAGAGAAGGAAAAGTTAATGGTATGCCAAAGGAAAAGATCAGGGAGTGAACAGAAAGGAGAAAAATAATATGAAAAGAGAGAGGACGCGCGTATCATGAAAGCATACTGGGTGGGGAAAATGGCGATGAGAGGGTAGGCAAATGAAATACGGTGGATATGGGGCCAGAGGGAGTGGTTTGTTTATGACAAGGGAAGCCAGAGGACAGGGGGGAAGAAGAATATGATAAAGGAGGAAGGGGATGAGGGAAAGAGAGAAGGGAGATGAGAGACAGTGGAAACAGGGAAGCAGAAAGTCATGAACGTTGCCATAAAGCCTTTCATGGTAGGACAACCAACGAGGATTACATAAACACACTCCATTTCATTTCACACTACTCCACTCCACTCCATTCCTGTACTCCTCTACACAGTACTACACCACACTACACTATATACAGTACACTGCATTACACTACACTACACTACACTACACTACACTACAGTACGTTAGACCACACTACATTACACTACACTACACTTTTCTGCTCGACACTGCACTACGTTAAAGATTTCATCAGTCTTAGAGATAAGGTAGTTCATTTTTTTCTATAACAACTACTTACGTAAAAGATGCCTTCACAGTTATTTACTGTATATACACTGCGAAGTATATACTGTTTCCATTATATATACTGTGAAATATATACTGTTTCCATTTTATACACTGCGAAATATATACTGTTTCCATTATATACACTGCGAAATATATACTGTTTCCATTTTATACACTGCGAAATATATACTGTTTCCATTTTATACACTGCGAAATATGTGCTGCTTCCATTATATGCACTGCGAAATATATAGTGGTTCCGTTATATACACTGCGAAATATTCGTATATACTGGTTCCACACAATAGAACATGATGAATGAGGAAGGGGAGGAGAGAAAGAGAGAAGGGAGATGAGAGACAGTGGAAACCTGGAAGCAGAAAATCATGAACGTTGCCATAAAGCCTCTCCCCATCAATGGGGATTATATCAGCGTATTACACTACACTACTCAATACTACACACTACACTATGCCACACTATACAGTACTACACTGCGCTACACACTGATCAGTGCTACACTGCACAGTAAGCTACGCTACACTACACTACACTACACACTAAGCTACACTACACTACACTACACTGCATTACACCGCACTACCCACTAAGATATGCAACACTGCACTACATTATACACTAAGCTATACTACACTAAGCTATACCCCCTGGGGGTAGGGGGGTTTCAAGAATACTCCCCCAGTATCCCTGCTTGTCGTACGAGGCGACTAAAAGGGTTGGTGGTGGGTTAGTGCCCCACCCCGTAAAAAGAACTAACTAAAAAAGCAAATAAAGCGCCTCGGACCCGGACGGACCATACGTTGACGACTAAGGAACGGACAAAGGACATTCTGAGGGTGGGAACGTGGAATGTGAGAGGAGTGAATGATGAAGTGAAAGAGAGAGAGATTGTCCAGGTGCTTGAGGATGCAAAAGTGGATATATGTGGATTGACTGAAACTAAATGGAAAGGTGAAAGGATGAGAGAATGGGAATACGGTGTAGGTATATGTGCGGGAGTCAGTGAGAATGAGAGGGCAAGAGAGGGAGTATGTCTGATGATAAGCAAGAAGTGGAAGGAGAATATAAGAGAGTATGGAACAGTGGGTGCAAGGATTGTATGGGTGAGGATGAAAGTAGGTATACAAGCATGGGCGATTGTATGTGTGTATGCTCCAACAGAGGATCGAGTGGCAAGAGTGAAAGATGAGTTTTGGGCGAGAGTAGAAGCATGTATGGACAAGTTTGAGAGGAGCGAGAGAGTGCTGTTGATTGGAGACATGAATGGCAAAGTCGGGAATGTACGAGTGGATGGAGTGGTTGGTCAGTGGGGTGTGCCAGCGGAAGTAGATGGGAATGGTAGTGCTTTGGTGGACATCTGTGCTGGTAAGGGGTTGGCAGTAGCCAACACCTACTTTCGTCATGATCCACCGGTATACATGGAGAGTAATGAGGAGGATGGATGGTGAACTTGTTGAACGAAAGGCAATGATAGACTACGTGTGTGTGGATGAGCGAATGAGAAGACAAGTGTTGGATGCAAGGGTGTGGAGAGGGTGGGGGAATGGAGTCTCGGACCATCACTTAGTGATGGCCAAGGTAGAGCTGCAAAGAAAGTGGTTGAGGAGGCGAAGGGGAAGACAGGAGGAAGCAGCTCCTGTGAGAAGAGTGGAGAAATTGCAAGATAGTGAGAAGAGGACAGAGTATAAGAGCATAGTGGAAGAAAGATTGGGAAGGTATGAGCTAGAGCAGATGGAAGGGGTGGAAGACGTATGTAAGATATTCACGGAAGAGATAAGCGCAGCGTGTGAGGCGGTTTGTGGAGTGAGGAGGAGATGCAAGGGTGTGCAAGGGACAGCATGGTGGAATGATGAGGTGAAACAAGCTGTGGAACAAAAGAAGAAGGCATATGGTGAATGGTTGGCGAGTAGAGGTAGGGGAGAAGATGAGAGAGAGAAGAGAGAGGTATATGTGAGCAGGAGAAGGGAGGTTAAGAGACTGGTGAAGGAGAGTAAGAAGAAAGTGGATGAAGAGTTTGGGAGGAATCTGAGTGTGAAATGGAGGGAGAGTAAGAAATTGTTTTGGAAGGAGGTAAAGAAAGTAAGGCAGTGTGAAAGGGGAAATAGTAGGGGAGTGAAAGATAGGAATAATAGATTGTTGGTGGAGAAGAGAGAGAAATTGAGGAGATGGAAGGAGCACTTTGAGGATTTGTTGAATGTAGAGAGTGAGAGCAGTGTGAGTATAAGTGGTTGGGGAATGGCTGGGAGAAGAAGAGATGAGAGGAGGGAGGAAGAGATCAGTAGGTCGGAAGTAGTGGAAGCGATGAAGAAGATTAAGCTGGGAAAGGCCCCAGGAATTGATGGAGTGTGTGGTGAAATGCTTAGGTATGGGGGTGAGATTGTTGTGGAGTGGATATGGAAGTTGTGTAGATTGGCTTGGGAAGAGGGAAGGGTTCCAGAGGACTGGAAATCAGGTATAATTGTTCCTCTGTACAAAGGAAAAGGGGAGAGAGAAGTATGTGGTAACCATAGGGGTATTTGCCTTCTTAGTGTGACTGGTAAAATATATGGTAGAATACTCATTGATAGGGTTAGGCATATGACAGAGGAGCTAGTTGGAGAAGAACAAGGGGGATTTAGGAAGGGAAAAGGGTGTGTAGATCAGATATTTGTTCTAAGATGTTTAGTGGAGAAGTATCTAGAGAAGGGAAGGAAAGTGTACGCTGCCTTCATGGACTTGGAGAAAGCTTATGACAGAATAGATAGGAAAGGTATGTGGAAGGTATTAAGAATATATGGAGTGGAGGGGAAATTGTTGAGTGCTGTGAAGAGTATGTACGAGGGAGCTAGGGCTACGGTGCGAGTGAATGGTGAGCTGAGTGAGTTCTTTGATCTCAGTGTGGGACTGAAACAGGGGTGTGTAATGTCTCCATGGCTGTTTAATATATATATGGATGGGGTCGTAAAGGAGGTACAAGGTAGGGCAGTGGATGTGGGGGTGGCCCTAATGAATGAGGGTGAGATTTGGAAGCTTCCGGTGTTGCTGTTTGCTGATGATACAGTATTGTTGAGTGAAGATGAATGGGAGTTGCAAGGTTTGGTGAATGAATTTGGGACAGTGTGTAGGAGGAGGAAGCTGAAAGTTAATGCAAACAAAAGTAAAGTTATGGTGTTTGAGAGGAATGAAGTCACAGAGTGTGCAGTGAGGTTGGATGGTGAGGATATGGAGAATGTGAGTGCATTCAAGTACTTGGGTAGTGTGATGAGTAAGGATGGAACTTTGGGGGATGAAGTACGTGAAAGGGTACAGCAGGGAAGGAAGGTTGTTGGCACACTGAAAGCAGTGATGAGAAATAGGGAGGTGAGTATGGAAGTTAAGAAGTCACTGCATGATGGTATTGTGATCCCTACCCTGACGTATGGAAGCGAGGCTTGGACCTTGCAAGAGGGGAACAAGTCAAGAGTGAGAGCAGTGGAAATGAGTTACTTGAGAGGAGCATGTGGAGTGACATGGAGGGACAGGTTGACGAATGAAGAAGTGAAGGAACGTTGTGGGGTAGATGTGGATGTGGTTGAAAAGATTAGGAGAAATACACTGAGGTGGTTTGGACATGTGGAGAGGATGGAGAATGAAAGACTGACTAAGAGGGTGTATGTAGGTGAGGTGGAGGGAGGGAGAGGGAGGGGTAGACCGAGGATGAGGTGGAAGGATGGAGTTGAGAGGTATATGAGGGAGGGGGGGGTGAGTTGGGGGGAGGGGAGTCAAATGGTGGGTGACAGAGTGACTTGGAGGCGTTTTGTCTGCGGCCACCCTTTGCGGGATTAGGGCGTCGGGCTATAGATAGATAGATAGATATACTACACTACACTACACTGCACTACAGTTCACACTACGCTACACTACACTACACAGCACAGCACAGCACAGCACAGCACTGCACCACACTAAACCACACTACACTGCATTACCCTAAACCACATTACACCACACTACACTATATGGACCTTACAGAGATCGTTAATTTTTTTCTGCAGACATTCATAATTGTTACATTGTGAAATATATACTGGTTGTATACCTCTTTATATATGACTCACCAACACATAACAACCCTTACATACCGGCAACCTATCCTGATCCTACCCCGCTCTGTGTACAGGTGAGCCAAAGTGTCATTACCTGCCCCTCTAATGCATCCTACCTGCCTTCATTAACCTGTAGTCTACGGATAAAGGGAAGTGTGGGTGACCTTCCCTGCTCCACCTTATCGCTGCTATCATCACCAGTTTGTGTGTGTGTGTGTGTGAGAGAGAGAGAGAGAGAGAGAGAGAGAGAGAGAGAGAGAGAAAGGGCCCATTACTGTTCATGGCGAATTTGTAGGAATATGTACGTAATGTGGGTTGTGGAGGTTTGATGAGGAGATATTCTCGTTTCCGAATCTATCTCCTTAAAAAAAGGGAGGGGGGAGTCAGATATCACAGTAAGATCAAAGTAACTAGGCACAGAAAACTGAACACTGAAAAGGAAAAAAAAAATCAGAGAGAGAGAGAGAGAGAGAGAGAGAGCTTCCATCATCATTTTTCCACTTTCCTCCTCCTCTTCACCTCCCCTTCCTACTTTCCTCATCACCTTCTTCATTCCCTGTCTGCTTTCCTTCTCCTCACCTCCTCTTTCCTTCATCTTAGGTCCATCTCTCTTGCCTCCTCACCCTCTCCCCCACCCCCAAACGTTAGCTGCCCCCTCCCTACCCATCTGCAGCCTGTCCTCTTCATCCTTCTCCCTCACATCTTTTTCACCTCCTTACTCCTTCTTTCGTTTACCTCCTCTCCAGATTTCTCCATAAATTTTCTCTTTCGCTCCATTTCTCTGATTATTTATTATTGTCATTTTTGTTTTTCTGACAAGTGAGGGTGAGATGTGGTTACCAAGTGTGGGTGTGTCAGATATGAGTGTAGAGGACAGGTATATGTCTGATGTGACTGTAGGTATGAGTGACGGATGTATGTATCAGATGTGAGTGTGGGTGTAGTTGATAGGTATGGGTGTAACAGGCGTGGATGACGTATGGATGACAGTTGTGGGTGTAACAGGTGTGGGTGTGGGTGACAGGTGTGTATGTGATAAATGTGAATGTGACAGGTGTGGGTGTGGGTGACAGGTATGCATGCTCAGGCCCATTATTCTATGCGAGGTAGCATACTTCATTATTCATGCATCATTAACATGTAAATTTTGTGCCAACCATAATACTCTATCAGTGTGGTTCATCACCTGTCAGTCCGTGTGGTGGTAAATGTGGAGTGTGATTATTCCGATGACCACTGACTGATGCACGTATTTGTGTGTGTGTGTGTGTGTGTGTGTGTGTGTGTGTGTCCCCTTTTACATGTCCCTGGTCTCATCTTCAGTAGCACCTTACAACCCCCTTTTCATCTCTAGTGTCATACTATTTCATTTTCTCCCGTTGCACTCATATTTCCTTTTTCCATCTGTGAGTTGCTGCTGCATGACTGCAGGGTGAGTGAAAGTGTGGCATATGTCCTTGGCCACTCTTATGGTATGTGTCTTTTCTCTCTCTCTGTCTCTCTGTCTCTCTCTCTGTCTCTCTCTCTCTCTCTCTCTCTTTCTCTCGGCAAGGGTAAGGTCATAGGGGGTTGCAGTAGGAGTAGGGCAGGTTAGAGACAAGGCGCAGATAGAGAAATAGAAGCCAGTCATATGGTGTAGGTTTGGTTATTTGTTGCGGACTGCCTTTAACTTGAAAATTTGCCCCACAAATCCAGTGACAATCACGAGGCTACTCTCCATCAGCCCCTTCCCCTCAATCCTCATTTACTCCCCACTCCCACCCCGTGTCACCCTCCCTGTCTCATTGGTCTGACCACCACCCAGTCATCTTTTTCTTACCGATAGTTAGTGCTGACGTCTCGGCGGCCTTTCTTGCACGCACGCACGCACGCACGCACGCGCGCACACACACACACACACACACACACACACACACACACACACACACACACACACACACACACACACACACACACACACACACACACACACAGAGAGGCTGGAAAAACTGGATTTGCCTTCGTTAGAGGAAAGGAGAAAGAGGGGAGACATGATTGCGGTGTTCAGGACCATGGTGGGAGTAGATAAAATTGACAAAGATCTGTTTGTATGGGATAAGAGAGCAACAAGAGGACATGGAATGAAATTGAAAAAGTCAAGCTACTTGAAGGATATCAAGAAATATAGCTTTCCTTACAGAAGTATAGACTTATGGAATAGCCTGGACAAAGAGATCGTCCAGTCTAGAAACTTAAACGAGTTTAAAGTTAAATTCGACTTATTGAGAAACAGCGACGGAAACCCACGAGCATAGTACATTCCGTGTATATCACAATTAGGTATATTAGGTAAATACTTAAATATTTGGAACGACTTAGACAAAGAGGTGGTGCATGAGAAAAACATTCATGTGTGTAAAGGTAGACTTGATAAATGTGGATATGGAGACAGGACAACACGAGCATTGCTCAATTCCTGTTTACTACAAATAGGTAAATACAAATAGGTAAATACACACACACACACACACACACACACACACACACACACACACACACACACACACACACACACACACACACACACACACACACACACACTGAAGTGAGTGATTGAAAGCTATGAACAGTAAAGTCTCCCTGATTATACACTGTCAGTGCCAGCTCTCTTATTTCCCCCCCCCCACACCCTTTTACAGTCACACAGCACGCACACAAGTCAAGGCTCTTTCTAATAAACTGCTGTGTAGACTGCCTCCGTGCATACCAACTGAATGGTTTGTATATTATGCTGATGGAGATGGATAGGTTTGGTTAGGCTGAGTTTGGCTTAGTTAGGTAAGAACGGGAAGTCCAGGTGAGGTTTGGAAGTACAGCTAAGTTAGAATAGAGAAGGTTAGGTTAGACTGGGTTGGGTACGGTTGATTAAGGAGTTAGGTTAGACTGGGATGTCAGATCAGGTGAAATGAGAAAGGTAAAAAAGATATGGAAGAGACGGTGTGATGATGAGACATTGTTATAGTAGTGTTGGTTGGCTTCCGGAAGAGGGGAAGGAAGACATGGCTGGCGAGAGAGGGAGAGAGTGTGGGATGGAGGGATGTATGTTTAATGAAGCCTTCCTTGTTATATAATATTATCGTGGATCAGCTGAACTTCTTGTTGATCTAGGATGCGGTGGTGACTATTTTTGTGTAGACTAGAGGTTTGTCCATCTACAAAACACACACACACACACACACACACACACACACACACACACACACACACACACACACATTTTGTCACCGTAATATTCTGTCTTTGTCAATATTCCAGCCAGCCACACCACATCTAAATAATGGTCAAGCTGTGTATGTGTGTGTCTGTCTGTCAGTGCGTGTTTTTGTTTCTTTCACGAGAACCGTAGGAGATATCGATCTAATTCATTTTCTATTAGGTCTGGTTAAGTCCAGGGAGTGGCATGGAAAAAATGGCTATCGCACGCGATGTGGCTGCGCAAAATTGTCGAAAACAGCAAAATGCGACAGTATGCTAAATATATATATATATATATATATATATATATATATATATATATATATATATATATATATATATATATATATATATATGCTTTTTTTACTGTTTGGCCAGAATTGGTCACTATGGGCTCAGAGTCATGGTATGGACAAAAATAATGGTATTTGCAAGCATTTTATGATAGTCCTGCAAATTTTTGCGGGCAAGCACTAGTATTTCTATATTATCCTTCTGGCATAAATATTCACCAATTCTGCAACTCAGTGACTGACCATAAAGCTTGTGTGGTGGAGTATTAAAACCTGCCGTGCCGCCTCACCCTTCATCCATCACTGCCATCACGCTGTTTGTTTTACCAACAGCCTTCACATAACTCTTCGATGTGATGTGGTGTGGTGTGGTGTGGTGTGTGTGTGTGTGTGTGTGTGTGTGTGTGTGTGTGTGTGTGTTGTGTGGTGTGGTGTGTGTGTGTGTGTGTGTTGTGTTGTGTGGTGTGGTGTGTGTGTGTGTGTGTGTTGTGTGGTGTGGTGTGGTGTGGTGTGGTGTGGTGGGGCGGGGTGGGGTGTGGTGTGGTGTGGTGTGGTGTAATGTAATGGTGTTATGTGATGTGATGTGGTATGATGTGATTTGATGTGTGATGAGGTGTGGTGTGATGTGATGTTATTTGACGTGATGATGTGACATGATGCTATATAGTGTGATGTATCGCGGAGCAACACTGGGCTTAAGACTTACATTTATAATTCGTTACACTGATTTATGCGGACACTTATTTCGCCATGTTAATAGTTATAAAGAGTCTCTTTCACGGAGGGTGCTTACTGTACAGAAATGATAGTGTGCTTCTCTGTAATCAAGGCTAATGACTCCCAGTGATGAACACCTGCACCGTAATTAACAACGTGGGATGCTGCACTTTGATAACACACTTGCAGTATGCAGGGAGAACGTGGATGACACACTAAATTAAGACGATATAGATTTTGTTATTGGTGCACAAAGTCTGTTACACACACACACACACACACACACACACACACACACACACACACACACACACACACACACACACACGCACACGCACGTACGCGCGCGTGCGCGAGAAAATATCTACTGGAGTAAAGTACGCGAAATAAATGGGAACAAAAATGGTTGAGAGACTATTTACGAGCATTTCCGCAGTGTGGTGTAAAACTGTGAGTAATGTATAATCGTGGCTGACATGCTGGTTTGTTGGTGGTCATCAGTCGTTATACGGTACAGTTTGGGGTTAAAAGTTGTGCCGGAGGGTCTGTAGTGGAGGGAGTACAGTCAGTATAAAAATCTGTGATAGTGATGATAGATGTAACGAATCTCCGTTACCACTGACTCTCATGACAGCTTTTGACACCGACTGTTCTTAGATGTGGTGCAACTCCTGAACCCCTAATGCACCTCAGTATGACACAGCTTTTAACACCAGCTGTACCACTGTGATAAGGGTGGTCTGGGGTACAAACATTCTACTCCATAGTATATTATCTATAGAAGGACATTCTGTGTACTATCTTTCAGTCTCGTCCCATATAAAAATCTTCTTCACCATGTGGGAAATAAGTTAGCTATGTGATTAGTTTTCATTACCATTAGTCCCCTTACATCTCGTCTCCCCATAGCATCCCCTGAGTCTTCTTTCCCCTTTCTAAATTAGTTTCTATTCCTATCAATCATTTCCTGTGGCACCCCACGGGATGCATAGGGTCTCAATGAACTCTCTCCACCAATATTTGTCTCTTGCCATCTCCTTCAGGTCCCACCAACACTCCTCTCCTGCTTCTTTTTTCATTGTCCTCAACCAGGTTTCCCTCGGCCTACCTCTACCTCTTCTTCCTCTAGCAATCCACTCTGGCACATCCTGTATTAAACAACCTTCTTCTATTCCTATATCTTTCCAATTTTATTTTGTCTTATTCCTTACTTTTCGTGCCCCCATTCTTCCCTTTCCATTAATCTCTCCATTGGCCTCTACTTCTGCTCCTGTTTATTCACCTTTTCATGTACTCCTGCTTCCTCTCCTCCCCTCCCACTGTCCTTCACACCACCTTCTTCCCTTACTTTTGCTCCTGCTTCATCACCTTTTTCATGTCCCCTGCTCCCTGTCCTCCCCTGCCCCTGTCCCCCACATCACCTTCATCCCCAACTTCTGCTCCTGCTTCATCACCTCCCTCATATCCCCCTGCTCCCTCTCCTGCCAGTCCCCCTCACCACCTCCTACAACAGCACCATCACGTCCAACAACCCAGTCAACAAAATTACTCTGCATATTTTTGCTTTACCAAGATTACCCTTCTTTGAATTAAAGTTTTTTACAACAAATTTTGTTTTCGGCAGGATTTAAGTTTCAACAGCAAATATTTTCTGTGCAGGATGTACGGGGGTGGCGGGGTGGGTTTGGCAGGTACTGATGACCCGGGGCGAAGAAAATTTGCACAAGTTTGGATAAGGGAAAGATAACTAAAGAAGGGAGCGGATGTACAGCTGTGGTTCATAAGTATTCATCCACTACATTACAGTAAAGAAAGAGGAAATGATTAGTGACTTTTGAAACCAAGTACAGTAACTCGGAGCTCAGTAGTTTTTTCAAAGTATTATGTAAGAACTTCACAACGGGACGATTAAAAAGTGTACCGATGTTGTCAGTAACTTTATACTGACGTTATTATTATTATTATTATTTATTATTATTATATTATTATTATTTATTATTATTATTATTATTATTATTATTTATTATTATTTATTATTATTATATTATTATTATTTATTATTATTATTATTATTATTAGTATTAGTATTAGTATTATTATTATATCATCATTATCGTTATTATTGTTGATCTTCATTCATACCATAAATGGAGATCTTTGTATCAGTCAATATTTATATTATTATTATTATTATTGCGTCACTTTTCGTCTCCAGTTTTCATCAAACTAATGGAGGCTATACAGCACCGTGACCTTATTACATTGACGCAGATTCAGTGACCTTGACCTAGTTTTCAAGGTCACAGGTTCAAAAATGACCAAACTACATGAATTTTCAACATCATTTTACTCCAAAACGATTATAGATACATTTTTGTTAGTTTTTTTTTTATTTTTATTTATTTTTTATTATTTTCCCGAATTTCCCAAGACCGTGATGAGAATGGAAGGAGGGGGAGGGAAGGCAGAAGGAAAGGGTGAAGAGGGTAAACCGGAATAAATGTGTGGGTGATAAAGATGGTGATTAAAGACAGTGGTTTATGGATGCATAGGGAGTACTGGTGCAGAGAGAGAGAGAAAGAGAGAGAGAGAGAATTACATACTCACACACACACATACAGTGAGGACAGTGAGCTTGTACAACATCATGAGTAATAATTAGAGTGACATTTACACAGGTTATAGCAAAAATATATGTACAATTTGGTCGTAGTGAAGAAGACACAATGCTAAATATAAACAAGAGGGAAGTACAACTGTTGAAAAATAATCCGAACTTAAAAAAAAAAAAAAAAAAAAAATGAATTCTCCGCGTGTTGAGTTATTAATGTATGGGTCATAGTGATGTGTATGAGAACCAAATAGCAGAGATATTCGTGTATACCAAAATGGATGATGAAAAAAAAGTAATGGTAAATTCCAGCACACAAGCCTTCAGGTTACGTTGATGGAAGTGTCCTAAAGTTGAGGGGAACGTGGTACTTATTAGTATAGCCTAGTGTACTGTGTGTGTGTGTGTGTGTGTGGCGCAGATGAGGCAGACATACCCTCACCATAAATAAGGCCGATAAGAGAAAACTATACAGTAGTTGTAGATAAGGCAAGATAAATATGCTTTAATCATACTGATACCGGTATATGACGTAATAAACATCTATCTATCTATCTATTGCCAGACGCCTCAATCCCGTTTGGGGTGGCCACAAACAAATCGCCTCCAAGTCGCCCTGTCCCCCGCCATTTCACTGCCCCGCTCCCAACTCACCCCCCCCTCTCTCATACACCTCTCCACTCCATCCCTCCATCTCATCCTCGGCCTCCCCCTCCCTCTTCCCCCCTCCACCTCACTCACATACACACTCTTCGTCAGTCTTTCACCCTCCATCCTCTCCACATGGCCAAACCACCTCAGTGTGTTCCTCATAACGCTTCCTATCACATCCACATCCACACCACAACGCTCCTTTATATCCTCATTCGTCAGCCTGTCTCTCCATGCGACTCCACATGCTCCTCTTAAATAACTCATTTCCACTGCTCTCACTCTTGACTTGTGTCCTTCCAACAATGTCCAAGCTTCACTTCCGTACGTTAGAGTTGGTATCACAATACTGTCATGTAGTAACTTTTTCACTTCCATGCTCACTTCCCTGTTTCTTATCACTGCTTTCAAGGAACCAGCAACCTTTCTTCCCTGCTGTACCCTTTCAAGCACTTCACCCTCCAAACCTCCATCCTTACTCATCACACTAATAAACATACAATATATATAAAGAAGGGAGATAATGGAAGGCAGTTTGTGGGTCTACCTTTTGTACACTGCGCATCTTCACTAATAGTCCAGTATTTGCACCCGAATTTCTCAGTTGGTTTAGGCGTGTAATAGTCTGGTAAGTAACTGATAAGGAATGTAAGGAATAAGTATCTTAGGCCATATAAAGAAATAAATAACGAGATAACTGACAGTGTACCTGGCATGTTGTTGTCCTATCATGTCATACCAGCCAACCCCAGCTGGTGGTGGTGTTGACGTGACCAGTGGCAGGGGGGGTTAGCCTGTGATGCTGATCATGTGAGTCGTGTAATGGTGGTAGTAGTAGTAGCACGGTAGTAGTGGCCGTAGTAGTAGTAGTAGTAATGGTGGTGGTGGTGATGGTAGTAATAATGGTAGTACGGTAATAGTAGTAGTAGTAGAAGTAATATCGGTGGTGATGGTAGTAGTAGTAGTAGTAGTAGTAGTAGTGGTGGGGGGGTAGTAGTAGTGGTGGTGATGAGCGTAGTAGTAGCAGTAGTAGTGGTAGTGGTATTTGTGGTAGTAGTAGTGGTAGTAGTAATAGTAGTAGTAGTTACATTCCTAGGTTCTTCTGAAACGTGAACCTAGTGGAGTGCAGGCTGAAGTTACTCTCCTTCTGCAGTCCTCCATCGTACTGTCGGGGGATAAAGAAGTAACTGAGGGACGCTTGTATGACACGTCAGTTGATCTACCTGGTTATATTTGGTGCCACCACGTGAAGGCGGCCCTCTCCAGCACCAGTGTAGCATTGGTTATTGTATGTAACCAGTTGTCACCGTTGTTTGGTATCAGAATAGGTATAGCTGTAAGGCAGTTAGTAAAATACATCCTTGCAATCAATCCACAAACCCTGTTGCGTGGACAACCCCATTTATTGGTTGTGGTGGTGGCTGTTGTGATGATGGGAGTGGTGTTGATGATGTGGTGGTGGGTTTTATGTAGGGGGTAGGGGAGGGGACACCAAGACTCACACAGGGATAAATGGGCAGAGTTATAGGGGGTTAGGAGGAGGGTGAGACAGATACAAGACACAGACGGTGAAACAGGAGACAGTTGAAGTAGACAGTGGTATGGTGTAGGGACGGGTTGCACCCCCTTCCTTCCCATCCCACCCTCACTCACCACACTGCCACCTTGTCACCCACTGCCACCACCTTAACTCACCCTCACTCACCACACTGCCACCTTGTCACCCACTGCCACCACCTTAACTCACCCTCACTCACCACACTGCCACCTTGTCACCCACTGCCACCACCTTAACTCACCCTCACTCACCACACTGCCACCTTGTCACCCACTGCCACCACCTTAACTCACCCTCACTCACCACACTGCCACCTTGTCACCCACTGCCACCACCTTAACTCATAAACACATTTTGTAGCTCAATAAAAATGTGTGTAAGTGTCGTAAGCGCCAAGCCGGACCATCAGTTATAATGTTGAGGTATTAATGTCATGATTAATAAGTCCAGCTTGGTTTATTGACTTGAATGGACTTTATGGTGACCGGTATGGACAGCTGGCCGGACTTGGCGGTGATTTATTGCCACAGTAACTATCAGCAATAAATTGTTGATCAAAGAAGGGAATAATTATAACCGGATTCCCGGCACAGTATAAGTGAATCCTAATCTCAATCCCGTCTTCGTGCCCAGTGATTTTCACTTCATCCTTGCATTGATTTTTTCTAATAATTTTCCTTCGTTTCATATTTCATTGTCCACTTGATTTCTTCATATATTTATCATTTATCATACGATTCCTGCATTACACTTAACTTTTATTGTTCCTTGGCTGATTCTTTTCTAGTTTCTCTCTCTCTCTCTCTCTCTCTCTCTCTCTCTCTCTCTCTCTCACACACACACACACACACACACACACACACACACACACACACACACACCAGTTTTACTATTATACGTCTAATTTAGAGTATGTCCTCTCAATAGATACTGGACTGCACTAGCCTAGCCTCGGGCCTCTACACTATGAAAAGGGTAATATGGTATTGGTTGTCTCCGTCGTAAAGTACAGTATACAAATATTCACCTCACGCAGTGTGGGGGGGGGAGTGATAGGAGGAGTGGTGGCGGGGGGAAGGGAGTTGGCTAAGAGGTTTTATAAAGAGTTTCAGTAGATATATAAGTCTCAGGGGCTTTGGAGGCAGCAGGAGGCCTTGTGGGGAAGAGGTTCAGAATGTACTCTGACTTTTGGGGTGGGGGAGAAAGGAGAGGGAGAGGGATGAACCTATAAGGGAAAGAGAGGGTGATGAACAGAGCTGAAAGGAGTGGGGTGATAAGAGAGGAACTGAAGAACTGAGAGAGAGAGAGAGAGAGAGAGAGACAGACAGACAGACAGACAGACAGACAAACTGACAGACAGAGACAGACAGACAGACACAGAGAGAGACGGACAGGTCAGTAGGGAGTGATTTAAAGAGATTAATTTCCTCGCTGCAGCTCTGATACTTGGGGATTACTTGGCTTAACCCCTTTGGCTTTAGACGGTTTTCCTTGACAGAATTAAGTCATCGTTGTGTGTGTGTGTGTGTGTGTGTGTGTGTGTGTGTGTGAGAGAGAGAGAGAGAGAGACCGACCCCACAATAAAAACATTAAACCCTTAACAGTGAGTGGTGAGTATTGCGGTAGTTTTCCACATTTTAACCACTATTGCCACTGTCACCTGAACCAGCCAACCCTGCCAGCCTCCACTCCCCTCTCCCAGCTCTACGGTTTCGTTGTGGCGTCCGCAGTGAAATTGTACCTCGCACTTTCCATGATTTATTTGTTTTATTTGAGCGTCAGGGTGCGGGAGTAGTGTTGGATGTCGTACGTGTTGTTGTGGTGGTGGTGAGGTGTGTGTGGGTGGTGTTGTGGTGCGGGGGTAGTGTTGGATGTCGTACGTGTTGTTGTGGTGGTGGTGAGGTGTGTGTGGGTGGTGTTGTGGTGCGGGAGTAGTGTTGGATGTCGTACGTGTTGTTGTGGTGGTGGTGAGGTGTGTGTGGGTGGTGTTGTGGTGCGGGAGTAGTGTTGGATGTCGTACGTGTTGTTGTGGTGGTGGTGAGGTGTGTGTGGGTGGTGTTGTGGTGCGGGAGTAGTGTTGGATGTCGTACGTGTTGTTGTGGTGGTGGTGAGGTGTGTGTGGGGTGTGTTGGATAGCGTTCATGATGTTGTGGGCAGGTTGTGATGGTGCTTAGGTGTGTGTGGGTAGTGTTGCGGTGTGGGAGTAGTGTTGAATATCGTGTTGTGTGGTGTGTGGGTAGTGTTCGATATCGTGTTGTGGGCAGGTTGTGGTGTGGTAGTAGTGTTGGATATCGTGTTGTGGGCAGGTTGTGGTGTGGTAGTAGTGTTGGATATCGTGTTGTGGGCAGGTTGTGGTGTGGTAGTAGTGTTGGATATCGTGTTGTGGGCAGGTTGTGGTGTGGTAGTAGTGTTGGATATCGTGTTGTGGGCAGGTTGTGGTGTGGTAGTAGTGTTGGATATCGTGCGTAGTGTTGTGGGCAGATTGTGGTGTGTGGGAGTAGTGTTGGATATCGTGCTGTGGGCAGGTTGTAGTGTGTGGGTAGTGTTGGATATCGTGCTGTGGGCAGGTTGTAGTGTGGGAATAGTGTTGGATATCGTACGTAGTGTTGTGGGCAGGTTGTGGTGTGTGGGAGTAGTGTTGGATATCATGTTGTGGTCAGGTTGTGGTGTGTGGGAGTAGTGTTGGATATCGTGTTGTGGGCAGGTTGTAGTGTGGGAGTAGTGTTGGATATCGTGCTGTGGGCAGGTTGTGGTGTGGGAGTAGTGTTGGATATCGTGTTATGGGCAGGTTGTGGTGTATGTGGGTAGTGTTGGATATCGTACGTAGTGTTGTGGGCAGGTTGTGGTGTGGGAGTAGTGTTGGATATCGTGTTGTGGGCAGGTTGTGGTGTGGGAGTAGTGTTGGATATCGTGTTGTGGGCAGGTTGTGGTGTGGGAGTAGTGTTGGATATCGTGTTGTGGGCAGGTTGTGGTGTGGTAGTAGTGTTGGATATCGTGTTGTGGGCAGGTTGTGGTTATAGTGATGGGTATCGTACGTAGTGTTGTGGGCAGGTTGTGGTGTGGTAGTAGTGTTGGATATCGTGTTGTGGGCAGGTTGTGGTGTGTGGGTAGTGGTGGGTATCGTACGTAGTGTTGTGGGCAGGTTGTGGTGGTGTTGTATATTGTACGAATAATTTTAACTTTGACCATTTCATACAAGCTTGCATTTTCCTCTGCTTTAAAGTAGTAAGTAGTAACTAAATATTTACTTCTGTTCTTCTGGCTTTGTAGCTGCCCTGTTGTAGTTCTGTAATATCTTTTTATCTGTTCACCTCTCCTTTTTCGTATCTGCATACCAGTCCCATTCCCTTCCTGCTTTCCTGTTCCTGTCTTTAACAGATAGAAGAGTTACCTTAGTTATAACTTATCCTGTAACAAAAACAGCCTCGACAAAACCATTAAGTCTGTTGCCGCCTGCGTTCCTTTTTGCTTCTTTGTACCCTTTTCCACTTTCTATCTCCTTTTTCAATTCTTTCTGTTTTTCTTAACTTGTCACCTCCATGTCATTATTCTCTTGCTGTCCTTTCAGTTCTTAGTTCTTACTCGTATCCTTCCCCCCATTTCTCTCTCTCTCTCTCTCTCTCTCTCTTGTCATCTCCCTCCCTCCCTCCCTCCCTCTCTCTCTCTCTCTCTCTCTCTCTCTCTCTTGTCATCTCCCTCCCTCCCTCCCTCCCTCCCTCCCTCTCTCTCTCTCTCTCTCTCTCTCTCTCTATCTTGTCATCTCCCTCCCTCCCTCCCTCCCTCCCTCCCTCTCTCTCTCTCTCTCTCTCTCTCTCTCTCTCTCTCTCTCTCTCTCTCTCTCTCTCTCTCTCTCTCTCTCTCTCTCTCTCTCTCTCTCTTCCTTTCCTCTCCTTCCTCATCCCCATGTCGTCTTACCCTTCTCATTTCTCCCCTACTCGCTCCCACTTTTCCCGCAATAACCGTGTGAGTATGGCTGAGAAATGTATCTCCTCCCTCATAAAATGCTGTTTAAAATGGAGGAGGTGCCCACACATGAGGAGGAGAAGGAAAAGAAGGAAAACGAAAGAGAAAAAGAGGAGATAGAGAAGAAGGAAGAAGCAGAAGAGGAGGTGGTGGAGGAGGAAAAGAAAGAAGACGAAGAAGAAAAAAAGATGAAGGAAAAGGCGAAAGAAAAGAGAAGATGGATGAAGAGGAATAAGAAACAGAAGAGGAGGTTGAGGCGGAGGAAAAAGAGGCAGTGTAAGAGAGAAAGAGAATAAAGAATAAAAGAATAAGTAATATGTGAGGAAAAGCAGGAGAGAGAGAGAAGGGAGGGGGATTTTTGAGAGAATGAAGATAAGAAGAAGAGAATATAAAAAGATGAAGAAGAGAGGAAGGAAACGGTAGTGTGAGGTGGCAACTGAAACGGATGAAGGAGACGTGAAGGAAAAAAATTAATGTGGAAAGGAAGGAAAAAGACGTCAAGGAAAAAATGAATGTGGAAGGGAAGGAAAAAGACGGAAGGAGAAGTAAATAGAGTGAATGTAGGAGAGGGGAACGAGGGGAGGAAGGAAATATAAACATAAAATGAGACAGAATGAAGAGATGATGAAGAAATAAACGATGTGAGAGAGAGAGAGAGAGAGAGAGAGAGAGAGAGAGAGAGAGAGAGAGACAGTTGCAGTGGACAAAAACTGGACTGAGTTGGAAACGTGAAAAATGAGAGAGAGAGTGGGAGGATGAGATTAATGGAATGAGAAAGATGATTTGATGTGAATATGGAGAAGATACGAGAGGGAATCTGAATGACAATATGTGGCTATGACAAATGGTGTGTGAGAGAGAGAGAGAGAGAGAGAGAGGAGGTAGGTGGAAGTAAGTGAGATTGTACATGAAGGTAGCATAGATGAGTAGAGCAAATAATATTAGTAACAGCAGCTGCAACCCCCCGGCTCGTCTGGGCGTGAACCCAGTGGACCATAGTAAACCGACCTATTCAATCGAGTCCACCAAGAGATCATGTTATATAGGTGGACTCTGTGTGTGTGTGTGTGTGTGTGTGTGTGTGTGTGTGTGTGTGTGTGTGTGTGTGGAGGGAAGGTAGCTGTTTTAAACCGTGGGCATAATGTGCTTTTTGTGAGTTGTGTTTTGTGTTGGTACCAAAATGGGGCAAGTTGATGGCTGCATTTTAGTCTGGTTAGGTGTAGTCGTGTCCCTCTGTGCAGGGTAGTTTTTGATGGTGAATATCATGTAGTGGTTCATGAAGGATGCTGCTTGGCTGGTGGCTTTGGATAGCTGCGGTTGTGAAGTATATTGTTGGAGGAAAGAGGAGGGATGTTGCTGAGGCGTTCTGTGATGTTTGAAGGTTTTTGTGAAGTAGAGGAGTGAATAAGGCAAGTGAGTGAGCTTGTGAGGAAGGTAATGGATTGATTGTGGTAGGTGGTGAGTTATTAAGGCAGGTGTTGTGTTAGGGAGTGAGTAAGGATAGTGGGCAAGGCAGATAAGACACAGTGAGTGAGTTAGGCAGGCAGGTGTTGAGTTAGGGAAGTGGATAAGGATAATGAGTAGCTACGGCAGATGAGACAGACAGTGAGTGCGTGAGTGAGGCAGATGATGAGTTTAAGTTAGGGAAGTCAATTAGGATAGTGAATAATGCAGGTGAGACAGACAGTGAGTGAGCGAGGCAGGTGGTGACTTATTAAGACGTGTGTTAAGTTAGAGGAATGAATAAGAATAGTGAGTAAGGCAGATGGGACAGTGAGTGAGTGAGGCAGGTGTTGAGTTCGAGAAATGAAGAAGGATGGTGAGAAGGGCAGACGAGACAGACAGTGAGTGAGGCAGGTGGTGGGTAGGTAATCAAGACAGCCTTGACTACTGTACACATGTTGGTCACTTAATTGGCTTTAGTTGCAGTACACAGAGGGACCTTTAATCTCACCCACTAATCTCATCTTGTTTGCCTCCCTGCCTGCCTCCCTTGCTTTCTGTCTGTCTGCCTCCCAGACTTTCTATCTGCCCTCCTCCCTGACTGTCTAGCTGCCTGCCTCCCTGGCTTTCTGTCTGCCTGCCTAAACTCCTGCCCGCCTGTTCACTGCCTCCCATCCTATCTGCCTGACTGTCTTTCTGCGTACCTTCTGTCTCCCTGCCTGCCTCAGGCCTCCTTCGCTGTGTTTTTACCACCCACTGTGTCTTGAGGTGCGGTAGTCAGGTGGTACCAGTAGGTATTGGTAGCTGTGAAGCTATTCGGGTCAGGGTTCGAATTATTTTAAGATGTAGGGAATCGGCAAAGGTAGATGTAGGAAATGCCAAGTAACTCAAATTCAGTCTGACTGCTCAGTCGTTTTGACCACCATTCGATCCCACTCCAACGCCCTCCCTCTGCCCTGGAAGAGGGATTGTAGACGGTAGGAGGGGGAGCCAATTTCATCGTACAGTCCATTTGGCCTGTGTTTTTTTTTTTTTAATGTGATCGACTCTGGGCATAGGCTTCACAGCCTGCTTTCAAGGCCCAGTAGTCCTTCTACGTACCGCACACCTCTACATGTCACCACTTCGGCGCTAACACCCACCTTCCATATTGAATACATGCTAGGGCTGTCTCATAGAGGACTGATGTATTGATATTAGCGGGGGTATTTTTACGACATGTTGGCGGGTCTTCTGGTAGAACAGGAAAGTCTGATTTTATGAAATTCAAATCCTTAAACTGTTCCCTGCCCCAGCGGGATTTGAACCCGGGTCCGTTAGGACTGCAGGCCAACTCTCTACAGATTGAGCCACCGCCTCCCCCAACTAGGCCACTAATACTGCTACTTAGTTCTCAGTACTCATAATTTAATTTTTAAATTTATGTAGTGATTAAATATTATTGGCCACTTCACAGAAGAATTCTTTATCGCACATGTCTTCATTTGATACAAGAACACTACAGAGTGGAAGGGACTGTTCGGGAATTGAATTAAGAGATTACATTGGTGCCATCACGTGTTAGTAACTTCGTTGCTAAGGCCTAATTACGTTTTGAGAGAGAGAGAGGGAGAGAGAATGTGCAGCGTGTGAGGTAGTGAGAGAGGGGGTATCCTTCTCCTCCTCTTCCTTGATCATCATCTTGTTCTTGCCCCGACCCACAGGCAGGCAGACCAATATTCACTGTGTAATTAACAAGAATTTATGATAATATGCCGGTAGGTGGAAGGAGGAGAGAGGGGAGAGGATGGGACGAGGGGAGGAGGGGGGGGTGAGGAGGAAGAAGAGGAGAGGTTGGGAATGAGGGCAGGGAGAAGGAAAGGGGTAGGGAGTGGGGAGGAGAGATGAGGGAGGTAAAGTTAGGGATGGGTGGAAGGGTAGTGAGTCAGGGAAAGGATGGAGTGGGAAATATGAGGGGAAAGGAGGGAAACCTGCCGATAACTGGAAGGAGCGCTTTAGAAAGATGGGAGAGAGAGAAGGGAGAGAGAAATTTTTGTGAATGGGAAGTAGAAGAGTAAGGAGGGAAAGAAATGAAAGAAAACTGAAGGGAATGGAGGAGGGAAAAAGGGAGGATTATTAGAGAGGAGGAAGAAAGGGGAGATGGGAGAAGGAGAAAAGAGAGAGAACGAAGAGAAAAATTTTCGTGAATGGGAAATGGAAAAGTAATGAGGGAAAGAAATGAAAGAAAATTGAAGGTAGTGGAGAAGGGAAGAAGGGAGGATTATTGGAAAGGAGGAAGAAGGAGAAGGGGAGGAGATTACACAAAAGGAGATTGAGAAACGATGGAAGATAGATGATAAGGTAGGGAGGGGAAGGAAGAATAATACAAAGTAACAAATAAGGATGGGGAGTAATGCTGGGGTGGAGAGAGGAAGAGAGGGAGATCCTGTAGTTGAGGATGGAAAGAATTTGGGTCGGAAGAAGTGGCGTAGAAGAGAGGAAGGAGGGCAAAGGAAGTAAGTACAGGGAAAGAGATGAACCTCATGGGAGAGGAGTGAGGGGAAACGGGAGAGAGGACAGTGAGAAAAGAGCGAAAAAGAACGGGGAGAGAAGGAGCTTTGCTTGGAAAAATGGGTGAGGAGGGGATGAGAAGGCAATGAGAAAGACAGGTAATGAATAACTTGGAAAGCTGTATTGGAATGAGAAGAAAATAGTAGAGTACAGAACTGAAAAAAGTTGTTAAATAAAGAAGTAAAAGTGATATACAGTGAACGGTATTTGAATTAAGCAGGTAGCAATGATGTTTAGACAGTACTGAATGAATAATGAATCAGCAGACGTAGAAGAGGATGAATAACGGGGCAGGAGCAGTGATGTAGGATCAGACCTATTTCGCCACACCTGTATCATAATTGTTGAAACTGACAAAGATCCCAACCCATTTTAGCTCAGTTGATGGCAAGGTGTAGTCGGAGTGGTGAGTTGATTTGACTAGTAGCCAAGGAGACTCACTCCTGCTTCTTAACCAAGGATCATCAGATATGCAACCACAAAGCAGTCAAAGTATATGCGCACCTCACAGCAGCAGACTCAGTGGTTCCCCCAACACAGGAGAACTGGGACACGTAATGCATCGCCCATCCTGTATATTATCCAGAAATTAATAAGATAATGACAAGTGTTGGCTGGGGACGACGGAGGGGCTAGAGTCACAGGACAAATTATCAGTCACCCGTTAAAGGGAGGGGAGGGGAGGGTGGCCACATAATTAAAGAACGGGGTTCTCTCTATCTGAGTAAATTAGTAGGTAAGACATGTATTGCCTGTTGTAATTCCCGTGCCATCAGCAGACATGAAGGTTATGATAGTGTTCATCTAATTTATGTATATCCAATAAATGTGAGTTGTGTTAAGATGAGGTTAAGGCCGGAGCACCAAGTAGGAGTCATAAGGGCTGTGTGTGGTCAGTATATGTGTGTATATATGTAACACGATATACCGTAACTCGCCTCTGCCCCCTCACCACTTTCCTTTTGACGTTTCTGTTTTCTGTCTACCTCCCTCCACCTTTCAGCCTCCCACTTGATCATTCCCCCACCCCCCAGCACCTCCACCCTGATACCCACATTCCTTCCTCCCCCACCCTTCCTTCGTGCCCAGTAATTACAGCTCTTCAACTCGTTAACCGCTGTCGTTAATGCTGGTGCACCCTCGTTGAACCATGTCATCATCGTGTTGTGGTCATTAGCATAAACGCCCGTCCATCTGGATCGGGCGGTGACGTGTAAAAGAAGGCAGAGAAGAGCGTAAGTGTGGGTGTAAGAGGAAACCGGGTGTGGTGTAAGAGAGGGTGTAGAGTTAACCAGCTTACATGTTAGCACGTATAATAAATCGTGGTTAATTGATCCCACGCTTAATTTGATAATCTGCTACAGTCTGCCTGGTGATTTAAGATCTTTACGTCGAGGAGTAAGATTAGGTTAGCAAGATATTTAGTTTGCTAGTGGGAGGCAACTGGATGTGGTGTAAGAGAGGGTATAGAGTTAACAGGCTTACCTGTTAACACCGATAATAAATCATGGTTAATTGATCTTACGCTTAATCTGATAATTCCTACAGTGTACCTGGTGATTTAAGCTCTTAACGCCGAGGATTAGGATTAGGTTAGCGAGATGTACAGTATTGCCTCAGCGGCGTGAATTGTGTACTTGTTCATATGATTGCATGACTCAGGATGGTATTGTCGTCATCTTAGCAAGCTTTTACATACAAACGTCTCCACTTCTAGGTACTGCATGGGTGGTGTGTTGGGGGTCTTATGTGGCACCAGTGTTATTTCCGTATACCTTACATCTATTGTGGTCTGATTACTATAACGAGGTGTTGGGGGTCTTATGTGGCACCAGTGTATACCTTACATCTACTCTGGTCTGATTATATAACGAGTTTGTTCCTACACAATTAACGTGAGACATCAACAAATACACTAGTGTCACAGAAGACCGACATGCCACCCCCTGTAGTTCTTTGAAGTAGAAGTGGTTGTACCTCGTCCCTACCACTCTTTTTGTACAGGGCACGGTAATATTATTTTGCGCCGTATTTATTCATTCAACGTCTATATTGAAAAAAAAAAAATATATATATAATATATAAACGTACTATATGCACAAGTAAGCTGGTAAGATAGAGAACCGTGAGGAAAAACTAAAGTCGCGAGAGTACAGATGATGGTCCAGTGATGGGAAGGGTGAGTACTTTGTGTAGTACCTGGCACACCAGTACACTGTGGCTGCCATCTGTATAACACACACACACACACACACACACACACACACACACACACACACACACACACACACACACACAGTGATAACCAAGGGGGACAGATTTATTCCAGGGATCAACAGATAGGCGAGTAGATCGTAGAAAGTATTCATGACATTCATATTTGGTGCAGTCAGAGAGGCAATTGGGAGTTGTCCATTTTTACAGTGGTACAAGTGGCCAGCTGAATGACAACTGAATGACTGATGGATGGGTGACGGTGAAGTGATTGCTTGACACAGGGATGATGGAAAGCTGCTCTCTCTCTCTCTCTCTCTCTCTCTCTCATTCCATTTCTTTTCCAGACTTACTTCATTCCCCCATATCTTCCAATTTTTCCTCGCTTTAATAAATTTTAGTCTTTTTGGTTTTTATACATATTCTTCCTTCTTTTCATCCTTTCCCTCCCCCGTCCTTGTTCCCTCCCTCCCCCTTCCCTCCCTCCCCCACTCTTCATACCACTTTCCATCCCTCCCTCCTACCCCCACACCATAATTCATTCGTCCAAGTCAGTGAAGGCTTTTGAGGTCATTGCAGTGTGTGCCCACCTTCCACTACCCCTCCCAGTCTTCTTTATTCTTCTACTGGAGGAGGAGGAGGAGGAAAGCAAACAGCAGCAGACCTTATGGTCCTTTCGAGGCTGCTTGTTACAGAGTAGACTATGACTACGAGATTTAATTCTACATGCTGAAGGATAAGGATAGTAAAGCAAGAAGGCTCCCCTCGCCTCCAAACCCTGCAGTTGAAACTTGCAGGAAAAAATGAGAAGGACCACCTTGCAGGATGGACATACTGACAGGAAACACTGAAAGGGAAAAGTTACATTCTGTATTACTTTATAAGGAGGAGGAGGACGACGACGACGACAACGACGAAGTGTGTGTGTGTGTGTGTGTGTGTGTGTGTGTGTGTGTGTGTGTGTGTGTGCTCGCAGTACTAATGCTTCACGTTAATTTATCTCAGCTATTCATACTACATTTTCATATCTTCATGTGGGCACTTTAGGATAATCTTGTGTCTACTATCAGAATACTTTATACCAAGGTAACTCTCATTACCTTCTTTAATACAGGTGAAGGAAGCAACCTGGCTGTCCTTGGTTAATAAATCATACAGTTCTGCAGTATTTAAGCTTCCCTTGCTGGTGTGAAATACAGAGCAACACCAAAGCCCCGTGACTGTGTGAGTGTGGGTGGCGATAACCGCTTAGTGTGCCCTGTGTGGGGAGGGGAGGAGGAGGAGGGCACCACTGGGATCCCATTCAGTGTTTGGATTGAAGTGTTACACCTCGTCAAACTCTGCCCTCTTCCCGCTTCCCCCTCCCCTCCACCCCTTCTACCACCATTCCTTCCCGCCACCCTTGCCACCATTCCCTCCTACCACCATTCCTTCCCACCACCCCCTACCATTCGTTCCCACCATCCCTACCACCATTCTTTCCCACCACCCCTGCCACCATCCCTTCCCACCACCCCTACCACCATCCCTACCACCATTCCTTCCCACCACCCCTACCACCATTCCTTCCCACCACCCCTACCACCATTCCTTCCCACCACCCCTGCCACCATTCCTTCCCACCACCCTCTCCCACCATTTCTATTACCTTCGCTTCCCTTCCATCACATCAAACAGCCTTCCCATCCCGCCGCCCCTTATTCCATCTTTTTCCTCCGTCCCTTCCCCATCTCACGCCTTTTCTTCCTTCCGCACCCCTTTCGCTTCCTATTACCCTTCCCTTCCCTCCGCTTCTCCTTCCCTCCTCCCTTCCACGCTCCTTCCTCTTCCTCCTCCCCTACCCCTTTTTTCCCAGTCCTCTGCTCCTTTCCCCTCCACACCCCTTCCTCTTCTCCTTCCCTTGCCAATCTCACCTCTTCTTCCCATGCCAGTCTTACCTTTTCACCGTTTTCTCTTCCCATTCCCATTCCGACCTCTTCTTTAAACCCCCCCCCCTTTTTTTTTCCCATATTTATTTCCCTACCCCCTTTCTTCCTCCTTTTCCCTCCTTCCACCCCTCCCTCTTCCCTATCCCCTCCTTCCACTTCTCTCCCCCTTCCTCTTCCCTATCCCTTCCTCCCACCTCTCCCCCTTCTTCTTCCCTATCCCTTCCTCCCACTTCTTCCCCATCCTTTTCCCTATCCCATCCTCCCACTTCTCCTCCTTCCTTCGCCTTATCCCTTCTTCCCACTTCTCCCCCTTCCCCTTCCCTATCCCTTCCTCCCATTTCTCCCGCTTCCTCTTCCCTATCCTTTCCTCCCTTTTCTCCGCCTTTCTCTTCCTTATCCATTCCTCCCACGTCTCCCCCTTCCTCCTGTCTTTCACCACTCACTCCTCCCTCCTCCTCATCCCCTATTCCTTCCCTTACCCCTTTTCCTCGTACTTTGGTTAGGATGTGTGGCTGGGTCCATTGCAGTCCTTTGTGAGATTCTGATTGGTTTGAAAGAACTTTTTTCCCACCCTGTTTCGCTGTCCCCCCCCCCTCCTCTCTCTCTCTCTCTCTCTCTCTCTCTCTCTCTCTCTCTCTCTCTCTGTGTATGTGATTTTTTTTCTCCATTACATACCACTGATTTAGTATTACAGAATGTATTGGTGCAATTATGAAATCACGAACGGATATATTTGCATGCTGTATTTTTTACCGTAAATCATTATTATAAAGTGAATGTTGAAAAATTTTGTTGCGGAATGTTGCAGAAATTAAGCAGGAAGAATTCTCGAGGTACACATTCTTTCGAGTGTACATGTAATGACAGGCAAATGGTCAGTGAGACAGAATGATAAATATGATTAAAAAAAAAAAAAAAAGCACTAGGGGTGAAGTTGATAAAAAAATTATAAGAGTAATTTTAGACACGGAAAAATTTTGTGGTAAGCGCTGTTTAACATTATAGTAAAATAAAGGACTTTTGTAAATAATCGTCGTGACCAGCGCTGACTGAATTGAAATACTTACAGTAGTACCCCTTTACATGAGAGAGAGAGAGAGAGAGAGAGAGAGAGAGAGAGAGAGAGAGAGAGAGAGAGAGAGAGAGAGAATAGGAAACTGGTGAGAAAGAGGAGAGGAGAGAGTGAAAATAGAGAAGAAAGAAACAGCCACAGACAACAAAGGCAGTGAGAGAAGGGGAGAAGCACAGGCAATAGATGAACTAAAGAAATTGTGTTAACTGAAAAGCCAAAGGAAGGAGAAAAGGTTATTGTACTGTAAAAGTGAGGGACGATGATAAAAATACAAGACAAACAAACGAAAATTTAGGGGGGAGAGAGAGAGAGAGAGAGAGAGAGAGCGCAGCTTCTTCCTCCTCCTCCTCACCACCTCTCAGACATTAGTTATTCTCAAAACTATCAATATCCGCCATCACTCCCTGCCAACAATTCCAATATTCTGGCTGAGAGGCGGTAAGTGGCTAAGCACACACATTTGTCAGTGTGGGACGCTTCTTTGTTTCTCTGCCAAGTTTTATTATTATTATTATTATTATTATTATTATTATTATTACTACTGCTACTACTACTACTAGTTATTATTATTATTATTATTATTATTATTAAATATCTGTGTTATTATTTTCACCATTTTTATGCCGGCTCGTACGTCCCTCAAAAAAAGTATTTCGCCGATAATGATAAAATAAACAAGGCCCTTAGACATAGATAAATGTATTATGTTAGTACTCGAGACTAAATAACTTTATTTTGCTGTGGTGGTGTATGTGCTTCTAGATTAACAATGAATACAGGAAATCAGGGCATATTTTTTATTAGCACCAATATCACGGGTCACAACGCTACATCCACGCTTCAGTAAAATGTTAAGGACTCCAAGTGGTGCAGTTTTTTACTTATTTATATAATTATTTATTTATGAAGATTGTACCAGTGCTGCTTACCTGGTATCATCCATACATCCATATGGTATAGTTTCAGTCATCGTCACTTTTTCTTTTCTTCTTGCTGACACAAGCCCAGTCTCTTCCAATAATTAGTTTATATGATTTGTCGCTGCCTTGACAGTCATGTTCGTTTGTGATTGTCAGATATTTCCTACCGTCAGTATACAGGGTGGTCCGTAAATTCCGTCCCACTAGAAACGCCAGGTGGTATTTTTTTGCAGGCTTGGTGATTTTTTTTAAATAAAAAATGATTTTTTTTATTTATTCGAGTTTTTTTTATTTTTATTGATTTTCTGTTTATAGCTAATATTTCAAAAGCAGTATACGGAATACTGTTAACTTCATGTCATGTCTATCCACTGATGGGTCAGGCTGAAAGCCACTGCCCAGAATCCAGATACATACCTGTTCAAGTCCTGTCTGTACACTACTGGTTAAGGCTGAGTTGCCAGTGGTAATCAAGACAGCTCGTTCCATAGCTGATTATATTACAAAACAGAAAAATCTTTCAGATGATTTTACTATGACATGGCCTTAAGTGACCAAGCATAGCCTACCCAGTCTTATGGCTTTGGTTTTTTATTTATGGCTCATTATTTCAGACGTACAGATAATTTCAATACATAGTTACACAAATGTTAAAATATTTTTTCTGTCATATAATGTGGCAGTTTGTAATGGCACTATTCTCCAAAATCTTCTAACTTAATGCTTAAGTATCTGAATAAATGAATGCCAACACAAAGTTATACACAACTTTTATAAACCTTCAGATTTTATTTTTGCTGACTTTTAGATAAAAAATAAAGAAACAAAAAAAAATCAATGATTTATATTACATGATTAAATCAGTTTGATTTAAGCAGTGCCAACTTGATTTTTGTATGGCGGGGCCGGCTCAGTGTAATGCTGTGGGCGTGGATGTAGCAGTGGGAGAAGAAAATTTATATATGATGCAAAGTAGACATTGATAACCCTGACTGAGCCGTCCTCACAACACACGAGAAATCACCAGGCGGGATAAAAGTGGAGCGTTATATCTGGACCACCCTGTACCACCCCTGCTTATTGCCCGACACTTGTTCCTTACCATGAAATTTGCGTCCTTACTGTCTGCTCCTTTCTTTGTGCCTTCTTTCCTTCCGACCTGGTGGTGACAAGACCCACAGCGTAACAATCTGTGTGTGTGTGTGTGTGTGTGTGTGTGTGTGTGTGTGTGTGTGTGTGTGTGTGTGTGTGTGTGTGTGCTACCACCCCCATCCTCACTAGCCACCACTCACAGCCAAAATTACCTCCCGTCTAGCATCGTGGTCCATGTCGTGATGTGGGGGCGGGGGTGGCAAGGTGAGGAGGGAGGAGAGGGAAGACGGGACGGGTGGGGGCGGGGGTGGCAAGGTGAAGAGGGAGGAGAGTGAAGAGGGGACGGCCATAAAAGACGACAATCACCATCATAATCTAAATCATCGCCATCATCACCACAAAATGATTTATTGCATAACACTGACATAGGGAAGCATGCATCCCGTTCCCATTTCCTCCTTTTCTGTGTGGAAGGATCTGCTTTTGCATGAAGGTAAAAGAGCAAGTTATTCAAACTGACAGCAGTAGATGTGTGTGAGGTGTGTCGGAACGGTACCTAAAACTGACTCAGCCATAGATATGTGTATATTATGTGCCTGGGGTCTTAAGTTACCTCCTCTGCTTGTACTACCAAGTTCGAGTGAAGGTGAACTTGTTGAAAGAATTTGAGATATAAAAGAAAAAACTTAGTCGTCAAAAGTTAATGAGCTCAACTCCTTCAACCCACGAAGTCTCTCCTGTGCTGATTAAAACTGTCTGATTTTAAGCTCCGTCCACATTAAATGCTTGCTGGCTTGGGCTGGTGCGAGCAGGAACTGCAATGGGTTTCAGTGATGCTGAATTCCCACCGGCACATGTTTCCTCCAGCATGCATCTGGTGTGGACGTTTACTTAGCCTGCAGAACAGAACAAAGGCCTCCTTGTGGTGAAACTGTTAAAGTTGCCGGACTGTTAATTATGTTGGCGTAATTGTTTCGTATTGTTTGAAATTGATGTTTTAAAATGAAGTCAGAGTTTCATCACATGACTGTAATAGTTCGGGCTGTTAAGAGGCTTCCCCTGTTGCATGTAAATCACGGGGAATTACCATAGTGCCCCTATGCAATCAGCATATCCGTTCCTCTATTGCTTTTAAATCATCCCCTTAATTACCCACCCTTCCTCCCTCACAGTCTCCCACACCCCCTCTCGTACACTTCACCCATCCCCACCCTTCCCCCCTCCTTCAATCTCCCACACCCCTTCTCCTACAGTTCACCCCCCCTCCCCCTCCCCCCTCCTTCAATCTGCCACACCCCCTCTCCTACACTTCACCCCCCCTTACCCTCCCTCCTACTTCAATCTCCCACACCCACTCTCCTACACTTCACTCACATTCACCCTTCTTTCCTGACAGTCTTCCACACCATCTATCCTACGCTTCACCCACTCTCACCCTCCCTCCCCCATTCTCCCACACCCTCTACCCCGCACTTCATCCACCCTCACCCTTCCTTCATCACAATCTCATACATCCCCTCTTCTACACTTCATCCACATTCACCCTCCCTCCCTCCCTCCTTCAGTCTCCCAAACCCACTTTCCTACACTTCACTCACCCTCACCCTTCCTCCGTGTCTCCCACACCCCTTCCCCCACACTTCATGCACCCTCATCCTTCCTCCCTCACAGTCTCCCACACCCCCTTCTACACTTCACCCACCCTCACTCTTCCACTCCCACAGTCTCCTACACTATCTCCTCTACACTTCACCCACCCTCATTCATCCTCTCTCACCGTCTCCCACACCATCTACCCTGCACTTCACCCACCCTCACCTTTCCTCTTTCAGTCTTCCACACCCTCTCTCCAACACTTCATACACCCTCTTACCCCTGTTGCCCCTTGATCTGTCTCTTCAGCGCCGGTACCAGTATTTGTCTTTATCTGTCCAGTATCCACTATACTCCTTTACGTTACCTTGGCCTAAAACTTCGCCCTTTTGCTGCATATTTCACGTAGCTCCGTTGCAGAATAACAACACAGCAAATGTACCTCCTTTTGCGCAACACCTCTTCGTGACTAGCATCCTGTTCTAGGGTTAACCTTTTATTATACCTCAGCATTCAGTATGGAGAGACGGCAGTGTTAGGCCAAGTTAGAGTAAAAATACCATTAAAATTTTCGACTTACTCACAGCAGTTTATGCATATGTAGTAAAATTCGTAGATTTCATGAGCTCTCCATTCGCCATCACTCCCTCTAACTCATCTTTTTGTTGCTATTGTCGGCATCAAAATCCTGACATTCCTCCCCCTTCTTTTTCCGTTATTTTGAAAAACAGCGTGTCGTGCTTAAACCTTAACTCGCAGAAAGGAAGGAAATCCATTTTTTAAAATAATTATTACTGAGGCAGTTCGTGACAGAATGTGCCATGCTTTTCTCTAGTGTTGCAGACTAAACGCGTGTGTGGAATGCTGAATGTTCTGGTAATAGTAATCCATAATATAGTCTTCTTTTTTTTTTTTCGTACATACTTTTTTCCGGCATTCATCCAGCATTCCCAGTAATTTTCTAATGCCCTCTGTTTCTGTACTTCTCTTTCATAATCCTTTCTTTCTTAATGCTCCAGCATTCTCACCTTCCTGTCCAACTTTCCCTTTATATCCTTTTCTATAGTTCCTGCAATTTTCTGTCACAATTACCATCAGGTCTTTTCTTCATTCTGTAGTCTTCTTCTAGCATCTCTAATTCTCTGTTGTCTTTCCTATTTTTCCTCCCGTTTGTCAAGAATCCCTTTCTGCACATCCAACCTTCTGACTATCCTCCCCTACCCCTGCCTGTCCCATGTGGAGAGACTTTCCTCCGGTTAGCAGATTACCTCCAGGGTTTTCTCCACCACAGTAATGGCAGGGACTTACAGTAGTTCTCTCTCTCTCTCTCTCTCTCTCTCTCTCTCTCTCTCTCTCTCTCAATTGGTTATGTTACCCTTCTACAGTATGTATGAGTGTTTGATTACCTTGCTATGCTTTCCATGAGTTTTGTAGGAAATGGCTGAAATAATAGATAGAGGAATGTTATTAATGGTTCCCTTTGTGTGTGTGTGTGTGTGTGTGTGTGTGTGTGTGTGTGTGTGTGTGTGTGTGTAATTCACCGGGTCGGTCAGGATCACTTGATGGTCGTGATCGTCAGCTTTTACCCTCCCGGAAGGGAGCTGAGAGCTCATATAGTCCGATCTAAGGGCAAGGCTGTGACCTTCACACACGCACACACCCGTCCCCTTGCTCAAGGGGGACAGTTACCACCCTCTTCGTCAGTGAAACTTTTCGCAACCTGAGCGAGGTGCGAACTCCCGTCTACCAGATGGCAAGCGAGAACGCTACCACTGAGCCAGCGAGCGGTGTGTGTGTGTGTGTGTGTGTGTGTGTGTGTGTGTGTGTGTGTGTGTGTGTGCGCGCAAGTTGACAGATCAGGTTATGTGGCTGCCATTCATGTCAGACCTTGTCCTGCAACCGATTGTTATCAATATCATGTCATTTTATCCTTGGCTAACCCTCAACACTTCCACCAACTTTGGTCCAGATCTGATGTAAACTCTTTGTTGTAGACACACACACACACACACACACACACACACACACACACACACACACACACACACACACACACACACACACACACACACATGTAGACAGCAAAACAGTACACCCTGCTCTTCCACACCAGGATGTAATAAACTGTGCCTCAGCAGCATCTGACCCATGACCTGTGCAGCTAATAAGTGACGGAAGTTGTTTTGATCTATCGCACGCGCTTCCGTCTATTTGGTCGCATCCACACCATGTGCTTGCAGGCGTGGCCGAAGTTCTGCCACTTAGTAACCTAAAGAAGTTCTCGCCCGCGTCCAGTGGGGCCACCTCTATGACTCCAAACTGCCGCCAACACCAGCAAGCATTTGATGGGGAGGCGGCATTACACCAGTCACACACTTCCGGCTGGACATAAACCCAACTTGATAACAGCAACTCCACACATACCTACCCCTTTTACTGAACTTGTCGACTTTCCAGCAGCTGCATATCACTTGAAGGGTAGAGGAGTAGGAGGAGAGGAGGTTTTAAGAAGATTTCCCCCTCCCCTTCCCTTTGCCTAACAGCAGGCCCACAATTTGGCCATAACTAGATGGCCCCGACAGGAACACTGGCTCGCTGTTTCCTCACTTCCTCCACTTTACACCTGCGCCCCCTTCCAATTTACACAGGGTAGGTCAGACTTGAGAGAGAGAGAGAGAGAGAGAGAGAGAGAGAGAGAGAGAGAGAGAGAGAGACTGCATAGTGGGTAGGAAGGGAAAATGAGCTAGGGAGAAGAAACAAGAAAAACAGCTTGAATGTGTAGAAACGAAGTGACAGTCAATGCAAGTACAGAACGGAGCAGTGAAGGGAGAACAGAGGGAAGACAAGAAGCAGAAACCAGGGAAGGAATAGATTTTTTTTTTGTCTTTTAATTCTTATAAATAAACTTTTGTCGTGTGCAGTGTTGTACACCATGTATTGCACTCTCGACTGTGCAGATCTGTTCTCTTACACATTCACTCACACAGACACTATAGAGACATTAACACGACTACACATCTCTACATGCATACAGACACATCCTAACACACGTACACACAGATCTCGTCCCGCCGTGTGTGTGTGTGTGTGTGTGTGTGTGTGTGTGTGTGTGTGTGTGTGTATAAGAGAGTGAGGAGGCGTGTGTGTACGGTGATGAATGGGGCAGGAGGGAGGGAGGGATGAGGCAGGGATGGAGGCATTGGGCAGTGGGTAAGTAGAGAGAAATGTGAAGAAGATAGAAAGGATGAGACGGAGAAAAGAGGTAGTAACATACTAGGAGAGTAAGGGTAGGAGGAGGAACTGAAGGAATGTAAGGAAAGAAGGGGGGGGGAGGAAAGAGGGGAAAAGGAGCAGAAAAAATATTGGACATCAGGAGGCAAGGAGTGTAGAGAAGAGGAAACCTTTGTAGTGAGAGAGAGAGAGAGAGAGAGAGAGAGAGAGAGAGAGGAGGGGGTATATGAAAATACGAGCCATTAAGCGATTATCTTGTTGGCTACAAGTATTGGGCCTATATTACTGAAGTTAATGTTATATGACTGTACTAAAGGATGTGGGGGGTGGGATGTGTGTGTGTTGGGCAGTGTGCGTGTTAATGTGTGTAATAACTGCCACAATTAGACTCAATGTGTGTATGTGGATGGGTTGTGTGCGTGTGGGTAATGTGTTTCTGGAAGTCAGGTATATAAAATAAGTGTGTAAAGTGGATTAGTATGTGGTATTTTTCATCATGGTGTTTGTGTTCGTGTATTTAAAGCAAGTGGCAGTGCTGATATCAACAGTCTCTCAGACGTTGCCATATATTGTCATTTTCTCGAGGGACTGGGGGAGGACGGATGCTGGACTGGACAGAGGAAGAGAGAGAGTTCGGGCGTTAAGAAGAGGGCATTGGGTGTGGTGTGGGTGGGAGGAGTGGAAGAGAGAGGGCGTTGAGAGGAAGGCCATGGGTGTGGTGTGGGTGGGAGGAGTGGAAGAGAGAGGACGTTAAGAGGAAGGCCATGGGTGTGGTGTGGGTGGGAGGAGTGGAAGAGAGAGGGCGTTGAGAGGAAGGCCATGGGTGTGGTGTGGGTGGGAGGGGTGGAAGAGAGAGGACGTTAAGAGGAAGGCCATGGGTGTGGTGTGGGTGGGAGGGGTGGAAGAGAGAGGGCGTTTAAGAGAAGGCCATGGGTGTGGTGTGGGTGGGAGGGGGGTGGCGTGGATCAGACGTGAGGGCTGGTGTTAGGAGGCTTTATAAAGCTAATTAATAGTTTACTTAACTTTAATATCCATTTACATATTACTGATGCAAACTGGGTCTGTATTAAAAACACATGTACCATACAAAACAATATCAAGTATAAACATGGAATTAAAATCGGCAAGGAAGCAGGTAGTATAAAATTCCCTTTGTTACATACGACCTATGATGAAGGTTGGTTATACCGGTTTCGGCAGTTTTGTGGAACAAGGCTAATTTTACTAAGCATAGATAATCATTGAAATAGAGGTGTTAACTTTATTTTAGGATAATAAATCATTACTGTCATATGGCACAGTGCGGTGGTCGAGTGTTTAACATGGCAAGCTACGAAGATGCCGGCCCGATAGAGCCAGGATTCGAATCTTCATGTGGGAACCTGTTATCACTCGATTCAGATGTCTGCCCATCCCTTGTGGGTTGGTAAGTACATGAGTATGTAGGGTAAGTACTAGGAAGGTAACTGGTAACCTGGATGATGTAGTCGCCCTGTACCCCAGAAGAGTGGATGAATAACCCATCATAGGCTCAAAGGCCTAAGATACGGAGGTGAGCATACGGCTGAGCGCCTCATGGTGTCCATGCTGAACATACTGTACCTCAATACGGCAGATATCAGATTTACTGTATACGTTAAGTAGACATTCCCAAGTATAACTTATTTTTCGAGGGAATGGGGTGGGGGATTCCATCAATCTTGTGGCCGCTACAATTTCTCAGCTAAACACAATCGTTTCATGCTGTCTGTACAGAGGAAAATGACAAAGTGCGGTCATGTCAACGGAAGGGCGAAGAGAAAGTCAGTGTCCCTTTGATGGGTAAGGTTTCCCAGCTAACATCATCGTCTTGCGGCCATTTAAGACAAAATACGGTTTGTCTCTTATATGTGTGCTACGGTCTACGATAATTGCTCAGACTACAAGCACACTTCAGTAGTTAAGGAGAATTATCACTTTTGGAACAGTTTGGAAATGTTTTACTTTAATGACAACGGAAAAGTTACGAGTATGAGAACATTAATGGCAGTAACGATATGATACCATTTGGCTGGTAATGAAACAGTGCACTATATACGAAGCAGACCCGTACGTGGGATATGTCAGTCAGGATAGAGGGATGAGCTGAGCCCATTATTGGGGGGGGAGGGGAAGACGAGGTGCGGTCACGTCGCCTTCCCCTTTACTCCTCACGAGAAGTAGCCCCCGCCAACCCCACTTTTTTTTTATTCATCAACTCGCATGCAGGGCAGTGCACCCATTTAAACTAATAGTTACAGCAGACACAGTACATACGACAGTTGGTGACTGTTTGGTTTACTGTATATACCGTATTGCATGTGTTACTCTTCAGCCCCTCTCACAGTAGACAGTACGTCCATTCCGCCACTGAATCCCACTGTCTTCAACTCTATGCACAACATTGTGCTGAAATCATGCTTTGATATAGGAAGAAATAGGATGCGAATTGGAATGCGCGCGCGCTTATTGTACCCCTTCCATGTAAAACGGGATAACTTTGTAAATAGTTCACACACTGCACGGTGTCATTTATCATTACGCCATTATTGCCTTCACACATTAAATAATACAGTTATTAGATTATAAAATTTCTTTTTTTGCCCGTTATGGTAGTCAACGAACACAATGCAACAACAACAATACTCTTCATAATGCTTTGTCACAAAGTTTTCGCGAATATATTTCACTAAGTGTACAGCACGTTACATAAACCTGCAAATAAAGATGCAACAGAAGAGGTGCATCATAATAATATAAATGTCACTTGAAGAACAGTAATGGCACAGCCACATAGTAGTGTTGGTTGTGGCAGTGTGTTGCCGAGATGCTCTCAGCATTGTGCACAGCAGCCTGGACTGCAGATACAACGACCCACACCAAACACTCGCACCTCCCACAACATTATCATGAAGATACATGTATATGGACGAAGAACGAGACATCGGAAAATTCCTCCACTCTCCTTTCTTCTTGCAGTAACGTACTGTAATTACGACACGAAATTGATGGTAAGGTTGACTGGGGGACAACAGTCCTTATATCCGCCGCCTGGCCAGCACGCCCAGCCCCAGCCCCGCCACCACTGTGACTGAACACATACACACTCAGGGCCAGGGTTGGCAGGTCGATAGGGTCTACTCCCGCCCAACCCACCCGTAAAATAGCCCAATAATAGCCCAAACATTGCTTATGAAGTAATGCCATCCACAGCGTAGCCTCAATATACGTCTTCCCTCCCCCCCCCCTCCTTTACCTACTTCCCTGCGCGTGTGTTCATCCACAAAAAATACCTTTTACAACCATAGCATTACGTGTAGTGAGTAAAGCTTAATGTGGATGCTAGTTTCCGTTCATAGACTTCAGCATGCATGAATCCGTCGGCCATAGTGAATGGTCTTTCTCAGTGCTGCTCGATCTCAAGCATCTCTCTGCCCAGTTCTTTATCCCTGAGGTCACAGTCTCTGACCTCATTTCAGATCTTATTCGGTCAGCCTTTCGAAACCCTATGTATAAATAATGTGTTCATAAGTATTAATCTGTGTGTGTGTGTGTGTGTGAAGCAAATCTCCTGAGACTGCCAGAACATTATTACTACAGAGACCATCATGTACGTACTGTGATCCATACAGTGCCAGAAAAGCGAAGAAAAAATTCTAAAGTTACCTCACAGCTTACACTGAATAGTGTAGAGACGTTTCCCTGTGGTGGCACCGGTAAAACCGATCGGCTCCTCTGTCCGGTGAAATCAACGTCTCTCATCTCCCTGCCAATCCCTCAGAAGGTGGATGGTGGACTGCAGGAGAAAGGCAGTTTAAACCTGCATTCCACAAGGTTCACGTTCCAGTTGAGCCTGGGACAACTACTACTACTACTACTACCACTACTACTACCACTACTACTACTCCTACTCCTACTGCTGCTGCTGTTGCTGAGGCTGCTGCTGCTGCCAAAAGAAGCCAGTAACCCTCAGCTCACAGTTCCTTAAATGTTCACATTATCATTGTTCGGCTTTACAGATTTCGTAATGCCTCTTTCCCGGCAATGTAATTTGCACATCACACCTTAATTACCCTCTTGTTTGCTAATAATGCAAACCATGTCGATAATAAAGGGATATAAATAATATAAAAGATGATTTTCTGGCCTAATAGCTAAGGCATCCGCTAAGAATGTCATTACGAAGCCTCTTACGTCATTTAGAATACGTGCCTTTAAACTAGCCCTGTTGTATGGTACTGGCCTTAAATCTGGCCCTGTTGGCGGGAACACAGCAACCTTGGTAACCCTGCAAGCACCACCACACCCCGCCTGGCTCGGCCCTGGCCAGGTTGCCAGATTTCTTCCAGCAAATGTAGTATTTATGTGTGTACTCGTAAAATTTTCTTTAGTAGGGAAGTTACCTTTTTTGGCTGAATATATAAAGATTATTCTGACACTATAAATATACGCATTTCATAGGTATATGTGACAGGTGTGACTGAATTTGCGGTAAAATTATAGGCTAAGGTTGGACTGGCAGTGGAGGGTTGTGAGGTGGGTGGGGAGTGTTACCTGATGCGGAGGGGGAGCCCGTACCAGCCCTTCACCAGGGGAACTAATACCAAATTTATTCTTGTTGCTTCCATGCAGTTTATGTTACGAGAACAGCTGACTAATGCAGGGGTTTATGAAACGTCTCTTCCGACCTGAATAACGCTGACCAGAGATTTAAAAAAAATAAAAATAAAAATAAAAAATAACCCATTCGTAATAGTGAAGTTATGAGGCTCCTATAACCTTTATAAATCCAGTAACCTACCACCAGTCGACCATCCACTTACTATACTTAGTTGATTTCAACACCTTCATTCCTGCTAATACCAGTTATGTATTTTGAAAAAAATTAATCGATCATTGCCGCCACACGACAGGGAACGGAGAGAAAGAGAGAGAGAGGGGTGGGGAGGGGATTGGGCTGAGGTGAATAAGAGGGAGGAAAGATGGGAGGTTTATTACTATTTGGTTAAGTGGACTGTCTTTTATGACTCTCTCTCTCTCTCTCTCTCTCTCTCCCGTCTCAGGTCGTGGGTGGGTCAGGGGAAGGTAGGGCAGATATAAGGCACAGGTGGTTAGAGGAGACAATGTTTTGGTTTAGGTTTGGTTGTTTATTTGTTGTGGACATGCGTTACCGTGTGAGCCTCCATCCTGCAGACTCAGTGGCAGTCAGCAGGGCTCGAACCCATTCCAGAGCGACCCTGGAATGTGATGCCATTACCAAACCGACCCAGCTAAGTCGCCGCCACTCTCCCTTTACTCACACATTATCAGCCCATCACACACGCCTCGCTCGGCTTCACTCCCCTACCCCTAGCCCTTCAGGCTATTGAGAGAGAGAGAGAGAGAGAGAGAACTTTTGTGCCTCACCACCACAGCTGGTGTCACAGGATGGTGTTCTGAATGTTCACTTGGATAAAGATGATTGTTTCGCTTCATTTCAGTGTAGAATGATTGCCTGTTGTTCTTCAGCCATTATTAATAGTATAATGTAGCTGGTTTCTTGTGTAATGAAAATTAATGATAATGTGGGGAGTTATGAATATACCGGTATTAAGAATGAGAAGGAGAAGGGTTAGGATTACAGAAGAATTAGTGAAGGAGGGAGAAACCAAGGCGAGAACGGGAGAAGTGCAGTGTTATGAGGTAGGGGAGGTGATGAAGGGGATGGCGGAATACATTGTACCAGGTTATGAAACGGATATGGGGAGGGGGAGGAAGAAGTGAAGAAAGGTTACGCTGAATGAGAAAGTTAAGGTGATAATGAGGAAGAGCTTTACGAAATAAGGGGAGAGTTTGCATAGGGTGAAGTAATTAAGGAAATTGAATCAGAGTGAGACAAGTAGTGTGATAAGTCCTTGATGATACAGAACTATAAACTGTAAATGGGGATCGTTATATCAAGGTTAACACAGCCACGCCTGACCCCTGGACACGTCGTTCAGTATCTAAACCTGATCCATTAGCAAAGACGACTCGCCTATGGCGAATGGCGAAGCAAAATTCTTGCCCATAGGACAGGAAGCCGAAGACTTTGCTTATTGCTTCCCTCTTCCCTCCTTCCTTCCCCACCGCCTGCCTTCCTGCCCCTCATCTCCGGCATTCCTCCCTGCACCCCTACTGGTGGTGAAGTCAAGCTAAGAGTTCAAAGCGATCACCATCACATTCACCTGGACACCCTAATTTACTTCTGTCCCGCCCATACCATCCCTCTCACCTCATACCAACCCTGTCCCCATACCTTCCCTCAGGCTGAGTGTGTGTGTGTGTGTGTGTGTGTGTGTGTGTGTGTGTGTGTGTGTGAGAGAGAGAGAGAGAGAGAGAGAGAGAGAGAGAGAGACAGGAGGGGTGGAAATGGCTTACTGATGTCTGATTGATTAACCTGTCGTTCAGGGAGGCAGCATTGGTCAGGGTGAGGGTGAGGGTGAGACTGAGGGTGGGGAAGATGAGGGTGGGGGTCGGGCTGAGGGTGCGAATGAGGGGTAAGTTTGAGAGTAAAAGGCTGAAGGAAAAGGTAGTGTTTCGTTAGGGGAGTAAGAAGGAGAATGAAGAGTAGAGGAAGAAATATGAATATGAAGAGGCACAAATGAGAATGTGAGCGGACACGAATGAAAAACAGGTGATGGGAGACAGGGAATGGACACGAGGAGAAGACGATGAAGTGGAAATAGTAGATAAACAAGGAAAGGAAAATGATGAACAGAGATTAGGAGGGAGAGAGGGGTTTGAAGAGAAGGGAATAAGAATGCGGAAAGTTGGGATCAAGGGGAACCTTATTTTCCCCAACTTTGTTCCTCCTCACTGCCTCTCCTCTTCATCCTGCTTCTTAACTCACTCTTTTTCCACCCATTCCACATTACCTCCTCTTCATCCATCTCTTCTTCCAGTTCCCAGCCTCTCTTTCTCCCATCTCTACATCCTTCTTCCTCCTCGTCCTCCCATCACCTTACCCATTCCATCTATTCCTCACCCACTCTCTCCCTGCAGCCTCCCCACCTGCCTCTCCTCCCTTCTCCGCACCCTCCTCTCCTTCCTTTCTGTTTCCCGCCCGCCTTTCCTTCGTCTCACAAAACATTCGTCAGTTTGCTTTATTATTGGTTGTTCCTTCCATTGTGAAAATGTTGAGAGAGAGAGAGAGAGAGAGAGAGAGAGAGAGAGAGAGAGAGAGAGAGAGAGAGAGAGAGAGAATAAGAAAACGCAGAATTTATGAGAGAAGAATACAGTATAATGATGTCCTGACTAAAATTAGGTAAATGAAGTAGGAACGAGTGAATAAGAATGAGATAACATAATTAGGAGAAAGCACAGAGGGCGATGAAAGAAGTGACAGAGATAGATATGAGAACAATACAGATAAAGAGAAGAATGAGGGAAAGAGGAAAAGAAATTTGGCATTTGGAAATAGACATGGAGAAGAGAAAAATACAAAAAGGAAAGGAGAGAGGAGGGAAAGAGGTGAACAGTCTGCACAAAGGAGCATAGATGATGTCATAATATACGGATAAATAGAGACATGAGCAGATAAGAGCGAGGTAGAGTAGTTGGTGATGGAATAGGAAAGGAGGGGAAATATAAGAAATAAAAGAGGGAGGAGGGAAAGAGGTAATAAATCAGAATATTCTCGCCATATTTTTCAAGATCAAAGGTAGTGATTAGAGCGGGTCCTGCCTGGAATATTTGATGAGAGAGAGAGAGAGAGTTAAATATTTCCACTTCTCGTTAAGAAATTTACAATACATACTTGTAGAGCTTATAGAAAATGATGTACCGTTACCCACCAGTCAAAGAAAAATAAAAGTCATGTTAAACCTTTGTAAAATATTTTCCGCACACTGAATCCTGATGCACAGGAACAAAATAATCTCCATTAGAATTGTAAATGGATGTGATGATTGACGTATTACCAGAGACTGTCGGATGGGAATAATGTTTGTGCTGTAAGATTTGACTTGATAATGCGCTATATTTATCCTTGAATAAATCCTAAACAAACGTGGCTCTGCGTCAAATAAAATATCTACGTTAATCAGTGGAGTAACGGATGTTGGAAAGGGACGCCCTCGTGTCGTGGCATCGATGTAACCCGGCGACCCAACTGCCTGGAAACTAAAAAAAAAAAAAAAAATCCTTATCTCCAAAGAGAGGATGGTGGACTGCCGAAGGTAGTTTAAGCCAGCAGTTCACCGGGTTCACGTTTCAGCCACAGTGTAGTAACACATGTCTTCTATATTTTAGTCTCGCAAACGCCACACTTATATATTAAGCTTAGGATAGAGCCCTGGGGTGGGTTTCTTGAACGTATTTACGATAGATTCCCTGTTGTAACTTAGGCTTGTTTCGCGGGAACAGCGAGATACATGAGGATATCCTGGCGTCTCCCTTCTTTGTCCTTCCAACTTGAACAAAACAAATAAACGTGACCAAATTTTCTTCTCGTAACCAAGATAACTATTTCTAGGAGGAACAGGAGATATGGGAAGACCCTGAACCTAGTTTCCCTAGTCTCCCTTAAAAAAAAAAAAAAGAAAGAAAGAAAGAAAGACGAGGAATTGTTCGTAAGTTTGTGTGTGTCAGCCTTGGTTGTGAAGTGTTAGAATTTTAGTAATTGATATTCGGCTGCTTTGCCAAATATATATATATATAACGGGAAGTGTGCGGCAGTTAGTGGGAAAGTTGTGAAGGTTGTGGCTGATTTGAACCTTAACGGATGAGAGAGAGAGAGAGAGAGAGAGAGAGAGAGAGAGAGAGAGAGAGAGAGAATATTGCACAAGAATGCGTATTTACTCCTAATTCAAATGAGTGACAAATTTCCTTTATCATCTGGATTGAGTATTCTCCCATTGGTGTGTTATTAAGGTCTCTCGCAGGCTGCAGTTTATGCTGACCTCGGTTGTCTGTCGCTGTGTATTTCATGTGTTTTATGGCCCGTGTGTGTGTGTGTGTGTGTGTGTGTGTGTGTGTGTGTGTGTGTGTGTGTGTGTGTGTGTGTGTGTGTGTGTGTGTGTGTAGTTGCGTGCTTGTCTGAAGATGTTAAGTCATATTGGTTTATGGCCTTATTAATCCCAGTGTAACAGCATGTGGTTTTATTATTGTTTGTCTGCTTGTAAGCTTAACGAGGTGCTGGAGAAGGACGCCTGCATGTGGTGGCACTGATATAAACGAGTGTTGGAGCGGCCTCTCACCAGAAAATAGGATCGTGCGCTGCGGGAGAAGGCCAGCTTTTGGTTTGTAGTCCACCGGGTTTACGTTCAGATGAGTTCGGGGTTGCATCTGCCACCACCACCACCACTTCCACTGCAGCTACTACTACTGCTACAGCCACCACCAACACCACCACCACCACTTCTACTGCTGCTATTACTGCTACAGCCACCACCACCACCACAACTTCTGCTGCTACTACTGCTACAGCCACCACCACCACAACTTCTGCTGCTACTACTGCTACAGCCACCGCCACCACCACCACCACTTCTGCTGCTACTCCTACTGCAACAGCCACCACCACCACTTCTGCTGCTGCTCCTACTGCTACAGCCACCACCACCACCACCACCACTTCTGCTGCTACTCCTACTGCTACAGCCACCACCACCACCACAACTTCTGTTGCTAATACTGCTACAGCCACCACCACCACCACAGCCATCACCACCAGCACCACTTCTTCTTCTTCTTCTTCTTCTTCTTTAGCGATTATTTTTCACGTTTTTGTAGAGGACGCGTTTATAATTATTTTTCACCTTCCAAAGTTCCCAGGAGGCGACTGGAGACTTAACCAGTTCACACACACACACACACACACACACACACACACACACACACACACACACACACACACACACACACACACACACACACACACACACACACACACACACACACCTTTCATAGCTGCGTTCTTTTGTAGCGTTTGTTTTTTCCTGGTTTTTAATTAATTCCGGTTTTATTTTTTCTGTCTGCTTATCAACTCCATTGTTTTTTCCCTGTACTCAATATGTATAAGAACATAAGAAGCAGGACAGCTCCAACAAGAGTGATCAAACTTCTAGATTAAGACAAGGATAGCAAAGAACACTCTCTCTCTCTCGAACATAAGAAGCAAGGCATTTCCAACAAGAGTGATCAAACATCTTGAATAAGACAAGGATAGCCAAGAAGAAAACTCTCTCTCTCTCTCTCTCTCTCTCTCTCTCTCTCTCTCTCTCTCTCTCTCTCTCTCTCTCTCTCTCTCTCTCTCTCTCTCTCTCACTTGATTCCTCTCCTTTCCTTGCTTCTCCCTCCCTCTCTCCCTTTTTCCTCCACTCTCCTCTCCCTCCACCTTTCCTCGTACCTCCCCTCCCGCCCTCATAAGTCAGCTGCCCCCGCCCTGCACTTCTCTCGCCTGTCCTCTTCATCCTTTACACGCCCGGCTTTTTCCTCTTCGTACTCCTCTTCCTTCAGTTCTCTTTCTCTCTTTCCTTTCTTCCTCACATATTTTCTTTCACACATCCTCACTCCTCCTCTTTGCTATGTGGCGTTTTCTTTCTTACCTAATTGTTTTATACTGCATTTTTGCTTCGGTTCATTTTTTTTTCTTATTGCATACCTCATTTATTATAACGGTATATTTTTCTGCGCTTTCTCTGTAATATTTTTTTTCATTTTTCTGTACTGCAGGTAAAGGTTAGACTGAATTCTCTGGCACATTCTGTTGATAACGCTGTATTGAGGGTTCTTTGCCCTTTTTATTAATCATATTCACCTCAGTTTATAGTGGGAAATAGGGTAGGATGATGATGATGTGTGTGAGTCAGTGTTGTGCTTGGCTACACTCTCTTTTCATCTTTTTCTTCATCATTATAGTTTTCCCTTTATAATTTCACAGTACCTCCATCTGCTTCCCTGCTGCATGTTTTGCCCTTCCTTATTTCCTCTCTCTCTCTCTCTCTCTCTCTCTCTCTCATTTTCCACATCACTTTCCCTTTTCTTGTTTTCAGCCTCTTCGTTTTTCATCACCTCGTTAGGTAGTGTTTCCCATGGCACCATATTCCCTCCTTGTCGTTAGTAAGGGTGAGGGTGAGGCTGGTAAGGATGAGAGTGAGGGTAACTGTCAGTATGAGTGTGAATGTGGTGGTAAGGGTGAGATTGTTTAGAGTGAGGGTGAGTGTCAGTGTGAGTACGGGGATGAGGGCGAAGTTGGTGAGGGTGAAAGTGAGTGTCAGTGTGAATGTAAGGGTGAGTGAGGGGTGAGGGTGTGAGTGAGGAGTATACAGAGAGTGGCTGAGGTCACAACACTTGGCCCATATATGTAAAATCCTGTACACTCACACGCCCATCACCGCCTCCACCCACACCACAGGGATACCTTTTTATTTTGGTATTTGGCCATTTTGGGGGGTTAGTTAAGGGTCGTTATTTGAGGTGATTACCCTTAACACGTCAAGCCTTTACCCAACAATTATGGTTAGTCTGCCGCTCAGAGTCTGCGTTCACCGAAAATACTGTCCTTTTATACCTGCGTTTGTGAACAGTACTTATTCAACCCCATTGATACAGATAGACAGACAGACGAACAGACAGATATACAAGGAAAAGGACGAGGTAGAAGACAGACGCATAGAAAAGAAGACATTTAGAAGACCGACAGAGGGACAGGCAAGACAATGAATGACCGGCAGGGAGATAGGCAGAACACAGGCAGACAGACAGGGGTACAGACAGGTAAACAGATAGACAAGCACCACCCTTTGTTAGTGTTCACACCAGATCTTTGAGGCGAGATAGATTACATAGATAGAGAAACAGACATAGACACATAGAGAGACAGGTAAATAGATAGACTGATATACCAATAAATACCCACACTTGACAGACACAGCCTACTGCCATGCTTATATTTTAGACAGCAGATGTACTGGTGCGGTAGATATGTTGATAGACGGCGGTGTTATCTTGAGAGGAGGGAAAATCTTGTGTCCATTTCCCGTTCGTCTCATGTTACATAAAATCTTCTGATGCTTTGCCTTAGTGGGTGGGCCTTGCATGAGTAAAAAGGCTAAATAAGAATTATAGAGTTTGTAGGAGGGCCAGCCAGAGGTTTACGATGTACTGAGGTTATACATTCTGAATGCTGAAGTGACTGACATTTATTCACGCGGTGTTGAGTGAATGGTTGGGGAGTACATGAGGGTGGTGTGCGTGTGGGTGTGTGTACATGCGTGCACAAAGAAGGAATCAGAGTTTATAAGCTTGCCAAATTACCCTTTCCAAAGATTGCGATGAAAAAAGAGGTAATTTTGAATGCTGGAAAGATGTGAAGTTTATACCGTGCATTTGAAATGTTTGTATAAAAACTGAGGAATAATGTTTATGAGAGCCTGCAATAATTAAAACACTAAGAGATCAACAAAGAATGATAGTCAGATGTTAGCCTTGTAGCTGGTAAATCGTGAGTTGCTGGTATGGCCGTTTCTACCGTTGCATCCACCTTGGGAGTACCACACTGTTCCGCTGACTGTGTGAAAGAATAACGAGAGAAACAAGAAGCGGTGCCAAGGCACAGCAAACCCGTCCCCGGCAGTCATTTTAGTGCTGACGTATAAGCACAACATGATGTCTAGTCAAAGATGTCACTTATCAGATTTGGAGTAAATCAGGTGAAAATTGACGACTTTATGCCCATTTGAAATTTTACCCACCTGACACTGACTTCCCTGACACTGACTGGGGGGTAACCTCCCTGATGTAGTAACTCCCTGATGTAATGAGGCGTGTTACAGGATGCAGGTTTGAAAAATGCACTTTTAGGTTTTGGTTTCATGTCGATATGATGAATTTGAAAGGAATTATGGCGAAAAAGCGATTTTTTTTTTTTTTTTTTTTTTGGGGGGGGGGGCCTGCAGCATGGGCCTCGGCCCAGTTTGGTCCAGAATTTAATCAGGTGATCAGAAGATCATAGCCCATCATCCCTGTAATTTTAGTCAAAATCGCACCAGGAGTTTCGCGTAAAGTTGTTGACAGACAGACAGGCAGACACACCAATCGAGTGAAAACAATTCGGAGGGGCGGGGACGGGTAATAAGTAGTGGGACAGAAGAAATAAACTGACTCCCCAGAAAGATGCAAGAGGTTGAAAGTTAACATTATTATTAAGCAAGAAACTGAAGGAAATGTATAACTGTGAAGAAAATGAATAGTAAGTATTTTTAAAGAAATACCTGGAGGAAACTGGGGGATGAAGGAGAAAATTGAGAGAAAACACTTATATGATAATCGTTATAAAACCATTATTATGGGGTGAATGTGAATATCGGCAGGTAGTAAAATAGAAGCCGTAAAAGGCCGAACACTAATTTATTCATTTATTTTGTTTTACTTTCTTTGATATGGGTCTTACCATCTTGGGCGTCTAGTAATAACCTCACCCACCTCCGCACATGATGACACTTCGTATAGTGTTTTCAGTTTAACTTGACCTAAAATTGTCATCTCGCCGTCTTGAATGCTCTGTTGTAACGGTACATTAACACTAGAATATGATGCAACTCACGAATAGATGTCATGGAAAGAATGTGGAGCCCTAGTGTTGTCCTTTTTTGCCACCGAGCTAAGTGAAATAAACCACAAGAAAGGCGAAAATGTGGGCCAGCATAAGGTGAAAGCATATAGGAAGCCATCGCCTTGCTCTTATTGCTCTAGTGACAGGCCTCTTTCGCCTCGCCCAACATATTCCATCCTCTTCCAAGCTTGTCACCGCCATCAGTGCCTCCACTCGTTCCTCACACCCTCATTCTCATTTATGGCCTTATTTCTTCCTCCCTCACTCATACCCTGACCTTGCCGCCCCCCTCCTCCCCTTCTCTTGTCACCCCCACACCGCTCCCGTCGCCGTCCTCCCCTCACCCCAGCACCACCTCGACGGTTTTCCATCCTCTCCATCATACAGTCTCACATTCACACTTTCTTCACCCAACTGTTTCTCTCTCTCTCTCTCTCTCTCTCTCTCTCTCTCTCTCTCTCTCTCACGCACGCACGCGCTCGCGAAAATTCGTACAATCCAGATTGACGAAATATAAAATGTTCAGGCATTAGCACAGTCATACGGGGCGGTGTTGGGACAGACGGTGCAAAAACAGAAATTTGTTTCCGAATGGTTTTGCCAATATGTTTCTCCAGAGGAATGGAGTGAGATTACTTAGGCTAACCTGTCCTTCTATAGGTGCAGGGCCCGGGAAAGTGTGGTATAAATGGTACCAAAACACCAGGGCCTGGGTTAAAAGGGAGCCTGGAAAGCGAGCTTGGACCTTATTAATGTATTGATTTTGTTTATTTATTACGTAGCCTAGGTATAATCAATTGGATCATCTTTTCTCATATAAGGAAAAGAATATACCCGGTATATTGTCAGAATTACCATGCTGTGTTTTGCGTGGGAGGATGTCATTATGTCTGAAGGTTAGGGACATGTATCGTTTCGTAGCACCAGGGCCCCAAGGTGTCTCCCGGACCCTGTGTAGGTGTCGTTTGGATTCAGTGATTCCCTCAACACCTGAATTATATATAGAAAGTATGAAGTTTAGGATCATATTAAAAAAGATCAATACGATGGAACCCTAAAGAGTGTACCAATTAGCTTTGATATCATGAGTGATTAAGAGAAGGGTAGTACACTAAGTGCCATGTCCGTAATATCCCATGTAAAGCATATTTGGTAATTAAAGAGGTGAGGGCGGTAAGGGGTGGTGAGGGCGTCAGGGAGGGGAGGGGGAGACAACACAAGTTCTTTCCCAACCATTCGTATGCGAGGCCGCATGTCGACAAGGTAAGAGGGGACGGGAAGTGGGTTGGCAAGGGGGGGGGGGCGGTGCCAAGGAGGAGGGGATAGAAGGAAGGACGAAGAGAAGAAAAGGAGGGGAAAATTAAAGGATGACAGTGGAGAGTATTTGAGAAAAGTGAGAACCAAGAGAAAGAGGTCAGGGAGAGGGGGAAGGGAAGTACTGTGAATAAGAGGGATAAGGGAGGAAGGCTTTCTTTTGCAGGCTTCCAGGGTTTGATATTTAGGCAAAAATGAGAGAGAGAGAGAGAGAGAGAGAGAGAGTTTATGCAAGGAAGAAAGAACAAAGGCCAGGAGCCCGCAGATTGTTCCTTCCAAGAAAAAGCAAAAACAAGATAACAGCCAAATTCAAGATCCGTACATTTCGAGATGCCTAGACACACTGCTTTTTGAAAGACTGGAGATCATGGTGACAAGCAGAGATGTATGGTATGTACGAGGACTACTGGGCCTTCGGAGCAGGCTGTGAAGCCTATGTCCAGAAGTCGGACACATCAAAAAGAAGAAGAAGAAGAAGGAAACACAGACAGAGGAATACAGTTCCAGAGTTGATCTGTTGCATAAATGAAGGATTGGGAGTAACGGTCAAGTCTTGCATCAGAAAACTGGACAAAAAAGGGATGAGAGTTTGTTGATAGTTGGGTGTAACGCGCCCGTCTTAGTGGTGGGGTATGCAAACAGAGTTCAGAGGAGCAATGACCATTGAAGTAGCGATAGAAAAGAGATAAAGATGCAACAGTGCGGCGAAGAGACAAAGGTTGAAGGGAGCTAGAAAGAGGAGGAGATTTAATGAGACGAAAAGCCTTTGACTCCACCTTGTTGAGAAGAGCTGTATGTGGGGAGACTCCCCACAAATGAGAGTTGTACTCTACACAGGGGCGAACAAAACCCTTGTATAAAAGAGCAGAACGGAGATGAGTAAAATATATTTACAGAAGAAAGACAGATATGGTTTGAACACGCAAGAAACAGAGATATGGGGTAAAAGTTAAGAAGATAGGGGAGAGTGAGATGATGTGGCAGTGATGGAGTTGGAGACTGTTAGAAAAGAATAAAAAGTAAGAAAATACAAGAAAAGAACTTCATCAACAGGAAAAGAAAGGCCAAAGACAAAATCAGAGGAAGAAAAGTCCAATGCAAATGAGAATATAGGGTGACAGTATAGAGTAGGAGAAGGGAAAAGAGGGAACTGATCTTGGAATACAAGGGATGAGGTGACCAGGAAAAAAGTGAAACAATATGAAAACCCCAGGAAAACATTTTAAGGTATTTGGGAAATAATTGAGGAAGCAGGAGGTGAGTCATAGGATAAAATAACTATAGTGTTTTTACCCTAACTTGGCCCAGATCTTTGTCCTTTGCAGCTCTGTGGCAGAATAAGACAGTGCAATGATTATCCATCCTTTTCGCGGCACTTCTTCTTGACTAGCACCATATTCTGTTGTTAAGTTATTGGTATTCAGGATTAGGAGAGGGCAGTTGTAGGCCAATTTATTTTTAAAAAGGGGTATAGTGAAAAAAAATTAAGATCATAAAAAAAGCAGAAGAAATAGAGTTACAGGGGCAGCGGGGGTATAAATTCCTCTCAGAATTGCTACAGTCCCTCAAGAATGTATACAGTTGCAAATGCATCGCAGGGAGGAAGGGGGAGGAAGTGTGGAAGGGCAGCGAAATTCATCACGTAGTTATATGATCCCAACTTTCCCGTCCTAAGAACTTTGGTTCATCCCGGTGAAGAAATATTGCAAATAATAATCTACAGAACTGGTGGATGTGGTGAGATGATTTGCTTCTTTGCTATCCTTATCTCATTCTAGTAGTTCAGTTCCTTTTCTAGGAGCTGCCTAGCATGGGCCAACCGGCCTACTGCAGTTATCCTCTCTTCTTATGTTCTTATGTCGATAGAGCTGTGGTGGTGGCCAATGGGTGAATAACCATTGCTATTTGCCACTTGTTTTTAATGCGGCCGACTATGGACAAAAGCTAGGAAACCCGTTCCCGAGGTTCGGTAGCCTAGCGACGACACACCAACATAGTCCACTACAGCCCTCACACGCCTTTTTTTTTTTTTTTTTTTTCGCTTAAACGAAGAGAGGGTAAATAGACAGAGAAGGTAAGTAAGTGGGAGGGAAGGAGGGATTAGAGGTTAAATTAGGTTTAATACCCAGAGGGGCTATATCCAGTACGTTGGCATCATATATACCAGTAAGTGAGGAGAGGATGTTCAGGGAATATTGTCCACGACTGTACTTCTTCGGTATTGATACATGTGTTGGCTGCTGCTGTACATGTGTTCAGGCACAGGAATATACGGCTTTTTCAGATCTTGTCATCAGTGGCAGATCTGGTGGAGAAGTGTGACGCAAATGAGTGGCATGCACATCCCTCCCCCCCCCTTTGGTTATGGCTCCACCGTGGAGGTATCCTATACTACCTTCATGAGACCTACATACTGTACTCGTACCCCTGCTTACACACACACCTCCTTCCTCGGTAACGAACCCTCACACCCCTGCTCACAAGCCCCTCACCCCTTGCTGATGGACCTACACACACCCAGAGCCATTTGACTTTGGACACACACACACACACACACACACACACACACACACACACACACACACACACACACACACACACACACACACACACACACACACACACACACACACACACACACACACACACACACACACACACACACACACACACACACACACACACACACACACACACACACACACACACACACACACACACACACACACACACACACACACACACACACACACACACACACACACACACACACACACACACACACACACACACACACACACACACACACACACACACACACACACACACACACACACCTTTATAAACCCTGATTACCGGCTTGTAAACCTACAGACAACGTGCATTAATACCGAGTTATTTAGCATAATCTGGCGCTGGACTGTGATGCATCAAATATTAGTGTGTGACCTTAATCCATCCACCTCTACTTACTGACCACTTGGTTCCTCAGCGACAGTTTCACACAGTTACCTAGAGTTTAAATGTCAGCCTCTCTTCTCATTTATTTTTCTTTACTTGTCAGGCAATTGTTGTTTGCATTATTTTTCTAGTTTTTAAGGGTCGTCATGGAAGATTTAAGCTGGAATTCATTGGTCGTTTGTGCTGCCGTTCTTACCTCACAGTTGTGTCGTCCTTCACATTCACCTGTTCATTTTCTCGTTTCGTTGGCTCTTGCACTTTCCGTAGAATTGAGAAAGTGTCGGCTGGCTCGTCCAGGCAGTGGCAGTGGAAGGTTTAGTAGTAAAGGGATAAGTATAGCAGTGTTTACGTCTAGCTGTTATGTACTGTATATGTGTCACAGCCTGTCAGTGTGTCCCAGTACATCTTCCGTCATCAGTCTGCAGAATTTTGTCATTTTCAATTGTTCATAAATTTCTGTAATCAGACTGTGTGTGTGTGTGTGTGTGTGTGTGTGTGTGTGTGTGTGTGTGTGTGTGTGTGTGTGTGTGTCAGTCAAAGCTTGTGTGACCTATCATTTATGCTTCTCGCCACATCCTAAATTAAAGTTTCTCTTCCTCCTCCAATTCTGTTGCTTTTTTGATCTCCTTATATATATTCTTTTCTTTTTTACCTACCCCTTCATCCCGGATTTAGGTTGCTTTTCCTCGGCCTTTTCCCTCTCCACCTCATCCGAGATTTAAGCCAGTCTTCCTCCGTTTGATCTGACCTTTCTCTTCTCCTTCCTACTCTTTCTCTTCGACCATCACAAGCAGCCACCCTTAAAAAAAAAAAAAAGGAAAATCTGGTGTGTGTAATATGTAATTTTAGGTAATTACTGGTGCTGGAGGAGTAGGCTGACAGGGAGGAAGATGAGGGAGGAGGTGATGTCAGAGAGCATGATGGTGAAGGAGGAAGATGATGTCAGTGAGCTTTTCGTCTCATTAACTCTCCTCCTCTTACTGACTCCCTTCAACCTCTGTCTCTTCGCCGCACTGTTGCATCTTTATCTCTTTTCTATCGCTACTTTAATGGTCACTGCTCCTCTGAACTGTCTGCTTGCATTCCTCCACCTCTACGACGGGCGCGTAGCACCCGTCTGGCAGCAAACTCTCATCCCTTTTCTGTCCAACTCTCTAATGCAAGAGTTAACCGTTACTCCCAGTCTTTCATTTATGCAACAGGTCAACTCTGGAACTGTCTCCCTCTGTCTGTATTTCCTGCTGCCTATGATCTCCAGTCTTTCAAACGCAGTGTGTCCAGGCATCTCAAAATGATCGGATCTTGAATTTGGCTCTCTGTTGTATTTTGTTTTTCTCTTGGAGGGAACTGTTACTGCGGGCTCATGGCCTTTGGTTCCTTCTTCCTCGCATTAAAAAAAAAAAAAAAGGTGAAGGAGGAAGATGATGTGGATGAGCAAGATGAAGGTGAATTGAAAGATGAGATGAGGAGGAAGATGACGTCAGGGAGGAGTAGGAGGAGGAGGAAAAATGATATCAAGGAGGAGGAGGAAGGAGGAGGAAGATGATATTAAGGAGGAAATAATGTCAAAGAAAGCAGATAAGGAGTAGGTCTTCCTCCAGTTTCCTCTTGGCCCTTCAATGTTCTCCCTTTTATCTTTCTACTTCGTAATTCTTCGTTCTTCAGGCTTCATTTACTTCTCTCTCTCTCTCTCTCTCTCTCTCTCTCTCTCTCTCTCTCTCTCTCTCTCTCTCTCTCTCTCCTTCTGATATAACTCCTTCACGTGAAATAAGACGAAATAGGTGAGGGACACGGGGTGAGGGGGAGAGGAGGGCGATAAAGAATAGACAGGACAGGTTTACGATAATGTGATGAGCACGAGGTGATGACTGTGTGTGTTGTCATTAGTCACACACACACACACACACACACACACACACACACACACACACACACACACACACACACACACACACACACACACACACACACACACACACACACACACACACACACACACACACACACACACACACACACCACTTATCCTTCACACCACACTTCCTTACTCTTCATAATTTCACTCCCTAATCCCTCACTTTCTCTTCCATCTCTTCACTCCTCAGCTTTACCTCTTCTTCTCCTTTCCTTTCCACTCTCCCATCTTCCCTTTTCTTTCATCTTCCTTTTCATTATCCACACATAAACTCTAATCCTCGTTTCCTCCTATCACCTCTCCCGCTCCTCTCGCCCCCTCTCCGTTTCGGCGCCTGTGTTGATCAATATAATACCAATTGCAGCGTCAACCTCCTGCAACGATGATGGAGTGCCTCATCCACACTTGGAATTACTCTCTCTCTCTCTCTCTCTCTCTCTCTCTCTCTCTCTCATCACACTCACAAGAAGCCAGATATATGAGTGGCCATGGTTTCTTCTTTTTGCTTTATTTTGTCTACTTACAATATTTTTATTTAAATTTGGAGACTTCTTATAGAAGGTTCAGAAAGTTTCTCCATTAACTTCTTATTCTAATGCATTTTAGTGTCTGAGCTTCACTACCCACTTCTAACTCCACCGTTTACACATTTCCATCATTTATCTGCTTACATGGTTTTCCTACATAAGTGTTTTCCTGTTTCCTGCCAGCGCCGCTTTATTGCCCTACTTTTCATCCATTTACCTTTTAATTTCTTTTACATACTTCACCTTTACTGTTTTCCTTTCTTTCTCCCCGTGGTTGTAAATTTTCCTCCACTTCCCCTTCCACTCTCAGGATGCTGTTTCTCATTTACTGACTTTTATTTCTTTCCTCCCACATTCCCCTCTCTTTTTCCTCTCCTCCCCTCCCACATTTTTACCTCTGTCAACTACCATCATCTTCAGGGCTGTGCCTGTCGTCTACTAGCTGTTATTTTTTCACATTTCCATCTTTTCTCTTGTCTCACTCTCCTCTCATTTTTTCCCCTTTTCTCTCCCCCTCATTTATACCTGTGCCATCATCTCCCTCACAGCACCTCTTTTCTTTCTCTCACTGCCTCTAATCCTCCCAGCCCTATTTTTTCTCATTCTTTACCATCGTTCTTATCCTTTCAATTTTACTCCTCGCTTCTTCCCTCCAACAGGCACTCGCACTCACATGCGCCCGCGCGCGCACGCACGCACACACACACACACACACACACACACACACACACACACACACACACACACACACACACACACACACACACACACACACACACACACACACACACACACACACACACACACACACACACAGTTTTCCTGTTTGTTTATATGTCGTCCTATCTATGTACACTCTGTCTATATCTGTCCCTGTAGGCTATCTGTCTATCTAATCCTTCATTCTTCCACTTCCAGCTTTCCTCCGTCTTCTATCTCCGTATTTGTTTTCCTCTCATATTCCATAATCAAAACATAATTGTATAAGATTTATGTGAAGGCCTTTGTTATGAGGATGAAATGTTGAAGCCTCTTGGGTGAAGGAAGGTAAGAGAGAGAGAGAGAGAGAGAGAGAGAGAGAGAGATCCTGGAAATATCACTCCTGGAAAATAGAGAATCGTATATTTGTAGGAGAATGATCAGAGGTGTATGGTAGTGTTGTTTTTGCTGTTGATGTTGTTTTTGTGGTGGTGGTGCTGGTGGTGGTGGTGGTGGTGTTATAGATGATGTTCCGGTAGTTGTTAGTGCTGGTGATAGTTCATTTAACACCTAGGTCGCTGGAATTTCTTTCATCTGAACAGTAGTTTTTTGTCAGCTTAAAATATGCTCTTTAAGTATACAGTATATACATAAAACAATTATATATGCTTGTTATTAACTTAGTTCATTATAAAAGTTTGTTCACAAATCGAGAACACCGCCTCACCCATGACCTTCCTCCTGCCTTCACCGTTACTGACGTCATCTTAAAGTGTTACACTCTCTTTTGCCGAGCCACCAATGCCAACCAACTTAGTCTTCTGTCTAGTATTACACCATCTTTTGCCAGACCACCAATACCAACCAACTTAGTCTTCTGTCTAGTATTACATCCTCTTTTGCCAGACCACCAGTGCCAACCAGATTCTTCTGTTTAGTATAACACTTTCTTCTGCCGAGCCACCAGTGGCAGCCAACTTATTCTTGTCCATTGTTACACTCCCTTTCGCCAAACCACCAATCCCAACCCAGTTATTCTTCTGTCCAGAATAACACTGTCATTTGCCAAGCCACTAGGGCCAACCCACTTATTTTTCTCTGCAATATGACAGTGTCTTTTGCCAAGCCACCAGTGCCAACCCACTTATTCTTCTCTGCAATATTACACTGTCTTTTGCCAACCCACCAGGGCCAACCCACTTATTCTTCTGTCTTCACAGAGCACATACTTCGGCTTTTCCTCCCACACTCTGTCGTCTTTGGGTAAATACTGTGCCCTAGCTTGGGTAATCAGTTGCGTTTTTCTGTCATAACTGTATCTATTTATCTATCTATCTGTCGATCTATCTATCTATCTTTTTTCTTTCTTTCTCTTTCTTTTTACTTTCCATTTTATTTCTTCCTCTTTTATTTTGTTTCCCTCCTCATATTCTCCATCAGTAGCCTCTCTGGCTTCCGCCTTTTCTTTTATTTCCTAATCTTATTATCGTCATATGATCGGTATGTGATTTTCTGCGCTATTGGCTATCCTCCTCCTCCTCCTCCTCCTCCTCCTCCTCCTCCTCCTCCTCCTCTCTCTCTCTCTCTCTCTCTCTCTCTCTCTCTCTCTCTCTCTCTCTCTCTCTCACACACACACACACACACACACACACACACACACACACACACACACACACACACACACACACACACACACACACACACACACACACACACACACACACACACACTGTAATACATCAGTACATATATTATAAGCACTGCAGCCTAGTTTATCTCTACCACCATTTCTTCTTTTCCTCTTCTTTCAATTTTTTTTTCTCAATTCTTTCATTAATTTCGTCTCTCTTCATTCTTCACCACATTATGTAACATCCCTATTGTATATGCAGGAAAAAAAATGTTTTCTTCCTCGTATAACGTGGTGCATATTTTATCTCTAATGATGTAACTATCTCGTTCGTGTGTTTTTTCCGATAATAGACAAAGACGATGTGGTAAAGAATTGAGGCGAGGGAGGAAGAGAGTTGGAAAATAGTGAGAGAGAGAGAGAGAGAGAGAGAGAGAGAGAGAGAGAGAGAGAGAGAGAGAGAGAGAGGAAAAAATTATGAAGAGAAGGAAGAAGGAGAGAGTCGGTGAGTTGGTAAGAAAACGGGAAGAAAGGTTAAGAAAATACCGATGATGAGAATGAGGAAGAAGGAGAAAGAGGGAAAAATGGAGAAGGAATGGAAGGAAGGATGAGAGGAAGAGAGAAAATTTAAGCAAGAAAAGAGGGGAAAGTAAGGAAAAGAGAGGACAAGATAAAAGAAGAGGAAGGGAAGAAGAAGAGTGAGGGAGAGGAGAGGAAAGTGGTAGCTATCATAACGACTTTCACCTTCCTGTCTTTCTCCTTCCCTCCAGGCAACCCTCCCCCTCCCTTCCCAGCCCCTTCCCTCTCCTTCCTTTCCCCTTGCCTCTCCTCTTCCTTTCTTCATGGTGGTGGTGGTGTGGGATATTTTGGTGGAATTGGCTGGTATATTCTTGGCGGGGAAGCTGGTGTTTTGCAGGCCATCTCGACACTCACGGCGGGTGTTATCATACATGCTGAGTGCAAAAAATATTATTACTACTTTCGTTTTGTTTCAGATTTGTTTTTATTTCAAGAAGTATAGCATTTGTACTCGATAAGGAAAGATGTGTTGATACTAGATAGAGAGAGAAATGGTCATAGTGTGTTGTAACAGACAGACTCAGACAGATAGGCAGGCAGACAGGAAAACAGACAGACAGACAGACAGACGGACGAATAGACAGACAGTGCTAATCTCGCCTCATAGGTAACGGTACGGAATACTTTTTTGCCTCTCTTATATTCCGCCTAAGATAAAACAACCTAATTCACCCATTTCACTGTCTCAGCTGTCGTGTATAATTGTCTGCGTCAACCTTGGGCTTCCAGAAGAGTTCTGTATTTACCTTTCGACAATTATGTTCGCTGATCCATTTTTCCTGATTTACCTTTACCGTCGTTTCCATCACAGCACTAATAAACATTACCAAGCTCAACCTCCTCCTCCTCGTCCTGTGAAAAGATAAAAGCCTTCCACTGTCACTGTGATTCCTGCCTTTGCCTGACTAAAAAAATATGGTGGGACAGTCTTCGTGTGTTGGAAGATTATTTGTGTGCTGAGACGACTTAATGGACTTACTCCCCATCTACACCCTCCCCCAACCCACACCCTTAGCTCCTCCTCTCCCTGGCTCTGCCTTTCCCCCACTCCTTCCCTTTCTCTACCTTTCTCTGACCTCCCGCACTCCATTCCTTCCCTCTCTCTGCCGTTGCCTCCCTCTCCCACTCCCCCTTCTTCACATCTCCCCATCCTTTATCTAACTGTCCCTCTCCTTCACACACTCCCTCTCCTCGTCACTCAACACTCCGTCCTCTCCTCCCTGACTTTTTTCTTCTTCTTTCTCACGCCTCTCCCTGACTCTCATTCACCCATTCCCTCCCTCACTCGCCCTCTTTACCTATAACGACAACTGTAGGAGGCAGTTTAAGAATTTTAGAGAGCGCATGTATCAAGAGAGAGTGGTTTGTTTATCTTGCGCCCAAATATCTGAGAGAGAGAGAGAGAGAGAGAGAGAGAGAGAGAGAGAGAGAGAGAGCACTGAGAGTAGTACTTATAACAGATTCTCATTTAGATATGTTGGCAGGAGGGGTAAGGAAGTGGTCGGTTCTGATTTTCTTACTTCTTTTTCCATTATTTTTATCTTTCACTCCTTCTTTATCGTTGAATCTTCCACGTAATACTTCACTGATAGTTAAAACAAATACCTGGGGAGTGAGGTGAAGAGAGGATGGCTTCTGTACTCCTGCTCTAACTACACCCTCTCCTTTCTCCATCATCCCGCACGTAGTCAAGCCGTAAGCCCCATAAAGCCGGTAATTACCAAGACTGTCACACGTAATCGTCACCATGGTAACGGCAATCGTGGCCTCGTTATCATCACCAGGCAGGAATGTTGTCATCTCTCTCTCTACACCACCACCACCACCACCACAACCACCCTCTGATTCTTGACTTTTCTCTGCCATATTTTGTTATCTTTTCATACCAACTCTGATTCTTATATCAACTTCCCTTTATATTTCTCCTCCTCCTCAGACTTCCTCCTGGCAATCTGTTCTTTGTTTCGGGATCCTTATCTTCCTTCGTTTCAACCTCCAACTTTCTTCTTCTCTACCTTACTTTCTCCTCCTTTTATTTCTTCATTTTATGCTGTCTTATTTCTACTTCTTATTTGACTTCTTTCATTTTATGCTGTCTGTATTCTACCTTATCTTTAACTCTTCAAATTTTAACCATTGTCTCGCCTTCCCATTCACTCGTTTATTTTACATTCTGGCCCTTCTTTTTCATTTTCTTTCTCATTTCTGTTCTTCATCTTTTCAAGGTACAGTTTGTTGCCCCTTGTGAACAAATATTATCGTAATCTTTTCATCTTTCTTGCTTCAGTGTCGTTTAGTTCACTGGCTTACCACCTTCCCTTTCATCTTCCTTCCCACTTCTATTGCTTGTCGTTTTATTCTTCTTCTCTTCCCCTTTTTCATTGTATTTTAGTTTGTGTTTTTGCCTTTTTTTTTTTTCCATGAATCCTACCTCTGCAGCCCATATCCTCTACTTTCGTTAGGAATCTCATCCTTACTCTTCAGCATTCCCTTCTCTTCCTCCGTGCCAGTGCCTTTCCTCCTTTCCTCCAGCCTTTCTACTCTTTCATCATTCTCCCTTCCATACCTGTTTTCGTTTACAGACACATTCGTTCCTTTTCGATTTGACTGTACGAAGTTCATTATCTAGTAGTTTGTTTCCAACCCATTATACTTTTTCTTTTATACCTGTGTGTCTTGCTTTGCTTTCCCCACGCCTCCATCTTTCCTGCTGCCTCCGCCATTGCAGGCCTTATGGAACAGAGAGCGTCCAGGTATGTATTAGCCTTGCTCCCCTCCCCCCCTCCACTTCTTTTAAGCGTGTAGTAGTGATGGAACATGTCTGAACTCACTCTCATTGCTGACTACACTCTGTATTGTAAGATGCCGGTTACTCAGAATTACATGTGTTCAGTAAATGACCGTCAAGAATTAGAGTATGTTTACACCTTTGCTCACTCAGTTTTAATAAAATGGCCGTAACATTAAGGTCATCACCCCCTCCCCCTCTCTCCACCCCAGCCTAATCCCTCCCTCTTTCCAGCACTACATTACGCCACCATCAGTGTTTACTCGCATGGTGTGTCGTTGTCTGACGGTAAACACTGCAAGCTGATCCGTACCATGCCTTTGCACAACACACATACCTCCATAGATAACATACACCTCAACTTTATTGCCAAAAATTTGTTTATGTAAGACTAAATTATAAGATCTTATATTTCAATTGTCACCACGTATACATTCTGGAAGTGAGTCATTGCTTCACTTCCACCTTAACCCCTGCATTCCGATGACGTCATTCTTAGTTCTTGCTCTCCCCAGACAATTATATTCAGATGGAGGGACATCTTACAAACTGGAGGGATTAACTGTAGCCATATTTAATCCCTTCACTACTACAGATTCTTCCTTAGTTGAGTATGTTCGTCTACAGATGGGAAATAAGAAAAATCATCGGAGTGTATGGGTTATTGGCATTAATGGCTTTGTGATTTGTATTGAAACACAGCAGGGTCGGATAGATGAAACTATGTAAAGAATATCAACAGTCAGGCAAGTTTCAAGAGGCAGAATGACATCAAAACATCCTGCTTGGTGCGGTTAAATCAGAATGTTGTGTTTATTGTTCCGTGAGGCGGCAGAGGCTGATGTGAAACGCGGCCGTGTTGTTGGTGTGTGGTGTGGCGGGAATGGGTAAGCTGCTTGGCCACGAATATTCTCTGCTTCTCCGCCAACGCTGTCTCTGTTTCTGGCTCTGGTGCTGCCTACCTGTGCTGGTCGTGCTCAAATTTTTATCATTTTCATGTGTGGGACTGTGTTTCTCTCTCTCTCTCTCTCTCTCTCTCTCTCTCTCTCTCTCTCTCTCTCTCTCTCTCGTTTCTTCTCCGTTTTTTGATTCCCTATACATCATCTTAGGCAACCTCTCCATGCTCTTCCCACTCCCCCCTTCCTCAGTCTCTTCCTTCTCCTTCCCTTCCCCTTCACCTTCCTCTATACCTCCCCCACACCTACACCAGAAAAGTATTTGTCGCTGAAGGGAAAATTGAGTTGCGAGGAAAGGTTAGGTTGAGATGTGTGGTACGAGGCGGAGGGATAGCGCAGGAAAATATATATACCGAGTTCTGAAGTGGACGAGGAATAGACCTGACCTGGGTAGACATATCAGAAAGGCAAACATTTACAATTTTGGGATAATCCATGTGCAAACCGTTTTGTGTGGCCAGGAAGTGTGTAGCCTAGTGGAGAGGGGAATGGTGTGGTGGTGGAGAGGGCAGTGGTAGTGTGTGTGTGTGTGTGTGTGTGTGTGTGTGTGTGTGTGTAATGGTGGAGAGGGCAGTGATAGTGTGTGTGTGTGTTTAATGGTGGAAAGGGCAGTGGTAGCGTGTGTGTGTGTGTGTGTGTGTGTGTGTGTGTGTGTGTGTGTGTGTGTGTGTGTGTGTGTGTGTGTGTGTGTGTGTGTGCCTAATTGTGGAGAGGGCAGTGGTAGTCTGTGTGTGTGTGTGTGTGTGTGTGTGTGTGTGTGTGTGTGTCCTTGGCACCCCACCTCATCCCAGCTCTTCTTTCCAAAATATTGCGTTGCATAGAAAAAAAAAAATCTTTACCCCTGCGGAGTAAACCAGATAAACCGGAAAAAAATATGTGGCGTAAGTTTGTTGATGTTGCCGGGGGGAGGGGGGATGAAGGGTTGGGGGGGCAGGGGGAGAGGTGGGGATGGCAGGAAGGGTAGAGGAGGGTAAGGTATTAAGACAGACACAGGATGAGGGACGAGTAAGAGGGAGAAACAGGTTAAAGTACAAGAAAAAATATGAAAACAGATCCCCCCACACACACACACACACACTTGTTTTCATATAATGGAGCTTGTATGAGATGTCAGTAATAAGCGACACACCAAAACGAGTCCACTGACTGATGCTGCTGCATCAATAAATTTAACTCTGTCTCTCACTCTGGTCGCAGTATTGAAGCCTTTTACCATTTTGATTTTATTCATATTGTCTGGCGTATCATTCACTTCACATCATTAGTAGTTTGTGATAAGACGGCCATCACAGGTATGTTCTGCTGTAGTGTGAAGTTGCTAATCAGCGGGAGACAATTTGCTATATATACTTGTAAGTCATGAGACTGAAAACAAAATCGTAATCAGGTTTTTATATCGTCAGCAGTTTAATCATGGAATGTAATATTCGTGCAGTTTTACAAACACCGTGAAGTGACATATTGTGTGAAACTTTGTAATTTTGTAACTAGAGTTTCTTATGATGGCGGCAGAGTTCGGTAGGATCATATATCAGAGGCTCAGCCGGGATAACAACGACAGTGTGAAGGATGTGATGGATGGAGGGTGTGCCCGGGCCTGTTAACTTTAATGCATCACCACCGCTGTTCACAGTCAGTATAGTACAGTGGCCAGAGGATAGGCGGGGCGGCAGCAGCACAGATGGCAGGCTGATAAAATAAGCAGCATGAAGGAATATTTTAGTACAAGGATGTAAGGCCATTTTGTTCCGAAAACATGATGGTATTTGTGATGGTGGTGGAGCAAAAGGCAGACTTGGCGAAATATTAAAGTGTAAGAAAATGAGTTGGACTAACGAAGTGACAGTGGATGAGTAAATGTGTCCACAGTTCATGTTTGTGGTGTATTCAAGTGAGTGTGTAACTGGACTGCGTATAAAAAATACATTTAATCCTTACATCGCCGTCCACCATTACTGTTTTTAGTCTCCCTAACGTCGAGCGATAACTAGGCTTCTTTTGATATGTGCTTGATTATTATTATTATTATTATTATTATTATTATTATTATTATTATTATTATTATTATTATTATTATTATTATTATTATTATTATTATTATTATTATTATCCTATTATTGCATTCATTATTAGTGTATATATGATGGCACTGAACGTTTTTAAAATGAGGGAGTAAACTAGAATAATTCAGTATCTGTTGTTCATCTGAAATAGTGCATATGCTGTTGCGTGTAGATGTACACGTGGATGTGCTTGTGTTCGTGTGTGTGAGGAGGTGCACGCGCGGGCGTGCAACACCATGTATTAACCTCCAGTGGTGTGCACAAAGGCAGTTTATCTTGCAATTCATTTTAGGGCGTCTTTCTTACCGTGTGTGTGGAGTGCCCCGGTATTAAAACTGGTGTGTGTGTGTGTGTGTGTGTGTGTGTGTGTGTGTGTGTGTGTGTGTGTGTGTGTGTGTGTGTGTGTAAATAACTAATGATGTAACCGTATAACTTTACCACGTTTACCCACTCAGTTTTTCGGTGTGTTTCCGTGTGGTATATTGTGGTACTTCTCTCACTTAGGTAGCCAGTGCACTGTTTCCTCAAACCTACATTCACCCTTAGCTAATTAAACAGCCACAGTGTTTTATATAACCTGTAAAATGACTTCTTCGCTCATCGCACATTCACTTCCACAGATAATTTTTGTTCCAGTTTACAAACTACTGACGGTCTGCAGAATCTTGTTTCCACATTATATACTGTCAGTACCTTTCAACACTGCTGGCCCCTCAGCTGTAGTATATGTCTCTTCCACATCTACCAATCTACTATATTCATTCAGATTTTTCTCTGCAAGCCATTTCAGTATATCTATTTTTTTTTTTTTTTAATACAAGGAAGATAGGAACCAAAGGCCAGGAGCCCGCAAACCGTTCCAAAGAAAAAACAAAATACAACAGAGAGCCAATTTCAAGTTCCATTGATTTCGAAATGCCTGCACACACTGCGGTTGAAAGGCTGGAGATCATAGGAAGTAGTAAATACAGAGAGAAGGAGACTGTTCCAGAGTTGACTTGCTGCATAAATGAAGGACTGGGAGTAACGGTTAACTCTTGCATTAGAGAGTTGGACACAAAAGGGATGAGAGTTTGTTGTTAGATGGGTGCAACGCGCCCATCGTAGAGGTGGAGGGATTCAAGCAGACAGTCCAGAGATAATGATGCAGCAGTGCGGCGAAGTGACGGAAGTTGAAGGGAGCTAGTAAGAGGAGGAGAGTTAATGAGACAAAACTCTTTTGCCTCCATTTTGTTGAGAAGAGCTGTATGTGGGGAGCCTCCCCACATGAGAGTTGTACTCTACACAGGAGTGAATAAAACTGTGCAGGGGTAAAGAAGGTACCGAGTCGGCTTAGCACACCTCATCTCATGGAAGCAGATTTTATAAGACATGCAACATGATCCCGGGAGAATGAAACCCGAAGTATGTTTAAGGATGATGCAGGATTGAGCTGGATATTATTAAACCTTAGAGGGTACTCCTGTGGAAGATTTTGTCAGGTAGATAGGTGTAAGAACTGAGTCTTTAATGCATTAAAAACGATTACTTTTACCCCAGTCAGAGATATGAGCCAAGTCAGGCATTAGGTGTGCCATAGCCTCATCCCTTGTTGAAGTAACTTCTGAGATGGACGTTGTGGGAACCGAATGGAAAAGTGAAGGGTGGAATCATCAGCGTATGGGTGGATAGGGTTAGATGTACAGGTTAGAAGGTCATAGATGAATAAAAGGAAAAGAGTTGGTGTTAGGACAGAGCTCTGAGGAACATCACTGTTGATAGATTTAGGAGAAGAACGGTGGCCGTCTACAACAGCAGCTATAGAACGACCAGAAAGGAAGCTAGTGATGAAGGCACAGATAGAAGATTAGAAACCGTAAGAGGACAGTTTGGAAAATAAAGATTTATGCCAGACTCGATCGAAATCCTTTGAGATGTCAAGTGCAATGGCAAAGGTTTCGCCAGAGTCCCGAAAGGAGGATGACCAGGAGTCTGAAAGGTAGGTGAGAAGATCGCCAGTGGAGCGTCCCTGACGGAACCCATACTGACGATCAGAAAGGTTGTGATAGGAATGATAATTTAAAATTTTTCTCTTAAGAATAGACTAAACTTTTCAGACACAGAATATTAAGGCATTTGGGTGATAGTTAGAGGGTTGGGAATGGTCACCCTTCTTTGAAACATGCTGAATGAAAGCAAACTTCCAGCAAGAAGGAAAGGTACAAGTTGATAGACAAAGGTGAAAGAGTTTACCTAGGCAGGGTGTAAGCACGGAAGCACAGTTCTTGAGGACAACAGGAGGGACTCCATCAGGCCCATATGCCTTGTTAGTATTGAGGCCAGTGATGGCAGAAAATACATCGGTTGAGGAAATTTTAATATCAGCCATGAGGAAGTCAGAGGGGGGAAGTGATGGAGGAACAGCACCTGGATCGTCTAAGTGGAATTGGAGGAGAAAGTCTGAGTGAAGAGATTTACTTTATCAGTGGAAGAAATAGCCACAGAGCCATCAGAGTAGAAAAGAGGAGGGATGGATGATGATGTAAAGTTGTTAGAAAGTTTTTTTGCAAGGTGCTAGAGGGAGTGGGAAGAATTCGAGTTGGAGAGTTGAGAGCATTTAGTATGGATGAAATTATTTTTAGCAGAGCGAAGAACAGTCTTAGCCTGATTCCGGGCAGAAGCATAAAAAAGATGTGATTCAGGAGTGGGTGCTTCAGTACCTTTTATAGGCCCTCTCCTTGTTGTGGACAGCATTAGAACAAGCGTGATTAAACCAAGACTTTCCTGCATTAGTCATAGATTATGAGAAAGGAATGTATGCTTCAGTGCCTGAGAGAATAACCTCTGTAATGCGCAAGGCACACTCAGATGGCTTCCGGCCATGGAAGCGATAATCATTCCAGCGAAAATCAAAGAAGTACTGCCTGAGAGCCTCCCAATCAGGAGCTCCAAAATGCCACAGCCGACAAAGAGGGTCCTCAGGCTGTACTGAAGCAATAGGACAAGTTAAGGTAATAAGGTTGTGATCAGAGGAGCCCAACGGAGAGGAAGGATTTGCACCGTAAGTGGAAGGATTAGTTGTAAGGAAGAGGTCAGATATGTTGGAACACTTTCCAAGGCAGTCAGGGATACTGGTAGGGTGCTGTACAAGCTGCACTAGGTCATTAAGGTTAGAAAAGATGTAGGCTTGTTCACCAGATGGATCAGTGAAAGGAAAGGAGAGCCAAAAGTGGTGGTTAACACTGAAATCTCCTAGAATGGATATTTCAGAGAAAGGAGAAATGGATAGGATGTTTTCCATCATAGAAGTAAGATAGTCGAAGAATTTTTCATAGTAGAATTAGGGGATACGTAAACAGCACAGATACATTTAGTCAGAGAATGACAGGAAAGCTGAATCCGGAGAGTAGAGAATTCAGAAGAATCAAGTTCAGGAACACGAGAGCAAGACAAGAGCCATCTTTGGCTCTGAAATGGGTATGGAGAAAGCAGGAGGATACAGAGAAGGGTTTGCTATCAGTTGCCTCAGACAGCTGAGTCTCAGTTAAGAAGAGAAGGTGAGGTTTAGAGGAGGAGAGGTGGTGCTCAACAGACAGAAAGTTTGACGAGAGGCCACGAATGTTGCAGAAATGAAGAAGTGAGTCAGACAGAGGTTCCAGGCAACACGTTGACTCGTCACCGGGAGAGGGGCGGATGGTGGGAGCATTTGTGGTCCCCCCCCCCCCGGATATTCCGAGGCTTGGTTATTAGACGCCATCTTGATTTAAATTTTGAATTGGAAGTGTAGTGTGTAATGTGAATGCGGTTTGGTGTTGACAGAGAAACTTGTATTGGAGAGCATGCTGGCGTACCCTCTGTGTTACTGAAACAGATGTCCTCTGTCCTCTTTGAAGCTCAGTTATATGTCATTTCCCCATCTACTGATCTGCTATCCACTCTCAAATTCTTCTTTGCAACACATCATACTGCATATATCTACACGTTCCCTGTCTTCTCTAAATGTCTGTCATATGTCATTCCCACATTTAATCTCCCGTCCGCTCTGTTTCTTCTCTGTATGTAGTCTCGCTGCGTATATCTGCCCCACACATGCTCTCTCCTGTCTATAGTTCTATGTCATTTGCACATCCACCAGTCTTCTATCCACTCTCACATTCTTTTGTAAAACACATCACACAGCAAATACGGTAATCTGCTTCACACATCCTGTGTTCTTTCTGAAGCCACCCTGATCTTCACACTCCCAGTCTTTAGTATTTAACATAATTAATCATTCCTGCCCGTAATTTTAAAGTATATTTTCTTAAGACTTCGATTAACGACATTACCATAATCCCTTTTATCTTCCCCTCGCTTTCCCCTTCTTCACACCTGCTGCCATCTCATCCGCTCTATTTATCTTCCTTTTCTCTTGATCCTTCGTATTGCCTCCCACCCTCTTTATTAATCCTTCTCTTTCAACTCTTTCCTATTAATCCTTCTCTTTCAACTCTTTCCTGTTTTAGTTACCCTCTCCCTGCTTGCCTCCTTTCATCTTTCCTTTTCACCATCTTTGGCATCCTTTATCTCAGTCACTTATACATGTTAAAATATTGGCATTTATTGTTCGTATATTAATAGATAATTATTGGATATACGTGGACTATAATATGTTGAAGGAAAATAATCAGTCATGTAAAAAGGTATGGTCATTCGAAACATTAAATAGTACCTGAATGTAAATTGACAGATCCCATTTTCTTTCTTTCCTTCTGTGCCACTTCATGTTTTGTTTTGTTTTTTTGTTCTTTTTCATTTCCTCTTTGATTATTTCATTTTCTTTATGCCCTTCTTTTCATCCTGCATTCATTCGTCTCCTCAGTATCCAGTATAATGTATTTGTAAAGGTTATTCTGGACACAGTTTTGGGTGGTGGTGGTGGTGGTGGTGGTGTAATCGGAAGCACACTTGGTCCACAACTGACAAGTCCCAGGTTCAGTTTTCCGGCCGACCACGTGATCTTTGGGCAGGGTGTCTTTGCCTTAGTCAATCGGCACCGAGAATGGAAATAGGGAGCTGGATGTGTAAAGCGATGGTTGCGTGTGGTAGTGTGGGGGAATGTTGGCTGCTTTGCTGTGGTTCACGCACTTTAATTAGGCTGAGGCTTTCATTCATTGGCAGCCATTTTCCTTAGATCAGTTGCAAAATAAAACAATACTAAGGCTCCGGATCCTCCCTATAGCACCTCGTGATTGACGTCATATTCTAGCTTTAATCTGTGCTGTAGTTCGGTATTCAAGATGGACATATGGCAGTTCTCGCCTGGCTAAAGCGAACAGATTATAGCTACTTTTGCTTGTACTGTAGGGGATTTTATTCACCTTTTCGGAGACCTGAGCCGGTATTGTCGTCGCTTAAGGCGTCTCAAGTACCTCTTCCTTAGCGATTTATTTTTGGATACGGTAGTTAATATAATTTCGTACGTTATTTGTGAAGTGTATGGTGCTCATTATATTAAAATGACCTAAATAAAACAGAAGAGCAGAGCAAAGTGTAATAAGCAGAATAAATCGCTGAGGAAGAGGTGTTTGGGACCTTCCTTAACAGACGAGCATATGGGCACTTTTTATTTTGAACTAATATCCCTTTACTGAATATTGATCGATGTATATAATGACACGTGAAATATAACGTTTATATACAGGATACAGTAGATGAAAAGAATATAGAAGGAAACATGACGCCACAGTATTATATATAACTTTCCTTTCATCCACCGTCATACCGTATTTTTTTTTCTTCCTTTCCTCTATATAGAGTTTTTATTTTTTCACCTATCACAGTAGCCTATTCTCCCCTCCTTTCTTTCATGCGGCTGTAATAACACATTTCTTTTTCCCTTCTTCCTGCCCACTATTTTTCCTTTTTCAGATTTCTTCTTCCTCTTCCATATCATTCTTCTCTCTTGATATTTTTCGTTTTCCTCGCTTCCGCCTCACTAGTTCTCCATTATTTCTTCGTCTCCCCTTGTTTCATCCCTGCCGCTATTTTTCCGTCTGTAAAAAATCCACTTAATCTTACACCCCACCCCACGGTCCTACCCGTAATCACCTCGTGGATCATTAACCAGTAGCATCATTATTGCATCGCTAATTGCCTCATTCATCAACCTTCTATCATATGGAGGACGACCTTTTTTTTTTTTTTTTAAGGGAAAAGTATATCCTTTTGAATTTATCCCGGATATTTGTGTGGCTAAATGATTGTGTGTATTGAAACGAGTCCTTCCAGACTTACTGATGTCATTACCCCTTGATTTACAACTCTGCTTGGCCTAAAACTGCCATCTCTCCTTTTAGAATACTCAGGTGTAGCAACAGATTATCACAAGATTATGGTGCTTGTCACGAAGAATGCTGTGGAAATGATGTAGAGCCGTGGCAGTATTTTACTCTGTTACTGAGCTCCGTAAAATAAACTGCAAAAGGACGGAAATTTCGGCTAGGTTAAGGTAAAAAATCAGCACCCTAATATACGGTTTTTCTCAACATCCCCACAGCGTTCATTTGTTCGTCGTTGCCTCGCCATCTCTACCTCTCTCCAGCACAGGATATAAACTGCAGCCTTCTTTCTGTCATCATCATCATCATCATCATCATCACTTTTTTTCCCTAGATCATTTCCCCTGTATGCTTGTCATTCTTTGATTCACCAAGCATTTTCTTCCAGGTGCAGCTCTCCTCCTTGTTCTGTTCATATTATCCTTATTCTTATACTTTCTCCCAGCACTTCTTAACCCATTTTCCTCGACCTCCTCCCCTCTCCTTTTTTCCACCTCTCCCTTCTCCTCCCCCCTCCCTTCGCTTTCTCCTTCTCTCTGTCTCTCTTCTCCTCCTCCCATCTTCACTCTGCTCAAGGTTCCGACCTCGTTCGTGTAACCGGATCTGGAGGTAAACACACACACACACACACACACACACACACACACACACACAATAATGAATATGAAAACTGCAAATATGACAAGCAAACTAAAGATATAATGCCAATGATAGGGCGAAAGTGAGAGAGAGAAATAAAAAAAAGCAAAGATGAGAGGAGGGGAAAGAAAAAGAAAGATGAGAGAGGTGAAAAAAAAATGACGAAGGCACAGGATGTAAGGGAAAGAGATGTGTGAAAGAAAGGCAGTATGTAAGAGAAATAAAGTAATAATCAGTGTGAAAGTCAAGGGGGAGTTTTAAGTATGATGTCTTTTTTAATTGCATTTTTTTTTTTTGCCACGTTGAGGGGAATAACACATCTCGCGCAGCCAGTTCTTCCCTCCTTCATATATTCGTTGTTATTTGCTTTTTTACTTCCTGCTTTCCTTTTCCTACTGTGTTACATCCTTCATTTTGTCTGTTTTCTCTGCGTATGTTGAATTCTCTCTCTCTCTCTCTCTCTCTCTCTCTCTCTCTCTCTCTCTCTCTCTCTCTCTCTCTCACCACCAACTATTTCCTTCCCTCTTTCCTCTGCCCCTCTCTCACTCTTTTCTTTCTCATTCTATTTTTCTCTCTCTCACCCTCTTTTTCTCTCCACCCTCTCCCCTATGAAGTTCAGGTATGTTGACAGAGCCCTGGGAAGGCGAAGAAAAGGTTTAATTGGATGGGTTGCATATGGGCTGGCGGTGTGGCGGGGAGGGGGTGGGGTGAGGGGAGAAGAGAGGGAAGAGAAGATGAGAGAGGGAAAGGGAAATTTGAAGGCGTTTGAGTACGATTGGAATGTTAAGTACAGTTGCTTGTGTGTGTGTGTGTGTGTGTGTGTGTGTGTGTGTGTGTGTGTGTGTGTGTGTGTGTGTGTGTGTGTGCGCGCGTGCGTGCGTGCGTGTGCGTGTGCGAGCGCTACTACAATACATCTATTACAGAAGATACTTATGGTGTATATTTTTTATCAGTATTCATAGTGTTGCCGTATATAAAAATCTGTATAATATTACCGGATATAAAAGCTGTTGAGCTCCACAGGGTTGGGTATTATTTTGGGTGATTCAACAGTCCGATCAGCATTTGTTCCATGCCTCTTGGGTTACATAGAACTTAAATTTGTAATCCCTTGACGTATTGTTACTTTCTTTCTTGCCAACACACCAACAGTCACACTAATGGACTGCCAGCCTGAGAAGTGCTCGTATTTCAGTATACCATTATTGAGGGAAAAAAAAATCGGTACTATTTCGGATTGGTTGTTGTTATTGTACTTGTTGCGCAGACGCTAAATAGTAAGTAAATTGCAAATCTTTGTGTGTGCTTACTGCCTTTTTAATATTGTGCTGTATGAAACATTTTCCATTTTGATCAGTAAAGAAGTACTGAAAAAATTGCTTGCCAATCATGAGTAATTAATTTAACATATTTACTGGTGTGTAGATTCCATCTATTTAATCACTGCCTCCTCACCTATCGCGGGTAGTTCACTGTGGATAATAATTGCCTCATCCCAAATTTAAGATCAGACAATCTCCGTAACTACAGGGCGAAATTTGGTTCATGTTATCTCAGTATTAGGACGGTCGATCAGTTGCGAAGGAGAAAAAGCAAAAATGGACCTTAGTTACTGTCTTACCTAAGGTGATTTATGCGGCAGTCAGCAGTGGTTGACGAGCAGTTGCGTGAGATGTGTAACGCAGGGAAACTTTCAAGTGCAGAGGGATAGCGTATACTGCCTCTGCTTTTGTGTAGCATAGCCTGCAGACTGTAAATGAATAAAAAAAAAATAGGTTGAATGTTCTTTATCATCTGACAGCAAATTTTTACTTATTTATTTATTTACTGATTGTTTTTTACTGGACACGAAATGCAGTCTTCACTGATACATAGACAGCGTATAGTTCAGTTTTGTTATAAGTCTGTGTACACTTAATATATATATATATATATATATATATATATATATATATATATATATATATATATATATATATATCTTATCTATCTATCTATCTATCTATTTTGATATACTGATAGATAGATAGATAGACATGGAGAGAGAGAGAGAGAGAGAGAGAGAGAGAGAGAGAGAGAGAGAGAATGTCATTGAGAAAATTGTGTGTCGTTAGGCCTGGAATCAGAGGAGGCCTTGTTTAATTTTTTTTGCTACTGATTGACTTTTTTTTTTCTTTTTTTTGGCAAACAAAGGCATGTCTTAGTAAGGGTTAATAGAAGGCTAAATGTAACCCATCCAGCACGACAAATATATCCTAAGCAAAGGAACATCGTCTGAAGGTGGCCAGTGAAGAATACAACAAAGATTTAAGTGTATTCAAGAGGTTAACAGTTCCTTCTCACGTTCTATTCCAGTTGTCCAGCTGATGTACAAATATGTAAACATAGATAACCACTGATCCATCAGAGATACTTTAAGGCCAAATTAACCCATTCAGTCTGATTTTTTGTTATTTTGGCTGCTTCAGAGGATTTTGTTCAGCCTAAAACATCCTGTCGTTCTGAAATGGCGGCTGAAGTCTGTACCGTATTAAATCCTTTCTGTTCTGAAAGTATTGAGTGTAATAAAATCGTCTGGAAGAGGCAAGACCAAACTGAAGAATACGTAATCCAAATGAATGGGTTTAGCAATGTTTGTTTTTTCTTTCCCTCCCTCCACACTAGCCTACAACAACATGTGTTTTGGTGGCACAGTTCCGGTGGTCGGTAGTGTTGATGATTCTTGGACCAGTTAGATTCAGGGACAAAGTTTTTTCACATTTTTTCTTGTTCACCCAACAGTAGAATTGAGGACGGAAATATAACATTGACGTTGCGACTCGTATTGTAGGGGAAGGGCGTGACTTAGAATAAATGTCTACCATAAGGATCCTTGTATAGTTAATAGACATAATTTTAAGCCTTCTTATTTTTGTCGAGAAAAACGTTAGTGTCTGGCAGCACATTAAGTTTGTCCTCTCCCCACCCACCTGTCCTGCCTGCCTGATATTTACTGCGGTAATCTGTTGCCCGATAATCTGTTCAGGCATTAGGCGCTGGTGCTGGGGAAATATGGCAGGGGTGGTGAGGCACAGGGAAGGAGGGGTGGGGGGCAGCAGAGGGGAGGGGAGGGAGAAGCTGTGTTAGTTAAAAGGCTATTATACGCGATATTGGGTGTATTTATTGCTGTCACCCATTGTCATTCAAGCCAATATCCATTTTCGAGAATGGCCTGGAAAGAGGATTGCCCAAGATTACATCGTATTTCATAAGCCTACACATTTGATCTCCAGCAGCTGACACTGATCCGTGACCAGGTATAGTCATCAGCGTTGGATGCTGAATTCTGGAAACTTTATTTTTTGAAGCCGTGGGGAATGAAGCATGAAAAAAAACTAGAGTTTGCAGCTTATTGCACATTTCATTATATACTGTATACTACACTGACAGTATTATGTTTTTCGTATATTTTGTCGTCATGCACTTTTAACTAACAGTTGCCTTTGAAACTTTTTTCTTTCTTTTTTCAAGCCACGCCTTACTTTCTGATACCCATCCCTTTTCTGCTATATCCACCACCAGATTTAAACTTTTTTTCCTAGAGTGTACACTCTCTCACCTTTACAATCATTATCCTGAACATTCGTCCATAACTCCCACAACAGTGGTCCAGTGTCTATCGTTGTGTCCCTGCCTCCACCATGATAAATCTTTTACAGGACGTAACCTCTTCACCCCAGCCACCGTTTTCACGTATATATCTCTTGAATTTATATGACCAACCTGCCACTATACGTGCTGTTAAATCACACATTCATGTTATATGGCCACTAACGCACTTCCATTATGCTTTCTGTACTTATTGTATACATTTCTAAGGCAAATTGCCGCTTTAATTTGGTCTCTTCTTTTTGCCCCAGCCAAGTGTGTCATTACCGTAGCCTTTTATCAACCAGTCAGCAACACTTTCAGCCACTACTCGAGGGTCATTCACTCCCTCCTGGCTCTGAATAGGCGCTCTTTGTTTATTCATTAGTGCATCTCCCTCCCTTTCAACACCAACCAATAATTTTGTGGTCATCAACACAGTATAATTGTTGCTACCTGACGTAAACCACAGGATACAGTGCGTCAACTTAAGTCACCACATGCACCACATTGTACACTTGCTTAGACATACTCCCTATATTATTTGCTATGAGCACTATCAAATACACGTATTTTGCCTTTGCGTTCATTTTTTTTTATCTTTATTTTTTAAGTGATGTGATTGAGACCAGTAAATTTTTATATGGCCCGAAAATTTAGGTTACCTTATCACACACACACACACACACACACACACACACACACACACACACACACACACACACACACACACACACACACACACACACACACACACACACACTTCCGTGATATACAGTATAGTATGGTATGCGATATTGGCTGAGTTCATTGACAACTAATATTGACAAGGGTAGCCAACCACTCCAGAGATTTCGAGAGGATTTTGAAACCCACTCAAATATTACAATTAACCCTGTGGCTCCTATGGCGGAGTCGAAGGCAAGAATTTCCGAGTAGAATGACTTCCTTTAAAGCTTCACTTCTGATGGAAAATACATCAAACGTCTTGCAATAGATATCCTGACCCAGTGTTTACAAGGGGAACTAGTTTTAATGTGGTGATAATGATGCTAATGGTACTTCTTGTCCTTCTTATCTTGCTTTACATTCTCTCCCTTCTTCCTCCCCTGCAGTCCCTTCCCCCTGCCGCTCATCCTCCTCCCCATCACAGTTATTGTTATCATAATGGTCTCCTGCACGACATCCCCGTACCTTCATATCTCTTGCCACTCCCTTTCTTGTCACCCTTCTTCTGTTTCCCTTCTTTTATCTTTCCGTCTTACTACTACTCTTCCATCCCTCTATCTGTTCCTTTCTCCTCTTTTTTTTCTCTCTTCTCCCATCTTTTCTTATCGTTTCTTTTCTCTCTTCTTCTATTCCTCTCCTTTCAGTATCCTGTCTTCCTTCTTCCTTTCTCTTCTTTTTTACTTGCACTCTTCTCCGTTCCTATCTTCTTCCTGCTTTCTAAACTACCTTCCTAACTGTTTCCTTTGTTTTCTTATCACATATTTCCTTGCTTGCTGTCTTACTTCTTAATTTTCTTATGCCTTTTGGTAGGTTTTGTGCACATTTTCTCGTTCATATCGGTTTTTATTCATTTATTTATTGTTCCCTCCTTGCATTAGGCTCTCATTATCATCTACCGTCCATTCATTTTAACTTGGCGGAGATTTTCATCCTGAAGCAGCCTATTTCCCGTAGCTCAGTGGCAGAATAAGACAATGCTGCATCTCTGCATTCCCTCCATAGCACTTCTTCGTGACTACCACCAGAGCCTAGCGTCAATCTCATGTTACAGCCCAGCATCCAAGTAGCAGAGATGGCAGTTTTACGCCGTTAATGTGGACAGAGTAGAGCTACCTCCATCTGTAGCCTTTTACTTCCCTTACCTACTTCTGTTAGTTTATCAGCATTATTTTCCCTTCTTAATTCCACAAACTCAGCCCTGTCTCTTACAATTTTCCTTTTTTTTTTCTATATTTTTTCTTCCTTATTTTTGCCCCATTTTCATATACACAGAGAGTTGCCCTTCTTAATATTTTCTTCATCGCTTCGCATCCCCTGCACAGTGTCTTCCAAAAATGTCTCCTCTGTCATTCTCCGTGTTTGGCCAGAATCACCTCCATCTATATTGTTTCACTGGTATGTTATCTCGTGCTCAGCTTCCTTTCCCCATTCTAACTGTACTTTTCCACTTTGCACGCTCTTTGGAGAGAGAGTGAGAGAGAGAGAGAGAGAGAGAGAGAGAGAGTCTCACCATAGCAGAGAAGTTCATTAAGGAGCCTAATGAGCTCTCGACTCCCTAATTACGTCCCACAGCGCACACACACACACACACACACACACACACACACACACACACACACACACACACACACACACACACACACACACACACACACACACACACACACACACACACACACACACACTCTCTCTCTCTCTCTCTCTCTCTCTCTCTCATCATGGGGTTCAAGATAACGAGTGAAGGGCTAACATAACACCGTATGTCTACCATAACATATGAAGAATTTTACGGAGAAAGAGAGTATTGCTGGTTTGTTTTCATCAGACGGAATTGGGCCTTTCTTACAGCTTCAGTCCAAAGTTGTGGTTTTGTGAAATTTTATGAGCCTTAGTTCTGAGGTGGGAACGAATCTCCTTGGTCACTATAGTCGCGGCGCGCGACTCTGAGGTTGTTATTATCGTGCCCTGCCAACCTACCATTCAAAAGTGCGTCAGATTTCGTGTATAATATGAGATGCATGTGATTCGTGTATAATAATATTCGTGTATAATATATTCATGCATAATAATGATTCGTGGATAATATAATACGAAATCTGACGCACTTTTGAATGGTAGGTTGGCAGGGTACGATAATGACAACCTCAGAGTCGTGCGCCGCGACTGTAGTCAAATTTGTCCTCCATTCTGGCTACACCTGGCCATCAGGTGAGCTGAGAGAGGTTAGGGATCCCTGCCAGGTAAAATCATACTGACTGAACAGGTAGTAGTCGTACTCCTGTGAACTTAGTAGGCTCCCTGCGACCTTTCTATTCTACCTTGATATTATGTTAATTACCTCTTATTACCAACATCATACGTTTAAAATACCAGATATTAATGTGTCACCTGCATAAATGAAGCAGTTAGGGTGACGTGGTATGAAGCCTGCCAACGCAACAGCTGCCTTGCGATCACCTTCAGATTACGATGTGCTCTGCAGGTGAAATGTGAGGCAGGAGAAGGTTAGATTAATAATGCGTAAATCTATCCCAAGGTGATCATGTATCGAACCATTCGTCATCATCATGATCGTGATCTTCACCATTATCATCGTCGTCGTCGTCATTATCATTAGAGAGAGAGATCACCACGGAGCATGTTTTTCGAAGCTTCATGCAACTTACGAACATGAATTTTGGGACGAATGAATCTCATTGGTTTCTAGTCTATTTTTACTTTAGTATATAGAATGAATCGGTACAGAACAAATGTGATGCAAGTCACGAAGAAGTGCTATGGAGAAATATGATAGTTATGAGGTATGAGTCTCCTTATAGTCAAATTAACCCTTCATTTTGACTACACGGGCATGAGTCTCCTTGGTTACTAGTCAAATCAACCCTCCATTTTGACTACACGTGGTCATCAACTAATATAAAAAGGAAACTGAGGCATGAGTCCCCTTGGTTACTAGTCAGATCAACCCTCCAGTCTAGTTTAAATAGGGTTACGGATTTGTTTTGGTAAATAAGTAGAGATTGATAGGTTAGTAAGTAGGTAGGTAGACAAATAGATTAGGTAGGTTGGTCAGCAGGTAGATAGATAGATAGGTAGGTTGGTAGATAAGTAGGTAGGTAGGTAGGCAGGCAGACAGGTATGTAGGTAGGTAGGATGGTAGTAGGTAGATAGATTGAGATAGGTAGATTAATTAAGGTTGATAGAGATGGTAGGTTGGTAGACGGATTGAGATAGGTAGGTAGATTAAGGTGGATAGAGATAGGAAGAGATGGTAGGTTGGTAGAGATAGGTAGATTAATTAAGGTAGATAGAGATTGGTAGAGATGGTAGGTAGGTAGATAGATTGAGATACGTAGATTAATTAAGGCAGATAGAGATACGTAGAGATGGTAGGTAGGTAGATTGAGATAGGTAGGTAGATTAAGGTGGATAGAGAGGTAGGTAGAGAGAGATAAGTAGGTAAGTAGATAGATTAAGGTAGGTAGATAGGTAAGTAGGTAGATTAAGGTAGATAGAGGTAGGTAGGTTGATTGGTAGGTAGGTGGGTAGATAGATAGACCGGCATGTAGGGAGATAGAGATAGGTAGGTAGGTAGATTAATTGGTAAATAGATAGTGTTAGATTAATGTACAGTAAATAGAAATTAACGTTGGAAATACTACATAGAAACCTCATTTTTATCCATTCTTTATATATCATCTTGGTGTTAATAAATAATCAATTAAGAATTTATCGTTTGAATAAATGACAGAATAAATAGCGTAGAATAAGCGTCAGATACTTTTTCAAGCAGTTACTGGTTAGGCTACTTACGATAGTTTGATAATGCAGGGAAGAAATTACTTTATCGTCATTTATCATCGTTATTTCTTAGTTATGGTGTCCTGTGGTGCAAGTAAATGATGTATAGCGATTTATTATATAACCAGAAGCTAGAAGAAGCAGTATGGAATAAAAATAAAGGGTTTTTAGGAAATAATGGTGGTGTGGTTGGTAAGAAGAGCTCGTTTATCATCGGAATTTGTTGTCATTTGTTGGTTATTGTCATTTATACGTCATCCTGGTGCTATTTAATGACCACTAATTATTTAACTGATAATTAGAAAGCAGAAAAGGAAGTTGAAAAAGCATATAGCAAGAATATGGAGGGGATTTCAAATTTGAATCGTACGTCAGGCATTTAGAATCTCATCATCTTTATTCTTAGCTATATGTCGTGGTGGTGGGATTAAATAACCAATAATTATTTAGCATGATAATTAGAAAGCAGAGAAATTGGTATATAAGAAGAATATAGCAATTTTTCTAAATTTAATCGTACGTCTGGCAGATAGGTGGTGCCGGAGGCTGTGAGACAGTGAGACGCTAACCAGGGCTTCCATTTTAGGGTAAAATACCCTAAATTAGGGTAATCAGTCCCCTTCTAGGGTAGCGTTTAGGGTAATACATAACACAGGGTAATTTTAGGGTAATTTTTTGCCAAAATGCACACACACAAAAAGTGTGTCACAATCAGTCGAAAATCAAGAATATTTCTCAAACCTAATATAGAAATGAACACAAAACTCTAAAGTTTCAAACTGCGCGCCACGTTTAATTCCGAAACGGTTAGGCCGGGTTGGCTCAGATGAGTGTTCTGATTAAACCAGAAATCTAACAGAAATGAGATAAAACATAGAGAAACTTGTTTTCTCTTACTTTATTTGTTTATTTTTGTTTTCTTTAAATCAAATATATGAATTCTTTACATACTTCATCCAGTTTGCCTTTTTCTTAAATAGTGTATTTTTGTTTTCTTTAAATAAAAAATATGGAGTTCTTTACATATTTCATCCAATTTGCCTTTTTCTTAGATTCATATACTGTCTATATATATATATATATATATATATATATATATATATATATATATATATATATATATATATATATATATATATATATATATATATATATATATATATATATATATATATATATATATATATATATATATATATATATATATATATATATATATATATATATATATATATATATATATATATATATATACACACACACACACACACACACACACACACATGCACACTCGCACACGCGCGCGCGCGCACACACACGCACGCATGCACGAACTCACGCACGCACACACACACAAACACAGACACACACACAAAGTATATTATGGTGTTGTTCATTTGCCTAGGCCGAGATCGTCGTTTTTTTGCAGCTGATTTCCCGTAGTGCAGTGGTAAATTTGGACAAATATACAGCTCTGCATCATTTCCACGTCCCTTCTTCGTGACTAGCATCAATCTAGTGTTAACCCCTTGTCACAACACAAAATTTAAGAAAGAGATTGCAATTTTACGCCAAGTTAGATTGAACAGGGGTCCTTATCCTGCAGCGGTGTGTCACAGGCTGATGATGATGATAATAGGGTTGTCGGAGATGATATTGATAATGATGATAGTGATGCTGCTGATGATAGTGATGTTGAAACTCCTGAACCAACTAACTGGACCGAGATTATGGTGATTGTAATGATGATGAAGCAGTTGGGATAATAATGATGATGATGATGACGGTGATGGAACTTATGTAGTAACTCTTTAACAGGGTTGTGATGATTGCTGTGCTTGACGCTGTTGCTCCTGGCGATGATGATGATGATGATGACGATGATGATGATGATGATGATGACGATGATGATGACGACTGCGACAACGATGATGATGGTGATGACGATGATGATGGTGACGGCGACGATCTTCATGTCTATGGCTGAGTCACCTCTTGTTTTTCGTTTCTCTTCAAATGTAGTTGGTGACTGTGTGTAGGAGAGAGAGAGAGAGAGAGAGAGAGAGAGAGAATGTGTGTGTGTGTGTGTGTGTGTGTGTGTGTGTGTGTGTGTGTGTGTGTCCGCGCATGCTTGTGTGTATTTGCGTGCGTGCGTGCGTGTGTATAGCATTTCCCTCGCACGCGAACTATTTATATCATAAGAGTGCAAATGAGGTCAGGGATATTGCTCTTCTTGGCCATACAAATACTAAACATTTAAACTATATTCTGAAAAAACATACTGGATTCCTAAGGTCACTCAATGGGTTTCAAAAATCATTGTTCACTGTTTCTTTATTTATCGCAAGGAAAGGGATGGATGTGTGTCCGAAATAGTAGCTCAGTTTTGGTCTTTCTCTGGACCGTGAATGATTTAAATGGAATAATTATCCTTATTTATATTGGTTTAGTTGTGAGGATGCAACACACGTTTTGTATACGTTTTATCAGGGCACATCAAAGAGCGGCCATGTCCATCTGCTTCTCACTAATGATTTTCGAACGAGGTTCTACATTCCTATAGATTTTAGGGACAGTGAAGCCGCACAGCACCACAACACGCCTACCATACCATACCATACCATACCACACCACACCACACCACACCACAAAACCCCACACCACAAAATCCCACACCACAAAACCCCAAACCACACCACCCAACACCACACCACACCACCCCACACCACACCACACCACCCCAAACTTTACCACACCAACCACCCTTCCACACCACACCACCCCAAACTTTACCACACCAACCACCCTTCCACACCACACCACACCAAGGGGATTAACCAAAGGGTCCTGAAGCTCCCACATCTAGTAATTCTGAGCTTGTTTCCAGGTAACTCCACACACACACCTCAGGTCACGTCTTTCACAGAAGAGATAACAGAAGGAGAGCGAGCGTAACTGAATGGCAAGCCAGAGATGGAGTGAGAAGAAGAGGTGCACAGAGAACAAGATAGAGAGATGATATGATGCAGATCTACCGAGCAAGGACGGAACTGGCTAACAATCAATGGATCAGAGTCGAGAAAGGTGAGAGGGTCCTTATCATGCAGTGGTGTGTCACAGGCTGATGGTGATGATATTGATGATGATAATGATGTTGATGCTGATGGTGGTGATGCTTTAACATCTCAACGTACGAGGTAACAGAATGCACAGTGAGGCTGCATAGTCAGTAAATGAAAGAATATGAGTGCATTTAAGTATTTATGTAATGTGATGAATAAGGATGGAAGATTAGAGGATGAAGTGACTGGAATGATGCGTCAGGGAAGGAGGGTTGCTTATTCTCTAAAAAGCAGTGGTTAGGAAGAGGGAACTGAAGATGAAAGTTTCAAAAAAAAAAAAAAAAAAAAAGGCACTCCATGCTGTGATTCCCACTTTAAAGTATGGAAGTGAAGCTTGGATCTTGTTGAAAGGACACAAGTCAAGAGTGAGAGCGGTGGAAATGAGCTACTTGAGAGGAGCATGTGGAGTTTCATAGAGAGACAGACAGACAAATGGACAGATGAAGGAGCGTTGTGATGCTGATGTGGATGAGACTGAAAGCGTTAAGAGAAACACTTCGAGATGGTTTGGCCATGTGGAGAGGATGGCGAATAAGAAAATGACCAGAAGAGTGCACTTGGAAGGGTAGAGTTGGAAGGGTAGAGGGGGATGGGGAGACCGACGATGAGATGGAGGGAAAGAGTAGAAACATATGACTGGGATACTTGAGCTAAATGGTAGAGGACAGTACATCATGAAGGCTATTTGCTTGTGGTCACCTCTTACGGGATTAAGGCGTCTGGCTATAGATAAACAGATATAGATAGAAAGGTAGGTGATGATGATAATATGATGATGATGATGAGGAGGAGGAGGAGAATGGTAATGATAACGAGAATGACAGTGCAAATAATGATGATGATGATGGTGGTAATGAGGACGACAACTACGATGATGATGATTATGATGATGATTATGATGATGATGATATTGATGATTTTTGTCGGCAGGTGGAAGGACGAAACAGCAGGAACTCTACCATCGGTCCAAGCATCCACGATTCCACATCCACCCATCCGTCCATCCATCCATCTCGCTTGATGTTAAAAGCTAAGTCTATTTAACTTTAGTATCAATTGCTTCTTCATAAGCTTTCCAGCTCCAGCTGTCTGAACAGATCAGCAGTAGTTTTAAAAACTAAAATAACTCGGTTCTGGTGCTCAGTTTGGTACGTTTATTTTCCTTTTATCAGAACTGGCGCGGCAAATTTCGAGAAAAGTCCCTCAAGTAACTCCTACTATTTTTTTTACTAGGTTTCTAATGATGTCGATAGATCCGGTGTGGCTTTAATAGTTTCCTAGACAACGCAGTGTTGGCGCATTTCTCTGCCACCCTAAAATACCATGTCATATAGTGTTCTCGCTTGCTTGCTCTCTACGCTCGCTCGGTTGAACAATAAATCACTGAAGAAAAGTGGTATAAACCCCCTAAGCCGCCGTAGTATTACACCCTCGGTATGCAGTTCGTTCCCTGTGGCCTTGTAACTTTGTGTACCCGAAGCGCTTACAAAATAACTTGAAATAATTTTCCTTTCGTAACTAGACTCGTTTCACTTTAACTTGGCCTGAGTTGTTGTTGTTGTTCTTGTTACATCTTAGGCTCTTCTGGATGTGAACCCTGTGTTATATTGAAGGATTGTCTGTGTTGTGGTGGTGTGGTGCAGGAAGTGAGTGGGTGTGCTGTGGTGTGGGGGTGCCACCTTGCAGTATGAGCACAGGGGATTGTATGTGTGTTATATTTTGTGTTAGTATTGTAGCAGGGAAGGTTGGTGTACTCGTGTCTCTGGGTTCGGTAGTGTCTGAAGGGTGTATGTCTGGTGGTGGCACATGAAGGATGCTGTTTGGTAGAAAGTTTTGGCTGGCTGGGGTGTCTGTGTGTTTATGTATGTGTTTGGTATAGAAAGTTTTGGCTGGCCGGGGTGTGTGTGTGTTTATGTATGTGTTTGGTATAGAAAGTTTTGGCAGGCTGGGGTGTCTGTGTGTTTATGTATGTGTTTGGTATAGAAAGTTTTGGCTGGCCGGGGTGTGTGTGTGTTTATGTATGTGTTTGGCAGAAAGTTTTGGCTGGCTGGGGTGTTTGTGAGTTTGTGAATGTATCTGGGAGGTGTAGAGTCGGGTGGAGGAGGGGAAATGTTGCAAAGATACTCTGTGTAGTGTTGGGCGGTTGTTCGATTTTGTTTGTGGAGAGGATGATGCAACATAAGGTTACAAAGGTGGGACGGATCTTGAGCTGAAGTGATGAACTGTGTGCCTCTCATATTCACTTGGTCTCTGACTGAAATTAGTTATGTTTCTTGGTGTAGGCTGTCAGTACTTGTGGTCTTAGTGTCTCCTGGTATCAAGGTATTGTTTTCTGTTCTTTAAAGCTTCTTCGTGTTTGTGTTGGGTAAGATTAGGGCTCAGCTTGTGCGGCAGTAATTCACGGTTGTTTTAATGTATTACTTATAAGTGGAGGATGGAGTTGGGATGTATATGAGAGAGGGTGTGTGTGAATTAGGGGGAGTGATGCAGAATGACAGGGGACAGGGTGGCATAGAGGCGACTTGTTTGTGGCCACCTCTTACGGGATTAAGTCGTCTGGCTATAGATAGATGGATTGACAGATAGCTTATAGTTTCCATACGGTTTTCCGAGTAGTAGCGATAGTTATCACTAGAATATGATGGTAGTCACGAATGAGTGCCGTGGAAAGGATGTTGAGCTGTAGTATTGGCTGTTTCTGCTACTGATCTGCGTGACATTCTCATATGCTTTAAATGAAATTCTGTGTCAAGTTAAAGTGAAAGGCGTGTATGTTTGTGTAGGAGGAACAAGAGACAAGGAGGTGTTCTGTGGCCTGTTTTCTTCGTGCTTCCTACAAGACACACTAATAGTTATGACGGGGCATTGATGGCAAGTTTGTGGGTCAGCACACACTTACGGCCTCTCATTATACAAGGTGGTCCATATATTACACCACCCAGTTCTTGTGTGTTGCGGGCACGGCTCATTGAACATTACCAGTGTCTACCCTGCATCATTATCTACTTCCCACAACCCTCTTCAGGCCTAGCTTTATAATATAGGCTTTAATTTAGGTCCATTGATTGCATGGTGGAGAATTCCCATAACCTTTTTTATGCTTAGCTGTATATCATTGTATTGTATAATCTTTTATGTCCACTGATCACACGGCTGAGCAGTAATTTGGTGAAGCGATCAGAATGTCTTAGCTCATCACAAAAGCCGTTCCCACAACACACAAGACTGCAGAGCGCAATATACTTATCACCTATATTAAGTCAAAGCCACAGTTAAAAAGGTAATGAAACAAGACAGAAAATTTAAGTTTTCATTATTAATACTTCAGTACAAAATACATTAACAGAGACAGCAATATAAAATATGCATTCAAAAGTAGCATTTGTCCACAGAACATCCTGGACTTGCAAGGCAGATCACACCATCACCACCAGGCTTCTCTTGGCAGGTCAGGGCAGATCACCAGCAGCAGCAGCAAGTAATCTCACGGCTGGGGAAGACACTACACCCTGCCGTCGCCGCCGCCGTCACCACCACCACACCACCAGGCATCTCAGATTAGGGGAAGACACCACACCACCGTCAGGCTTCTCACGGCAGGGCAAACCAAACTTCAGCAGGGTATGACAAGTGTGGCAAGGAAGCAGCGTCAAGGCAGCAGACTCCAGCACGACCTGTGGACCAGATGTGTATTAGTTCAAATCAGTGTTAACTTTAGTTAACACTATCTCTATCTATTGCCAGACGCCTCAATCCCGTTTGGGGTGGCCACAAACAAATCGCCTCCAAGTCGCCCTGTCCCCCGCCATTTCACTGCCCTGCTCCCAACTCACACCCCCGTCTTTCATATACCTCTCCACCCCATCCCTCCATCTCATCCTCGGCCTCCCCCTCCCTCTTCCCCCCTCCACCTCACTCACATACACTCTCTTCGTCAGTCTTTCACCCTCCATCCTCTCCACATAGCCAAACCACCTCAGTGTGTTCTCATAACGCTTCCTATCACATCCACATCCACACCACAACGCTCCTTTATATCCTCATTCGTCAGCCTGTCTCTCCATATGACTCCACAGGCTCCTCTTAAATAACTCATTTCCACTGCTCTCACTCTTGACTTGTGTCCTTCCAACAACGTCAAAGCTTCACTTCCATACGTTAGAGTTGGTATCACAATACTGTCATGTAGTAACTTTTTCACTTCCATGCTCACTTCCCTGTTTCTTATCACTGCTTTCAAAGAACCAGCAACCTTTCTTCCCTGCTGTACCCTTTCAAGCACTTCACCCTCCAAACCTCCATCCTTACTCATCACACTACCCAAGTACTTAAACGTACTCATATTTTCCAATTCCTCACCATCCAACCTCGCTGTACATTCACTGACTTCACCTCTCTCAAAGACCATCACTTTACTCTTCCCTACAATCACCTTTAGATTCCGTTTCTTACACACTCTCTCAAACTCATCCACCAAGCCTTGCAGCTCCCCTTCGTCTTCACCCAACAACACAGTATCATCTGCAAACAACAGTACAGGGAGTTTCCAGACACTATCCTCTTTCACCAGGGCCACTCCAACATCCACTACCCTACCATGTACCTCTTTTATTACCCCATCCATGTACAGATTGAACAGCCATGGAGACATGACACATCCCTGTTTCAACCCAACTTTCAAAGAGAAAAATTCACTTAGTTCACCTTCCACACGCACTGCAGCCTTCGCACCATCGTACATACTCTTCACAGCATTCAACAACTTCCCATCTACTCCATATATTCTTAACACTTTCCACAATCCTTGTCTATCCACCCAGTCATATGCTTTCTCCAAATCCATGAAAGCCGCATACAACTTCTTTCCCTTATCTAGAAACTTTTCCACTCAAGATCTAAGAATGAATATCTGATCTACACAACCTCTTCCCTTCCTAAAGCCTCCCTGTTCTTCTCCAACTAATTTCTCTGTTCTTTCTCAAACTCTGTCAATAAGTATCCTACCATACACTTTTCCTATTATACTAAGAAGACAAATGCCCTTTGATTACCACACACTTCTTTTTCCCCTTTTCCTTTGTACAAGGGAATAATTATACCTGACTTCCAATCCTTCGGGACTCTACCTTCCTCCCAGGCCAATCTGCACATCATCTACATCCATTCTACTACTATCTCTCCCCCATGCTTCAGCATTTCACCACACTCTCCATCAATTCCTGGGGCTTTCCCATATTTAACTTTCTTCATTGCTTCCACAACTTCTATCCTACTGATTTCTTCCTGTCTTCTCACCTCCCTCCTCCTCCCAGCCATTCCCCAGCCACTTATACTCGCATTACTTCCATCCTATATGTTCAACAATTCCTTAAAGTGTTCTCTCCATCTGCTCACTTTTTCTCCCTTCTCCACTAGTAATCTACCATTTTTATCTTTCACTCCCCTGCTAACTTCACTTCCACACTGTCTTACTCTTTTCACCTCTTTCCAGAACATTTTCTTACAGTCCCTCCACTTTACACTCAAATTCCTTCCAAATTCCTCATCCACTCTCTTCTTTCTCTCTTACTAATCTTTTAACCTCATTCTTTCTTTCTACATATAACTCTCTCTTCCGCCTCTCAACTTCTTCCACGCCCCTATTTCTCATCCATTCATTGTATGCTTTCTTCTTTTGTGCCACAGCCTGTCTCACCTCTTCAGTCCACCACGCTGTTCCTTGCACCCCCCCTCCGTCTTCTTTTCCTTCCACACACCACATCACATGCTGCACATATTTCTTCTGTAAATATCCTATACACACCTTCCACGTCTCCCATCTGCTCCAATTCATATTTGCCCAATCGTTCCTCCACTTCTCTCTTATACTTTGCCTTTTTCTCATCCTCTTGTAACCTTTCCACTCTCCTTGCAACTACTCCTTCCTCTCGTCTTTCCCTTCTTCTATTCCTCCATCTTACTTGAATCCTAATTCTGGCCACCACCAAGTAGTGGTCAGAAAGTCCACTCCCCCAACCTCTATACACTCTTGCATCCTTTACACATCTTCGCATCCTTTCATCCACACACCCATAATCATTCATTGCCTTCCTTTCATTCAGTTCACCACCCACCCTTCTCATCATTCGCCATGTATACCTGTGGATCATTTTATGCCTGAAGAGGGTATTGGCTATCACCAACCCCCTCCCAGCACAAATGTCCACTAACGCACTCTCATTCTCATCTATCTCAGCAGGCACACCCCGCTCACCAACTATTCCATCCACCTTCACATTCCCAACTTTACCATTCATATCACCAGTCAAAAACACTCTGTCATTCCTTCCAGACTTTTCCATGCACACTTCTACATTTGTCCAGAACTCTTCTCTCACTCTTCTAGCACGGTCTTGCGTTGGTGCATACACACACACACAATCGCCCACATTTGTATTCCAACTTTCAACTTTACCCACACAATCCTTGACCCAAATGATCCATACTGTCTTATGCTCCTCTTCCATCTTTTACTCACAACTATATATACTCCTTCCTTTGCCCTCTCATTCTCACCTACTCCTGCACATATACCCCATCCACACTCCCATTCTCTCACACTTTCTCCTCTCCATTTTATTTCAGTTATTCCACATACATCCACTTTCGCACCCTCAAGCACCCGGACTCTCTCTTTCACCTCATCATTCGCTCCCCTTACATTCCAAGTTCCAATTACCATGTCCTTTATTATAATGTATTATTATTATAATTATTATCGGGAGCAGGCTGTAGTATGGTACCAGCCTGTGAGGGCAGTACTGTACTCTCAAGGAAGGTGGAAAAGCTGGTGATAGGGAGAGCTGGAGCTCCCCCTTGACATTTTTCAGTGTCACTAACATAGAGGGTAGGCCAGCATACTCTGCCAAACATTTTTATAACTACCTGCTCTTCACTACCATACATCCACTTTATGCATCATACCCCATACCCTACAATGACACAGGTTGGTGCCAGTAAGGGCATGCGGCCGGAAAAGGACATCTAGGGGTTAGAACGCCCAGTCAGAATGACATCCATGCATGGCTTTGTCCCCGAGAAGCAATTGGATTTTTTTTTTTTTTTTTTTTTTTTTTTAAACACCACCAAGGGATGTAGACAGGTCATCTACCCTTACATGTATTGGACTAGGTTAGCCTAGCCACAGGATCCTACACCGTGAAAGAAGTATGATGAGACTGTATTTTTTATCTATCTATCTATCTATTGCCAGACGTCAAAATCCCGCAAGGGGTGGCCATTTGACTTTGAGTTATTTGTTTTACGGGGAGGGGCACTAAGCCTCCACCAACCCACTTGTTGACACGTAGGGAGCACGTATGGTTTGGTTATATGGTTACCACCCAGCGTTGTAAATGGTTTCCTGGCTTACAGGAAACCATTTGGCTTGTCACTCAATGTAAAGCCACATGTAAAGGAAAGAAAAGCAATAAGAAGTGACAGGAAAGATGGGAGAAATAGGAAGAGAGGAGGGCAGGCACAGAAAAAGAATGATAAAGACTAAGGAAGGAGTAGGCAGCACTACATCAAGAGAGTGGATGATGGTCGCCACCACCTACCACAATGATAATGATAATAGATACGTAAACTATTGTATCCATCTAAGAAGAACAGTAGTAGTAGGTGTACAGTACAACCTTTCAGATCCAAAATGCCTAGGTCCAAAGGCTTTATGCAAAATGGAACATTTTGGAAAGTGGAATCATAATGGCAGCTGTGAGAAATGACCTGTGAAACAAATAATGTAGTCAAGGCAATTGAGAACAATAAGTAAACTGAAGCACTTGCATTAGTAACTTATTATCTGCTCTTAAACATGTCCACAAAAGAACTCGGTCTTCAGTTATACCTTGAATGTGTGAGGACATGATATCAACACCCCTCTATATCATGAAAAAATATTTTGGAAATTGGATGTTCGGATTTGGCAGGTTGTACTGAATCAGCAGTAGTAACCGTAGGCTTATCTGAATGTGAATTTGGTGGACTGCTGGCGCCAAAACTGGTCTGGGGGAAAAAGAGGGTGGTGAGGGACATAATTTTGTATTACCTTGTACTGTAGTTAAGCCACATGATTATATCAGTCCCACCACACGAAGGAGTCCCTCTTAGCATCATGTGTACAGTACGAAAGACTCCTTAGGCAGACTTGTGTTAAAGCGAACAAGTAATGATCAGAATACACTTGCAGAGTTACTAAACAGTGGACACCAAACATAGCCCAAAGTCCTTTCATCCATCTGTCAACATCATGCCCAGTACAATGGGACAATCATTCAAGCATCCAAACTCCTAACTTCACCATACAATGCAAAAACCTATAACTCAACCTAACCCCTTCACCATCAGGCTATTCTTCTAAGATGAATTAAATAGTTTTGGAAGCAGTAAGAAAAAATAAAATAGTAAATTTTACAAATGAATATACCTTTCAAGTACAGTATAAAGGCTGTGGAGATTTCCTAACACCTCTTCTTTAGCAATTTATTCTATACACCTTAACACCCTCTTAAATTAGTTGATAAATTTTATGTGGAAAAAAAAATAATATAAAATATACATAAGAATGTTTATATGTACTGTACTGTGCTAGCAGTATGTAAAGTAAATGAGTAAGGAAGAGGTGCCAAGAAATCTCATATGTAATAGTGTCCCCCAGTGCACTGAATTAGTTAAGTGAAGAACATGGTGCAAACAGCCTAACTGCTTAATTACACATACAAATATTCATCATAACATATTCTAACATCATAGTACTGTACACTGTACAACTGCAGACATGATATTTTATACCAGTAATGTGATCCTTCCAGGGATAAGAGACTGAATAGGGAGGCTTCCAGACATTGAGAAGTGTGGAGAGCCACCATTAATTGGCCAAGGACAATGCATGCAAGCATGTTGTAGCCTTAATATATGATATGAAAGGACCAGGCGCCTGGTGGTTTAGTGGGTAATTATTGTGCTCCAGTCGGATTGAGCCAGTGAAGGTTTATATCCAAGGGGTGGTTGGGGTTGATTGCTCATGTAATGCCACTCAGGGATGAGTGAGGCTGGTCACTCTCATCTTAAATGTCAGGACCAACTGCCTAGCCCCGGGCTCCTATGCTCCTTATTGGACAATGTAGGATTGGATGATGGATGGGTGGATGGGTTTCAGTTTTAACCACACACTTGAAAGATGAACTGATTTTATTCATGCTTCCTTCAGATGATATTCAGCATGGGAGAGACTTTGAACTGGAGAGGTTATATCGTATCATTTATGAAGGTTCCAACATGCTTGCATGCATTGGCTTTGGTCACCTAATGGCGACTTTCCATGCTGCTCTATTGCAGTAGCTCAGTAGTAGCGCTTGCTCTTCACAACCATAAAGTTGACAGTTCGAGCCCCCACCAGGGTAGCGTATATGAGGTCTCTCCTTGCCCTTCAGAGCTATGTGGTCCATTGGTCCTAGCTGGTTGGGATTAGTCCTCTGGCAACCTCTGTGATCAGCCTCCTATCCCTGATGTCACACTCTATGACCTTGTTCCAAGCCATTTTCTGTGTTCAGTTGCCATCCTCCAGCCTTTCAACATGCCCCATCATTCAATCTACCCCTTCTTATTACAGCACCGATACAATACTCTTCAGTCCTGTTCTTCCTCCATTAATCCCTTTCATACAGTACTATATGTCTGTCTCAAGTTAGATATGATGGTCTGGTGGTAGAAATAGATAGTAAAATGAGAATATAACTACATCTTTTGGATTACAGGGCACAAACTGCTCCAATGATTAGCCTTTATTCTTGCTAATTTAAGACTGTTATTCAGCTTGGGTAAGACTTTTCAAACTGGAAGGGTCACATTACAACCTTCAGGAACCTGTTCAATAGGAAAGTAATTAAAGGTTGATAGGAGATCTTTTGGACTGAAGGGGTTAGGGACAGGCTTCATTAAGCCATTCTTGTTACCTTTAAACTATGTTAATCAGCATAGGAGAGACTTTTCAAACTTAGAGTCCCATATGACATTCTTTAACATGTGTAGGAGAGACACTGGATAAAGCCTGATTGGAGATATAGTATATTGAACTGGAAGGACTGCATACCTTACATCCTTCATTAGCCATTGCTGCTACCTTTAAAGAAGAATTATCATACTGAAGGTAATTACTAGCAGCCTTCATTAACATATTACTGTACTGTAATTAGGAGAGAGGTTTCATAAGTTGATTGGAAGTCAGGAGACAGCAGGAATATACCATTACTGTTGAGGGGGATGAATTTGTGTGTAGGCTATGATATAGGAAGCATATCTCAGAATATGGATGTACAAGGTTAATCATATCTTGTATAGTACTTACACTTTCAGATTTGATAGCTTTTCCTTTTGTAATCTTTACTGAATGATGCAATCAGTTCATGATTACACATTATATAATCTCAGACTTCATCTGTGTCATTGTAGTTGGCTCACCTTGACAAATTTTAGTCCTTCTGCTGCTTAGTTCCTGTGTCTAAATGGCAGAATAAGACAGTATTATGGTTTTGCATCCTACCCATAGATCTTCATTGTGATTTGCATGATAATCTAGTCTTTATCTCTAAAAACAGCTCAGCATTCAAGGTGGAGAGATGCCAGGTTTTTGTCAGTTTAGGGTGGACATGTAGTCTATATGGTTTGTCTTTATTGTTTTATGTATTCATTATTATTATTATTTTTTTTTTTTTACTGTGGATCAAATTTAGCGATTCATCTCTTCCGTTTATAAATCGGTACAACAGATAGGCTTTCATTCTCACAGAAGATACCACTGAGTACTGTACTGTCTTCCAGTACAGTGTATATTTTGTCATTTGTACTCTCATTATAAGTTTCATTAAAGAATTTGTATCATATGTTTAGTTTCTGTGTTACTCAGTGTGTTAAGTTTATGTAATATATGGTTAATCGTTTAAGTCCTGCCGTTCGATAGCAGACTAAGTTGCAGTTTTTACTTTCTCCCTTTATATAAGTAGCAACTGCTCTATATTCTTTCCATAGCACTTGTTCATGATTAGCATTAAACTGCAGGCTTAGGTATTCCAAGTAGCTCAGGAAATTTCGAAATATCTGCTCCTAAAGCGACATTAATAGGTACATGACAATTTAGTTTAGTCTGTGCATAATAGTTCAATTTCCCATTTTTTGTAACTTAAAGAAATAATATACAGTAGAAGTTTTAGCCGGTATTCCTATGGGGCCGCGGTGGCATGGTCAGCATGGTGCTGGCGTGCTGATCAGGAGGACCCGGGTTCAACTCCCGGTGTGATAGAGGTTTCTTTAAAATGTGGCTGAGGGAAGTTTGCGTAGCAGGCTTTCCTTAAAACCACAAGGCCCCTTACTTACACTTCAGCTCACACACACCAAGACACTTACACACGCTACTACACACATCGACACACACACACACACACACACTACTACATACATACACACACACACTACTACACACACAAGACACGTACAGAGCCACAGCCACCTTCACACAGTAGACACACACACTACTACATACTTACACACATCGACACACACACTACTACACACACACACACCAAGACACTTACATAGCCACAGCCACCTTCACACAGTAGACACACACACACAGAGGGTGGGACAGACACACCACAGGCAGACAGAGAGGGACATATACAAAACACAGGGAGTGAGAGGAGAGGGGGTTTTATTAAAAATTCCAATTTTGGTATACTTCCTGTGGCAAAATTGATATAGCCCCCCCTTTAATATTTTTTGGATATTTTCATTTAGTGCCCCCCAGGCCCCAGACCCACTCGGCTGAACCAAATTGTCTGGCGTCAGCTGGAACATGATATACCAGAGTTATGCCGGTCTATAGCCCCCCCTTTAATATTTTTTGGATATTTTCATTTAGTGCCCCCCAGGCCCCAGACCCACTCGGCTGAACCAAATTGTCTGGCGTCAGCTGGAACATGATATACCAGAGTTATGCCGGTCATGCGGGGATTAATGGTGACAGTGTAGTAACTGTCAGGCTCCTATGACTCACTCAGCCGAACAAAATCGTCTGTCAGCTGGAATGGAATACTAGAGTTGTCCCAAGCACCAGAGGGTTAAGAATCTTAACCCTCTGTACCCCATTTCAGCTGACTCAGACGATTTTATTCGACTGAGTGAGTCATAGGAGCCTGACAGTGTCAATACCGTCACAATTAACCCCCTCACGACCGACATAACTCTAGCATCATGTTCCAGGTGACGCCAGACAATTTGGTTCAGCCGAGAGGGGATCCTAGGATCCTGAGAGACACTATAACATCACAAACAAAATACAAAATGCCTTCCCTCCATCTTGAACGTACTATAATTCATTTACATTAAGTAAGCTCGTATTTTCGTATTTTTGCAGCTTATTTCATGTATCTTAGTTAAAAGAAAAAAATACTACGAGCCGGTGAATAAAACCAACACTTGTAGACGAAGAATATAATTACCAAACAGTTTCGGTGGACACTGCCACCATCTTCAGTGGTCAAGATAGTGAGAGGGAGTGACATACTGACCATACAAGGGTTCCTTTTTATGCGTGTGTGTGTGGAAGGGTGGGGTAAAGGTGAGGTGGGGTGGGGTAGATTGTAAGCGGGGATTAACCCAAGGGGGATTTTGGGGGGGACATTACCGGCCGGGTCAGGTGTAATTCCTATCTGACCTTACCTGTGCCGTAGCAGGAAGGGATGTCCCTTCCTGCTACGACACAGGTAAGGTCAGATAGGAATTACACCTGACCCGGCCGGTAATGTCCCCCCCAAAATCCCCCTTGGGTTAATCCCCGCTTACAATCTACCCCACCCCACCTCACCTTTACCCCACCCTTCCATACACACAGGCATAAAAAGGAACCCTTGTATGGTCAGTATGTCACTCCCTCTCACTATCTTGACCACTGAAGATGGTGGCAGTGTCCACCGAAACTGTTTGGTAATTATATTCTTCGTCTACAAGTGTGGGTTTTATTCACCGTCTTTGATTATCACGCAAGAGTGATTCATCCAGCCAATACTACGAGCTCTGTATCTTTTCATAGCCCTTCTTCGTGACTAGCATCGTATTCTAGTTATCTATAGTTACAACTGAGCATTCAAGTTGGAGGGATCACAACTTTAAGCAATTACAGTAAACAAACAAACAAAAAGCAAGTGTCGTCCTCTTGACCTCTCGTCTTCGCAGGAATGCAGCGGTGGCGCCATCTTGTGCGTGGAATGCGTGAAGTGCAGGCTCGTGAGTGGAAGGAGCACGGAGCCACGGGAAACTTAATAATATTCGCTAGTCAGCCAGTCTAGAAGCCTGGGACATTTGCCTGAAATAATAATAATAATAGAAATAACAACAAAACCAGTCATATACATAATTCAATACCTTAGTCACTCGATCTGTCCATTCCGCCCCTTCAGTACGAGGACGCATTTCTGTAAGCTATTTTTTCTAACATGGGAGGTTCGATACGTTTGATTGAGCCTATCCATAAGACTCCTAAAGCTGAGTAAATGCCTCTGAAAGTTGCAAAATATAAAATATAAAACGTCTATATGGTATAAAAACTTTTGTTCACCTCCGGGACTCGATCTGTGGCGCCTAGAACAAGTGCTGACGTCATGTTTACACTTTGTTACCTTCAGACGATTTCCTGGAGCATAAAGAAACCCTCTCGGGATGATGGGACAGACATAATAACCCCTTCAGACAGAGAATGACTTAGTTACTTTGTTCTAGGTAACCGGACGATTTTAGTCAGCTTAGGAGATCCCCTCGTAGTGAAGGGGTTGATGGTGACTGTATCTAACCCCTCCAGTACGAAATTTCTCTCCAGAGTTGAAGAAAATCGTCTGGAGGAAGAAAGATGAAAATGGAAAAAAGTGTTAATGTGGACAATGAGTTAGATAAGACTGGTTTGGTTAAGGTAGGATAGGGATGGGACGGTTGTGGCAGGGTGGGGTAGCGTTGGGTCGGTTATGGCCGGGTGGGGTAAGGTTGGGTTAGTTTTGGCAGGACGGCGTAGGATTGGGCCGGTTTTGGCAGGGTGGGGTAGGACTGGGTCGGTTTTGGCAGGGTGAGGTTAGATTGGGCTGATTATGCCGAGGTAGGGTAGGGATGGGTCGGTTATGGCAGGGTTGAATAGAGGTGGGTCGATTACGGCAGGCGAGGGTAAGCATGGGTAGGTTATGGTTGCGTTGGGGAGGGTAGGATAGGTTATGGCAGGGTAAGATAGGGCTGGGTGGTGGTGGGCTGGGTAGGGTAGGGTAGGCTGAATCAGGGTAGTGTAGGGTACAGAAGAGAGGTGGGTATAACTGCCGTTTAGTTCCGTCATATCCAACGCCTATTTCACTCAGTTATAATACTATGTCTCATCAAATTTGGGGCGATCTTCTCTACGATTTTTGTTCTTCCCCGCTTAGTTCAGTCCTTTAGTTCATTCATGACCCTTGGCTTTCCTTTTTATTTATTTTTTTATGTGGTGGAGCGCAGGTGCACGAGGCTAGACCACCATAAGTCCAGAATATTTAAGGGTAGGCCACCAAACTACGCCCTGGTAACGTCTACACGTCAAAACATCTGTCCACCTCTGGGACTTGAACTGCGGAGCGCTGGACGCAGAGCTCCCGGTCTGCGGATGTCACTTTTACACTTTGTTGGCTTCTGACGATATCCTACAGCTTCAGAAAAACCTCTTAGGATGACGGGACAGAATCATGTAACCCTTCAGACCAAGAACGATTTATTTACTTTGTCCTAGCTGACCGCACGATTTTCTTCAACTTAGGAGATCCCCTGACAGAGAAGGGGTTGATGCTGGCTGTATCTAACCCCTCAAATTCAAACTTCCTCTCCAGAGCTGAAGAAAATCGTCTGGAGAAAGAATGAAGAAAACTGAAGAAAGTGTTAGAGTGAAAAATGAGTTAGATAAGATTGGTTTGGTTAGGGCAGGGTAGGGTTGGGTCGGTTATGCCAGGGTGGGGTAGGGTTGGGTCGGTTTTGGCAGGGTGGTGTAGGGATGGGTCGGTCTTGGCAGGGTGGGGAAGGGACGGGTCGGTCTTGGCAGGGTGGGGCAGGGACGGGTCGGTCTTGGCAGGGTGGGGTAGGAATGGGTCGGTCTTGGTAAGGTGGGGTAAGATCGGGTCGGTTTTGGCAGGATGGGGTAAGATTGGGTCGGTTTTGGCAGGGTGGGGTAGGATTGGGTCGGTTTTGGCAGGGTGGGGTAGGATTGGGTCGGTTTTGGCAGGGTGGGGTAGGGATGGGTCGGTCTTGGCAGGACGGGGTAGGATTGGGTCAGAGTTGGCAGGGTGGGATAGGAATGGCTCAGTTTTGGCTGGGTGGGATAGGTATGGGTCGGTTTTGTCAGGGTGGGGAAGGGTTGGGTCGGTTTTGGCAGAGTATTGGTTAGGTTTCGGTTGGTTTTGGCAGGGTGGGGCAGGATTGGGTCGGTTTTGGCAGGGTGGGGTATGATTAGGTCAGTTTTGGCAGAGTGGAGTAGAATTGAGTTGGTTTTGGTAGGGTGGGGTAGGGTTTGCTCGGTTTTGGTAGAGTGGGGTAGGATTGGATCGGTTTTGGCAGGGTGGGGTAGGATTGGGTCGGTTTTGGAAGGGTGAGGTAGGATTGGGTCGGTTTGGACAGGGTAGGGTAGGTGTGGGTCGGTTTTGGCAGGGTAGGGTAGGATTGGGTCGGTTTTGGCCGGGTGAAGTAGGATGGGGTCGGTTTTGGCAGGGTGGGGTAAGATTGGGTCGGTTTTTGGCAGGGTGGGAAAGGATTGGTCGGGTTTGGCAGGGTGGAGTAGGATTGGGTTGGTTTTGGCAGGGTGGGGTAGGATTGTGTCGGTCCTGACAGGGTGGGGTAAGGTTGGCTTGGTTTTGGCAGTATGGGGTAGGGATGGGTCGAGTTGCGTTGGGGAGGGTAGGATAGGTTATGGCAGGGTAAGATAGGGCTGGGTGGTGGTGGGCTGGGTAGGGTAGTGTAGGGCTGGGTAGGGTAAAGTAGGCTGAATCAGGGTAGTGTAGGGTACAGAAGAGAGGTGGGTATAACTGCCGTTTAGTTCCGTCATATCCAACGCCTATTTCACTCAGTTATACTACACTGTCTCATCAAATTTGGGGCGATCTTCCCTACGATTTTTGTTCTTCTCCGCTTAGTTCAGTCCTTTAGTTCATTCATGACCCTTGGCTTTCCTTTTTATTTTTATTTTTTTTACGTGGTGGAGCGCAGGTGCACGAGGCTAGACCACCATTAGTCCAGAATATTAAAGGGTAGGCCACCAAGCTACGCCCTGGTAACGTCTACACGTCAAAACATCTGTCCACCTCTGGGACTTGAACCGCGGAGCGCTGGACGCAGAGTTCTCGGTTTGCGGATGTCACTTTTACTCTTTGCTAGCTTCTGACGATATCCTGCAGCTTCAGAAAACCCTCTTAGGGTGACGGGACAGAATCATTTAATCTTTCAAGCCGAGAACAACTTCTTTACATTGTCCTAGCTGACCGCATGATTTTATTCAGCTTAGGAGATCCCGTGATAGAGATGGGGTTGATGATGGCAGTATTTAAACCTTCCAGTTCGAAATTTCTCTCTACTGTAGAGGTGAAGAAAATCATCCGAAGGTAGAGAGAAGCAAACAGGAAAAGTAATGTAGTGGTGAAAGGGCTGTACAGGGGAGGGTAGGTTGAAGTAGGGTAGGTTGAAGTAGGGTAGAGTTGGGTCGGCAATGGCAGGGTAGGGTAGGGTAGGCTGAGGTAGGCTAGTGTAGGGTTGAGAAGAGTAGGGTAGGGTAAATTGAACTGAATAAGTATATACAATAAAATCTGGCGATACAACAACCAGGGTCATATGCCGCCGGATGACAACGAGAATAAAAGCACTCGAAATGATGAAATACACACACACACACACACACACACACACACACACACACACACACACACACACACACACACACAAAATACAATTGATAATTAAAACAAGAAAAACACTAAAACACTAAGAACACTAAAACCACTGTATACTAACTTTTACACGGTAGTGCAGCTGCCTACACCAAGCAAAGGTTTCCCCCTCCACCACAACAAGCATCCTCTCCAAGTACCAACAGAAGACTACAATCCCTCTCCTGCCCGGTGCTCAGAGAGGTAACGATGGCGCAATTCCCCAACAGTGGACACCATCAGCAAAAGCCGAAGAGTCAGGGGGACGAAGCATTCCACACAGAAAGTAAGGGGAGAGTCCTCCATTAAGAATCAATGAGAGAACCAGGAATGGCCCATTCGGAGCCAGCATAAAGCCGTCTCCCACCTGCATTCAGACCTCGGCAAATGAAGGGGCCTGTTTACCCACAAATATCACACATTTTGTTGGCCCCCACCGCATCCCACCTACTCTGCCAGTGGGAGCAAACAGTGAGTGGTTAGATGAATATCACTGAGCGAGGCAGGGGAGAGGTGAGGATGGGCGAGAGGCAGCAGCCTTTGCCAGAGCGTCAGCATGCTCATTGCCCACAATGGTACAAAACCACAAAGCAGTCCCTAGCAAGCACAGCCATTCTAAAACACTGTAGACAACAAAAGAGGATTGGACGGGAAAACACAAAATGGAGATCGGCAGAGTCGCTAAAAACTGTATAACAAACAGGAGGGAAGCTAAATATCAATTTGACTGCGAGTAAAATAGCAATAAGTTCTGCGATAAAAGTAGATACGATGGGGGGAAGACTACTACCACGAATGAAATCGGGAAGTATAACACCCAAGCCTGTCCCCTCACGGGATTTCAATCCATCAGTACATACGAGAATCGAGACACTGTGAGAGGAAGCATGTTCTAAAAAAATAGCAAAGAGCCGCCTGTGAGGAAAGAAAGGCCCCTTTCTCAGGAAAGTAAACACACGGTTGCACCCCTGAGAGGAGCCAGGGAGCCATCCTTGGTACACGCACAGGACAAACAAGAAAGGTTGGAACATCCACATCCCCCATGGCAGCCTTCACCCTGTACCCAAACGGATGTGGATAGCGAGGATATGGCGAGGCAGACACTCCCTCCGGAACAGAGCCAACAAAATCTTCCTGAACTTTAGCAAAGACGGTGACACTAAGGACACTAGTTTGAGGCACTCCCTCCTCTTGAGGATATGAGGGAAACAAGGTGGCACCAATACGGAAAAATTCCATAATCAGTAAAGGCAACCTACAACGCAAACCAAGATGGTGACCTGCAATACCTGGCTTGTGAAACGGCAGGACAACAGCCCCCCGCCAAGAAGCAGGAGTGGACGAATCTCTCCAAATTCTATTTATAAGACTCAGGAGGAAGGACACTGCAGAAATCCAAACACACACGGGCAAAATCATCATTGCCACAGCATACCTCCCTCCTAGCCGACCATACCTCCCAACCCCGGATTTCATAAACCTATTCAGAAGGAACACTCCTGTATATCTTATAGGAGATCTCAATGCCAGACACCATCTCCTGGGTAATAGGAACTCGAACATCGTCGGGAGACAACTAGCCAGACTAATCTCTGACACCACAATAAGATTTATAGAACCCCATTTCCCCACATACTATTCCCACAACTCCACCACCACCCCAGACATAGCATTAATTAACATGAATGCACATCACAACATCTACCTCTCCCCTGGGCCTCTAACTACCAGCGACCACACCCCTATTATTGCTACAATCTCCTCTGCCCCAATACTTGTCCCCACTCCACCCAGACCCAATTTCTCCTTGGCCAACTGGGAAGATTTCAAACAAGAATTATGTACAGCTTTTACAAACTTCCCTAACCCTGAAGAAGGCACACTCGAAGACATAGATCAGTCCCTCGAGAGTTGGTACTCCTCAATCAAATCTGCAATCAATAACAACATCGCCACAACTTCTTACAGAACAATAACACATCCAAAACACAGCAGAGACACACAGATTCTCATCCAACAATACAATGCACTTAGATCACACTCCCAAACACACGGCTGGACAAGAGCACACTTCACACAATATAAAGCGCTCCAAGCTCAGCTGCACACATCCTTAATGACAGAACATAACACACACTGGGCCAGCATCATTACCAACACCGCCAACTCATACAACGACCCCACCATCTTCTGGCGAAAAATAAAAACTCTCTCAGGCTACTCTAACCCCGACCCACACTACATACTTGACCCCCACGGAGAAAGAAAACACTCCCCCTCAGAAAAAGAAAACACCCACAGATCACACTGGCAATCCATTTTTCAAGAACAGGAAGAAGAACAAAACGACCAAACACACGAAAACAACGTAAGAGAATATCTAATCAACAACCACGACAGACTCACTCCATATCATTCAGCAGACCCAGCCAGACTAGATTCTGACACAATCTTTACCTCCCCCATCACGGAAGGAGAAATTACTGCCATCATAAAAAACATGAGAAAAACCTGCCCAGGAGAAACCGGAGTCAACAAAACTATTCTATCCAACCTCCCCAGCATAGCCAAAGAAACTCTAAGACACATATTTAATGCAACCATCTCAGCTGGATATTTCCCAGACAAGTTTAAAGAAGCAACAATAAAGTTAATCCCTAAAAAGAATAAAAATCCTCATCTAGTAGAAAACCACAGACCAATATCTCTATTAGAAGTCCCTGGAAAAATCCTAGAACGAATAATTAACAATAGACTAAGAATACACCTAGAAAGCAATGACTCATACAATACAAACCAATACGGGTTCCGATTCCACAGAGGCACCACACATGCAATCGCCGTCGCAACAGAGCATATTGCAATAAACAAAGCCAACAAGGGTGAGTGTCACGTGGTCCTCAGGGACCATTGGCGATACTAAATACAGCTTAGATAACAAAGAAATTAGCAAATCGGAATGCGAGAGAGATCTAGGAGTTATGATTAGTAACGACCTTAAACCTAGGCAACAGTGTATTAATGCGAGAAATAAAGCAAATAGGGTCCTAGGATTTATTTCGAGAAGCGTGAGCAATAGATCATCTAAAGTAATACTAAAACTTTATCTAGCATTAGTAAGGCCACATGTAGACTACGCAGTACAATTCTGGTGTCCTTACTATAGAATGGATATTAATTCGTTAGAAAATGTACAGAGAAGAATGACTAAAATGATACATGACGTCCGGAACCTGTCATATGAAGACAGACTGAAAAGACTAAGTCTGCATTCGCTAGAGAGGCGTAGAGTAAGGGTAGACTTAATTGAGGTGTTTAAGTGGATGAATGGTATAAATAAGGGAGATATTAGCAAGGTACTTAAAGTGAGCATACAGGATAGAACTAGAAATAATGGTTTCAAACTAGAAAAATTCCGTTTCAGTAAGGAAATCGGTAGAAATTGGTTTGGTAATAGAGTAGTAGACGAATGGAATAAGCTACCTAGTAAAGTAGTTGCTGCCTCTTCCATTGAGAGTTTCAAGCATAGGCTAGATAAGCATATGACAAATAAGGGGTGGATATAGAATAAAGAAAATCTTATAACCAATACTAATTCAAAAAAAATTTCTTTTCAGGTTACACTATGATAGTCTCTATTCTCCTTTCACACTTTCCTGTAAAATGTCCACGCCAGTTT